>NC_069124.1:52564387-52917387 GCF_026914265.1 Mya arenaria
TTGGTACCATCGAAGATTTCTTTCTGCTGTCTTTCAGTGTTTTCAAAGTTTCTGGTGTACCCTTTAATAAAGAACACAAGCAAATTAAATATTAGCGTGAAGAGTGTAAATCGTTTTCAAATTTACTTATACATAAATAACAACAGGTTTGTACCATTCCTCTGCAAATCCACAGGCCAAATTACATTATCAAAATCATATTTATGACATTTGTTTTGCTGTAATATTATAGATTTTTACTACCTGAAACTCTTTCAATATTTTTCTTAATTGATCCAAGCTGCTTGAAGCCTTTTCCTCACAGGTTTGGAATATATTCTGAAAGACACGTTCAAATTACATATCTTTTGTCGAGACATTACTAAATTTGACTTAAATGTAATTTGCAGATTACTGGCAACATTTGCAATTATATGCGTTTCTTGTTAATTCAATGATACATTGTATTCAAGTTATACATACAACAAATAAGCCCAATATCCATGTTATAGTTTCTTTGTTTTTCCATTTCAGAGTTTTCGTCAACCCTTCGTAACATTCAGTCCACTGATTGTCATAGAGTTCCGAGTATCTTTCAGCCAGTTTGGTTGGTCTGTTTTTGTCGCTCAGGTCGGCAATGTTCGGGTTTGAGTCGGTCACCTGCGCACTTATTACAGCACTCAGCCTGAAATGACAGTGTATTGTAAGAATACTTTAAACAGTTATGACCTACTATTTCCCCTCTATGGGATCTAGTATCTTTATTATTATACAAAACAAATTTACATTGATAAAGAAACACAAAGTGAGTAACTTCCTTTGTTTTAAAAGTAATAAAACATCAAATGAAAAAGTAGGAACAGTTTACAGTCAGTCTTGTTTTACAAGGGAATAAGGTGTTGGTAAAATAAAATCAATCTGTGTGATGCAAACAAACAAACTCAGAGCAAGTGAAGCGCCTGATTTTCACCTGTTTTATAAGCGTCTGTCGACTCGATCTATAGGAAATTCCAATTGTCTAATTTTAGACCCACGCGAGAGTTACATAATTATAACACCCGGTGAAATGATGTGTCGAATACGAGAAATTAACATGGACAAGTCACGTGAGGTATAATAAATCTGAAGGGAAAACTGCCAAACCTTGTCCTCATTTCTTCTAATTCTTTTTCCAGGACCTCTTTGTCAGATGTCAGAGCCTGAATATGGCTCTGATCTTCTTCAATCCTGAAATCATCAAGCGTATGGAATGGACTGATAAGGATTAAAACATGTTAATGTTGTCAATGGAAATGACGTTTACTCGAAATCTACCTAAATTCTACATTTACCGAGCAAACTTGACCATAACGTTTTATAACAAATGTTATTTGCGTATACATGTGCAACATGTTCAGCAGATCTTCTATTTATTTTTCAAGTTTTTGATAAAAGCGCGCCAAATTAAATGCGAACATAACATCATTTTCGGAAATGACGCAGTTCAAGTCTCGTCGCAGCCTTGTGCGCGCTGACGTTTGATTTTGGAGTGAGTGCAGACTAAAATTTCTTAACAGTGAAAAATCTCTATTAAGGTTTATATTAAAGGTGTGTAAAGTTATGTTCCTTTCAAAAATATTATGATATATAAGAAAACCATGAATACAAAAATATATAAGAACTAGAGATCATTGAAATAAACGTTAGTAAATAAGAGTTTACAGCCAAATGGATATTCAATTTGACGTGTGGTGATGGATTAGAATACCATTAACAGTTGTAGTATGTAAAAGCAAGTACGAACCTGTATCTAAGATCTCCATCTTCGTGTCTATGCCGTCTTATTTGCCTACAGTGGAAATAATAGTTAGTGCTACTCTGCAACATTTTAAATTGCAATAGTTGTTTTTTTATAAGTGTTCGATTTTATATACATGTAATTACTATATGACAATTAGAAATTCGAAATAGTCATAGGAATGAAATTAGAACTTAACAACATTTGTCTGAACAAAAAAATAAAATAAACAAAAGTGCTCTGTATCAATTTTTATAATTATTGGCAAAAGTGATATCAATTGTAAAAAGTTGTATATTAATTACAAAGCATTTAAGTTCTGCAAGCCATTGTTTAATTACCCCCGTGCCAAAGAGCAGGCATATATTCCCCAAAAAAGATAATTCAAGAGGTTGTAGCAATACAAATGTGTAATAACAAATTAATCCATCTTACTACAAATCAAATAAGGTTTCCAATAGCCAACATACTAAATTGTGTACCTATGTTGAAGCTGCACTCTAACAGATTTACTGTTTTCACAACTTTTTTATATTTCGTCTTGGAATGAGCAAGTTTTTGCGTAAATATCTGCAAACCAGTGGAGAAAGACTGTTGACAAAAGATCAGATCGCAGATTTTCATATTTTCGTTCGAAAATTAATGTTTTATGGCTAAAAGCGTTACTAATGGTTTAAGAAAAATGCAAAAAAAACATCTGTTTTGAAACTTTAATATAAAAATCTGCGATCTATTTTTGTCAGCAGTCTTATATTACTGGTTTGCATGCATTTTCGCAAAAATGTGCTCGTTCAAGACAAAAAATAAAAACAGCTGTCAAAACGTGTAATCTGTGTGACTGCAGCTTTAAAACATTGATATTATATTTGGACTAGGCAGTTGCATTATAGTCCACATAATACTTATAAGACAGAAACTCTGTTTGATTATCATCTTTTTCAAATTATATGCAAGATAACTATGCTCCTCCCGTTTTAACCATCTTTTCAGCATTATCTGCCTTGCAAAATAAAACGAAATATTCGTACCCACTGTGTGAAAACGAAAACCGAAAGTCGGCAAGATTACCCTGCAAATGGCTGTCTGTTAACCGGAAGAGTATCTATCGGTTCTGCAATGAGTCTTTGTGTCAATGAGTCTTCATCATCTTGGTATTCGTTTGTACAGAAGCGAATGCAGCATAGAAAACAAAAACCACTTCCTTGTTCTTTTTCTTCCGGGTTCACTGAATGGGGCATTTTGAATGTCAAACTGATAAAATTACGTGGCCAAATGCTCTTATTTTCAACCTAATAATTTATTCACAAACATATTCCATAATGTTTAATTCAAACAGTCATAATAGTTTAATTTGTAAAAGGAAGAGCAATATTTCACATCTTAAAGGACACCCATTTTACTTCCGTACAGCGAATAGAGATTTCAAGTTGACATAAATAAACTGCTATAAGGTTGATATTTCAATACCCGTTAAGTATGTAATGCGGAGATAAGTTCATGCATTTACAATGCTGTATTTCATTATTTATCATATTTAGAAATAAAACTATAGATATTCCATTCCATTCGTCTTTTTATATAATACGTTCAAAAACCTATATGTTCTTGAAAAAGGGTAGAAACATTAAATACAGACATATTTTTATCAGGCTGTCTTTGCAAAAATCAATGCAGATATATTTAGCGTGATACCATGAACTTCATTATTATTGCATTTAGTGAAACCCCGCATTGATTTATATGTGTATTTTTATCCCTAAAATATCTCATTTTTACCATATCTAATCATTTCGAAAGCGCATATCGCTGTGTAAAATGATAAGCTTACTCCGTCCACGGCACTTACCTAATATTTTCTATATCCATTCATTCGTCTTCGTAAAGAATGCGTAATGTTTAAAAACCTAATTGATCTTGAAAAGTCGTGAACAATATGATTTTCAAGTACATGTGCTCGCTGATATGTTACATTCGTAAAATAAATTAATGAAACTCATATTCGAATCGGCAGTAATTGGTAAGGAAGTTTTGTAAACGGTTGGTATAAGCACAGAATGCTAAGAACAATTTTTGAGCTTAGAACCAAATTGGAAAAGGAGATTTAAATTAAAATGTAGTTTTATAAAATCATTGCCAAAATGACAGTTTAATTTTTGATGGGCAAAGGGCAACACCTTTATCTGTCAGTCATTTTGTCAGAAGAATATATTATAAATTTTATAATATTGCCATAGTTTTGCTGACGTCGGCTGCTGTGCCGTTGACGAAGCGGTGTTTAACGTTAGAGTTGGCTACAACTTTGAAACAGAATAAACTTTTGACAAACCGTAAATGCGTAGCTTCAAATATCTGATCCAGTTATTGTTTAGGTATACACATGGAACGACATCGGGAAAAAGAAAGTATCAAACAGCAAATGGGCTTACCCGGTTTAACACATTGGTTCTTTCATTCGTGGGTCAGCATAATAACAAAACTAAGCGTTGGTTTGAAGGAGAAATCAAAGAAAGTCAATCAATAATGTTTCTGCAACTAAATTTGTGACAACTAAACAATTTGTAAATATCGCAATTTGATATTTGCACGATGCTAGTAAACAGAGAAGGTATTTGTATCAAATATTACAGCAATCATACCAATAAGAAAATTAGATTGTTAGTTTATAAAAACTGATTAATGTCGCCGGTCATTTTATGTTTAATAAGATGATTATTGTTTCAACACATTGATTTCCAGTATGCCGACATGCAGAATATTCAACTAAATGCTGATGGAAATTATATTAAAAGTTCTAGCTAAAGGGAAGTATCTATATGAGGATATATGTAGTTTAGTGTAGAACTGAGGTATTCCTGATGTTTCCGAATTACCTCCCCTATAAATCAATTATACAAAGAGAGGTCCTTCAGAGGCACAAAACTAGCTGTCGCAGCTTGATTGAAACTGTTCAATGATAGTTATAGCAAGTGTAACTTTATGAATGGTACTACGCTTGAGTGTGTTCATTTACGTATATGTATTCCTCAAGTTCACCTCAATTTCCATTCCTTAACTGCCTTTCGTCCATTGCGACTGTTTTCCGATGAAGGCAACATCATCGGACATGTTCGGATCACGAATCATCGCATATTAATTTGCATGCATTCTCATTCATCAGATGTTTGATAATGGCCAATCTAACGCATAGTATCATCGCTCTGGTGTACGAGAATGTGTACATGTAAATTAAAAATCAGCATGTAAGAAAGGGTTCATAATATGTTAAATGTATTTTTGTCATTTTTACGTGACGTTATTTGATAAACTGTTTCCGGTTTCGTTTGGGTCGTTCTATTTACAGAATGGGTGAGAAAAAATCACTGTAAGATTTTCTTAACTGCAATGAAGTACTTTTTAACAGTACTTTAATATAATAATGAGCTATTGGTGTAAATATAAGTAATGATTTGTGTGATTTATATTATAATCGGGGATATGAGCGCAGTCGGGCTGGTTAATGTACGAAGGACTCAACACACCTTAACCAGCCCAACTGCGTTTATACCCCGATAATGACATCAATCTTGCAATTCATTCCTTAATGATTGAAGCGCAGTTGTATCGATATTTGTCAAAAGGCAGCCAATTCACTGCAGATCATTTCCTCATGTCTCCAAATTTCAAGATTTACAGTAAACTCCAAAAACAATGAACTCCTCTGGATCCTTCAGAAGTATCATTATTTCCGGAGTCCCTTATATCCGAATAACGAACTAACTCATTTTACATGGATTGTTTATAAAACGAACTGATTAATATAACGAACAAGACTCCTTTCGAATGTTAAATTATTGAATCCATATTTCATGACATTATTTATTTTCAGATAATTCATGGTCATATTATTCAGAAAGTAATTCCCATTATAAACTCTGTGTCAGCCATTGCACTCACAAAATGAATTCATGTTAGAAAGTTGCTTTATTCTAATGGTAACATTTAATTGAATTGATTACCCATTATTAATATTCCATAAAATGTATGCCATAAAATGCCATTGTATAACAACAGTTATTCCTTACGCATGTTCGTGTTTTGGGTCTCAAAGAATATAAACACAACTGAATTATTATTTACAATAAATAAACACAAAATTCATATAACCAGAGATTTTGAATACATAAATACTAATGTTTTAACAAAGATAATAGAACGTTTTTATAAGAAACAATGTTACACAAATTAATGATAGGATATTTAATTCAATATCATTTCTATTAGAGTATGATCCCAAACGCATTCGCTCTTAAACTGTGTGATCTCAATTGTTTCAGTGTTTTCTCCACTGCCTTCTATTATTGATCGTTTTCTTCACTTTGCATTTGACCAACAAACCCCTGTGCTATGCCTTTCGATAACAAAGGACCTTATTTAATGCAATTTCACTTTTAGTAGAAAATGAATCCAAACACCTTGGCTCTAAAGTTTTGTGCTCTCAGGAGTGTCTTCACCACTGTCTTTTATCATTGTTTGGTTTTCTTCACTTTGCCTTTCTTCAACCAATCCCTGTGCTATGCCTTTCGATAGCAAAGGACCTTTTATTGTGAGAAACAACACAGGCCAAACGACATAGTCAACCAGTTTGCCTTTCTGTGTGTAATACTTGTAATGGTTGGTGTCCAGCGTTTGCCCATGCGTGTTGACGGAAGTGTCCACATAAACTGGTGGGTCTTGTACAGCCATCAGCCAGCAAAGCTCAACACTTTCGTTGATAAAATTCTCTGCTATGTCGATAGCTTGTTTATTCTCGGCAAAACGACCGTCCAATTTCTAGTAAAACAAACAATCATTTTTTAGTCTCAGCATTATTTTTTTATCAAAACCAACAAAATTCAATAAATAAATAGATGAATAACTTACAGCCGTAATCTGGTCCTTGGGTACCATCGAAGATTTCTTTCTCTTGTCTTTCAGCGTTTTCAAAGTTTCTGTAGTACCCTTTCAAATTGGATAAATACATTTAATATACGAAAAAAAATGTTTTGTTTTATAGTAAACATTTACAAACTGTCTTTATGTATAATAATCAATCTCAACTAAAATCACATTACAGTGTCATAAACAGAGAATATTTTCCTTCACATAAACAAGACTTTATATTCAATATCCTACAGCATTGAACCGTTATTCCTCCATAACTTTAGCAATTAATTGTTTAAACCTTGGTAAATTGGTTTTGGTTTTTGGTTTGGTCATAGTTAGAAAAGATGTTAATTGATTGGCCGATATATATCAAAATTAAAATTATTCGCCTACAATTTTTTAAGTGTGGAACTAGCAAAATGTAAGTAGCCAAGTTTAGTTTAGGACCGCAGGTTCACATGTATCGTTTATGTTTATAAAAAAACTATATTTTTACAATAATAGTTTATTCTTACTGACTGAAACTCTTTCAATATTTTTCTTAATTGCTCCAAATCCTTGGAAGCTTTTTCCTCACACGTTTGGAATATATTCTGAAAGAAACATCCTTATTTAGAATGTATTAATTATCTCAATTGTGTAAACATTATTGTTCATTTGAATATCTTTTACAAATTCCTCGCGATTGTCAACTGCATTTCGTACGTCCTTGTTACAAAGATACATCTGATAGCAATTATGCGTACAATAAATAAGCCCAATATCCATTTCATAGATTCTTTGTCTTCCCATTTCAGAATATTCGTCAACCCATCGTAACATTCGGTCCACTGATTATCGTAGAGTTCCGAGTATCTTTCAGCCAGTTGGGTTGGTCTATGCTTGTCGCTCAAGTCGGCAATATTTGGGTTTGAGTCGGTCACCTGCGCACTTATTACAGCACTCAGCCTGAAGTGATATTTTACATAACTGTTCAAATCTGTAGCGTTCTTGCCTTGGTATCCTGTTATAACCCTTTACCACATATTATTAATTGATAATGTCAATTCATACTACTAGAAATTAGTAAAACATACGAACGTTATAAAAAAAACATTTTAAATATTTTGATATATTTTAAGACATTGTTATAAGAGTGTATAAAACTAGCAACTACATAACCTTGTCCTCAGTTCTTCTAACTCGTGTATCAAGCCCTCTTTCTCAGAAAAAAGAGTCTGTCTTTCCACCTGTTCTTCTTCAATCCTGAAATGTTTCACATAAATATATCTATTGGAATGTAAGGTTCTAGAATATATAGGATTTGTCGTTCGACTGACAAACGATTGCCTGGGAATAAAAGTTTTATATTTAAACATCGACGATATCATTTTAAAATAGCCATTAAAATGTTCTACCTGTTCTGTAGCTTTTTTACTTCAGTTTCAAGGCGTTCTTTGTCATATTTAAGCGATTGTATTGTTGGCTTATTATATTCGTTTCTGAAATTGGAAAACACATCATTTTTCAAGATTATGCTTACCTGCAAAGTAGTTTCAATATATTAGGTTATTGTTGACATGTATGACTTTTTATACAACGGAAACAGTCATTCGAAAGGGCAACTTTTAAAATTAGTCACCTTATTAAATCACAAATGAAGCCTTTAAAGACATTTAAATAGAAATAGTGGGTTTGGTCTATAGCATTTTTAGGAAATAAAAACTTAGGATAAAATTTGTTGAAAAGTGATAACCGCTTATCGATTTTTTAACCTCAAAATCGGTTATTCATAAGTGATGGTATATGTATAAAGCGAACAATGGTATAGAAAATATATATTCTTATACCTCAATTTTGTCTACAATGATATGATCCCATTACCCTAAAAAGAGATATTTTGACTTTCAGAAACATGTTCAAACTTTTTGAAACGTGACCAAGCGAAAATTCACTGTCAGGTCATGCGACCGCAGTGATATTTTGAATGTCATATAAGGGCAAATAACTGCTTCGATATTTTAGCTAAATCATGACGTGATTGCCTCCCTTATACACATACAGCAGTGACGTCACTATTCATATATATTTGAAAGAAGAAGAAGGTTTAAATAACATTATTTGCAAATTAAAATCAAATCTCATCAATAAAATAACAGTGTTCTTGCTAAAATAAGATTGTAACGAAACAGACGAAACGACGGACAAACAGACAATGCGTTTTTTAAATGCCGCCCTTCGGAAAAGGATAAAATACAACCGTTGCCCAGGAATCCATGATCGAATCGTTTGCTCGAATTTAGAGTGTCTCTTCTTGATTGGCGATGGTGATGGCGATGGTAACATTGGTGGTGTTGTTCCGTACATCGATTCTTTGTCCCTACATGCAACAAATACAATTATAAAATTGCAATATGTATAATTGATCAGAGTAATACAGGCAAACATAGGTTCTAAGTGTGTCGACTGCACACTAAACAATGAGTAAATCATTATAATTGAAAACATCTTTATATTTGCTTTTATATATATATCATTGCGCCTCATAATTCACCAGGTCATTGCGTTTATTTATCAAATCTCATATCACGAATACATGTATAAATGAGTATGATAACGTTCGTATATCAAATGAGATACTTACGTAATACAAACGTTATACATATTGAATGTTGAACCGAAATATCGATAACACCGAGAGTTTTTGGACTCTAATAACAGAACGTAAAGCTAAAATATCAGGTTATATTACGGTAATTACTCAAGTTTCTACAAAAGCAAAATTATATGATGGATAGAGATAATAAGATAATTTCAAAAAATGCCACAGGTGCAGAATATCAGAAGTTAATGATTCAATTATTAACAACTTGTATTTGTATTGTTTCATTAAGTATATGTTATTGTTTATTTGGAGGTATTTATGGCAAATAAATGTTCATACCTTGCACAGTTTGAAGAACACTTTCTTTTCATAACGAGCTCCAAATAAATGATATACTATACAACATTGCACGACCCTTTCAGCCGGACATGTTTTCGACATTCCCGTTGAAATATGTTTTGTCATTTCAACATGCGTACTATTTTACATACTGTTTTTCCTTTGTTTATTAAGCTGAAATAACTTGTCCATATAATAAATGTTTGATTAAATTTCTTTTTACCGAATTCAAGATGCTGTTCCTGTAATTTGTTTTGTTTTTCGTTCAAGAAATCTCATAAATGCTTGTTAGTTGTTAGTGTCAGCCAGTGCGACGTCATAAATTAATGTTATACAAGACTTAGCCCATAACTTAATCCCAATTGTAAAGATTCAAAATAACATCTTTATTATTTAATGATGCATTTGCAGGTAAAAATAGATGTTGATTGTGTTTTTTGGCTAATAGACGACGAGCCTTATCACATGTAAGCCAAGTTCTTGCCTTTTCTGATGGTGCATAAAGAACTATTGAGAAAATTGACATTTGTCACGTTTTATATTACTTTGGTATACGTGTGTATACGATTAACAATCGCATACTGCGTTTGTTTGTTTTTTACAATTCTTACTTCGTACACAATCACAGTATTGACTCAGTTCACATTTATTCCTATAAAAAGTGTAGGTAAACTTACTTTGAATGCTGATCATCGTCATCGATTAAAGATGACGTCTCTGATTCATTAAACGAATCTTTGTTCTTCCTGTTATAACCACAAAGGTTTAACAATTTGTCCCTAAAGTCACCACCACAACAACACAGCTTGTTAATGACGTTGCCCATGTTTTGTCCACACCATGCAATAAGCCAATGATGTTAACAGCGGTGTATGAAGAAGACTCGTTAAGTCAGCCTTCTTCACCAACAATCTCCGGTTTCATTTCTGATCAAGGAGGTCGTTTAATATAGTGAAATAGTAAACTCGCTTACTGATAACGGAATATTATTGTTTATCGTAGTTGCGAATTTAGTAGTCTGTACCCGGTGTGGATCATTCTCTCAGTTCTCTTATCTAAAAAAAATGCACATACAACCTTTCCGATTAAGTCGTCAAGTAAATCAAAAACATTAACATTAAATGTAAAATGGCCATTATGATCAGAAGCTGATTAGGAGCGAGTTAGATAAAAAAAGCGCTTAAAGCAATGTGTGTATTTTGGGTTGAGACACAAGCGGTCATGCTTTTGAATGTACGACCAGTATTCCACCTACACGCTTACGACATCATTTGTAGTCCACATCCGTGTAACGTATCTGCAATTCAAAGGAGAAACCGTATTGCATGCACCTACAAAGATAACAAACAACAACGTCATACATGAAGTTTTTTAATAGCATTTTATTTTAAACGACGCATAAATTTCGGAAAATAAAGCTTTAGCTTAAAAATGTGCATGATAGAATAGGCTTTATTAACATGTTTCATAAATAACAAATGTTCTAATTAAGCATTCGCTTTTGAACAAAACACACCACAGACAAACAAAACTGCTCAAACATAGATTTGATGTTATATTATCTATCAAATCACTTTTTAAATTGTATGACTTTCTAGTATCAACACATGTTTTGAACGAAAGCAAATGTACCGACATTCAGCTTCAAGTTCAAGCCATCGATTGAAAAACAGGCTTTCCATTTTTCTCATTTTTCTCATAAACGGTTAGTAAAGTTCATTTTCGACGTTTTATCTTACTTAAAACATATGCAACTTTTTAAATATCAAAATATTACTTTTAGAAACATTTATTGGTCCAAAAGTGATGAATTTATCTTAACTATCTTTGATTTTTGGACGGTGCCCTTCAGGGCCCGTCCTAAGTAGGCACATCAGCCGATCCAACTACCAGCCAAAGCACGCCAGTGCGCTCAGTAAATAGTTCGTATCATTGTTTTGAATACACAGCTGATTTAAAGTGGCTGTTACATAGTTTCTTTCTAAAATATCTGGGCGAATAGTGAGAGAAGTGGGTCATGTATAATTTATTGACAATAGGTACTCAAATCAAATATTTATATTGATAAATCATTTCGCCAATATCGACAACTACATGGAAATAGTTCCACTACATTAATACAAAACTGCATTCGGAACTCCTCGGCCATTTTATCGAAAAAATGGCCGAAGAGCTCCGAATGATCAGCTGACATGAAAAATAAATCAGTAAATGTTTCGAACTGAATACTGAAGTACATTGTTGCTAAACAGAATTAATTCAATAATAATTAATTGAATAACATCATCACCTTATGGTCATATTGGCTGAATTTAACGCAATACAATTAATGACTGGTGAAAGGTCACCAACTACTAAAAGTAAGTTGCAGTAAAACACGGAAATACGAACTTAGTGAAAATCCAAAAAATAATAACGTCGTTTTGCTTCGTGCAATTAGTAGATGTTAATAATTGTTGCAAATATTGATGTGAAAAATAATGATTATAACTCGAAACAACTTGCATTCTGTGTCACAGTTGTCATCTTTCTTCATAAAACATATTATATTACAGTACAGTAGGGTATTTCTTTAAAATTGTGATATTAATGCACCAGTCAATTGTAACCACAGCCACCCCAGGTCCGGGGATATACAGGGAATAGCTGGTGAAATGGATCATGTTTTTGCTTTTCAGGTGGGGGGTGAATGCGGTGGTTTTGTCTGCTTTAAATATAGCGGGTAATTGGCCTTACCTAGGGTCCCCGGGGTGGAGGGACTTTGGCGGGGATTTTACCAACTGTTTGTCCCCGCATGGCATGGAATTTAGCCGGTGTTGGCTGTACAGTGTACTGAAAGTCAAAGTCCCCGCTATTCCCCAGATCTGGGATGGGGGCGTTACAATTGACTGACCAGTGCATAATTTGGTTCCCTTTATGCCATGTTGATCTGATTCATACCATGGTAAAATATGTTCTTCAACTTCAATATTAAACACTGCATTGCAAAATAGAAACACAAAGGTTTCACATAATTTATCTTGAGCCAATATCATTGTTTAATCACACAACTGTGTATAATTATATAAGTGTTTCATTAAACACTTATTCTGATCAGCTTCTGTCAACATAGCATTGCCATTTTGGAACTATCTAGCTGATGCGCGTCATCTTGAAGCTTAATATACATCAAGTCGAAAATTATAGAAGTGTTCACTACGGGACGTGCCATATCAAAAATGGTAAAAAATCATTCAATGTACAATTATTTGAACTAAATAAACTTAGTGCTTGAAATGTCATTATTGGCTAGGAGAAAAAGTTGGATGTGGATTCAGTCTGACAGCCTGTGATTTTGTTTTCAATCAGAAAGAAATTTTGCAATTTTAACATGGCCATGTTTTGACATGCTTGCACAGTCTGTGAATTGTGATCACAATTGTGCTTGGTTAATTTTGTTGTAATGCGTATATCTTGGACTTGACATATTTCTTAGTTACAGCATGGCCTGTTCCAAAGGATAAAGCATTTGGAAATGTCAGTTCAAACCTGACAAATTTGAAATTCTTTTCCTTAATTCCTTAAACACCCTATTTATTAAAAACTTGTTTTAATAGATGTTTATGGATAAAAAGAATCTAAATTTGAACATGAATTTGTTAAGAAATAATGTGCCCTTAAAGCTGAACTCATATCTTGGACTTGACATATTTCTTAGTTACAGCATGGCCTGTTCCAAAGGATAAAGCATTTGGAAATGTCAGTTCAAACCTGACAAATATGAAATTCTTTTTCTTAATTCCTTAAACACCCTATTTATTAAAAACTTGTTTTAATAGATGTTTATAGATAAAAAGAATCTAAATTTGAACATGAATTTGTTAAGAAATAATGAGCCCTTAAAGCTGCACTCTCGCAGATTGACTATTGGAAAGAGCGAATTATTGCGTAAATATGTGCAAACCAATGCTATTAGATATCTGACAAAATATCAGATCTTAGATTTTCATATTTACGTTCAAAAAATGATGTTTAATGGCTTAAACTGATACTAACGTTTAAAGAAAAAATGCATAAAACATCAAATTTTGAACTTAAGTATAAGAATCTACGATCTGATTTTTTGTCAGCAGTCTTATATTACTGGTTTCCATGGATTTTCGCAAAAAATGGCTCGTTCCAAGACAAAAAATAAAGAAGTTGTCAATACTTTCAATCTGCGAGAGTGTAGCTTTAACAACAAAAATAGAATAAACCTACAATTAAGCAAATGAAATTTCAGATAGGCATAAATGAAGTGCTATCCTTAATCATTAACAATTTCATTCTTAAAGTTTGTTTTTTCCTCAGCCTACTGTCACTCACCTGATGCACAATCCCTGCATAAGATTTTACGATGACAATGAATTAGACAATGAGGTTGTATTCTAAGTCAATTAAATGACCTAAATTAACTAGCTTAATGATTAAGAAGGGCTTATTATCAGCAATCACTCCACCCATTCTTAATAATGTTTTGTCATAAAGAATTTTTTTCGCGTTTTTTATTTACTTGTATACTTTATATCCAGTTAAATACAGCCATCACATTTTTTTCTCCTAAACACACATGGGGATATCAATATTACATTGGTCAATTTCTATTGGTCGAAATAAATATTGCGACTCCAATGTGTATGCACCACCGCTGTTGGTCAAGGACTAAGCGGTGCAACTGGAATGAAATTTTGACCATGGTGTAGTTCTGCAAATAAACATTAACGATGATATTGCCGGGTGACCTTTACATCAACTTTACAAAGCTACGGCATTAAAATGAATATGTTTGGAAAATAAAAATCAAGCTTAGATATTTGGTTTGAAGCATTGTCTAATTGTCCTCACCTAAGAGTGTTCAAATTATGCTCCTATATTCAAGATTAGGTCCCGATGATTTTCTGTGTTTATAAGAGAAAGGACTTAGTTCTATACTTGCAGCAGACCGAACAATGGCACTGTCTATCAGCACTTTCAGTGCTTTGATTAAAGTAGTTCTACGAGTTGCTATTTTCGCTCGTAAGTTTGCAGATCATTTTTTTACTGTTGTTATTTCTGTAATAAATTTCCACATTTCAAAACAGTAAAAATAAAGACGATCTTACACTGAAAAACGCTATGCGTATGACATGATATATGAGTTATTGATACCTTTGATGGATATGGTATATAAATGTATGTTAAAAATCGATTCAAAACAAGGTGACGTGTTAACTTTGACTCATCAGAATAGTTGACCCCGTGATGTTTATCTACAGTATCTACAGACAGTTGGTCATGTTACCACGAAACCGGTCTCTTTTATAATCTGAAATATCAGAGGAAAAGCTCAAACAGCACTTAAATGTCGTTTTAAAAGGCCACCAAAAACTGACCTCAACAGTCCCTTGCCCAGAAAATTCCATCACTCTGCATGTTTATGACACTGGCAAAGAAAATCGGCCAGAAAATATACATGTTCAATTACCCCTCCCGAACATGTGGCGACTGTTTCAAAACACAGTCGTAACCTTAAAGCTCAACCATGACCGTGATTTGCGAAATAATTGTAACACAAATATATAATTGTTTGTCGACTATTCAAGTTTATGCAATAGTTAAACATTTTCTGTTTTGAATTGATATCGATCTACCAAAATGCAAATATTTTTACTATACACATATTGAGTAAATGTTGACAATATTGAGAACTATATTTTGGGACATTTAAATACAGCATGGCTAGTCGGCTGATTTCAATGTGAAAAAACAGCAGATGCACCCTTATTTAAGGTACTTGCTAATTCTAAGGTTATATGTCGTGTTTTGATAGCAATGCAATAGGATAAATATATTACTAGGTAAGTACCGTGGATGTAAAAGGTTTATCTGGCAAGGCAGACGTCCTCCGCCTTGCCAGAAAACTTTCACCATCCACGGTTCTAATTAAACAGCAAATTCGGCTTATACGATTGAGCTCATTTGATTCAAAGAAAGTCAGTCAATTGCTCTTCTGCAACCAAATTTTTAACAACTAAACAATTCGTTAAACTTGCAATTTGATATTTACACGATGCTAGAAGACAAAAAAGGTAGTTGTATCAAATATCACAGCGATCACATCATTAAACAATTAGATTGTTAGATATTCAAACTTATCATTGATTGCCTACTGTCATTTTATGTTTATAACGGCGACTATTGATTCAACACATTGATGTTATGTATGCTGACATACAGAATATTAAACTAAATGCTGATTGAAATAATGTAAAACGTTTTAGCTAAAGGCAAATACGTCTATATGCGAATATATGTCGTTTGGTTTAAACTAACGTGTTTCCGACAATGCTGAATTACCTCACCTATGAATAAATGATGTTTAAGACATGTCCTGCAGGCGTGAGACCACAGTTATTTTTACTATATGTTTCATATAGACACTAACCTGGCTTTTGACTTTATACACACCCCAATTGAAAAACAAGGACATGGCATCTCTAGAACAATTCAAGACACAAAATATAATCACAAGAAAACACCATGTTGACCATTGACCCGACTGTCAAAATTGAGTTCAAATACATAACCCTTCCGCCAGGGAGTCAATCGGCTACAAACAACTAATTTTCAGACTTCCACAAGCTATGATTTTTCCAATATTTACATTGAAAACTATCAAATTCTGCAATAGAGTGTCAAATTCAGTCAAGTTCTCTGCAAAAAGAACATTTTTTGCTTCTTTTTCATTCAATTTTAATGAAATATTGATACTTGAACACAAGCACTCTTTTTTCTGTATTCACATCCGGATCTTGGTCAACGGGGGGCAGATAACTGTGGTATTGAGCCTATTTAAGCAACATTTTTTCAGAAACAGACTTCAAAACTCCTATAGTTCAGCTTCAGGCTATATGCAACACATACTGAAAGTTTGGCAATGATATATCAAACACTAAATGAATGAGACAAGTATTAGCACCTGTGGTATTTTCATAAAAAGCAGAAACAGCCATTTCCCTCAAATGTTAAGCCGCAAACCTTTGAAGAGCCATTATTTCCTTATGCATTGGAATAATTTGACCAAGTAAAGTTTTCCTTGTAGCTTTTAATGGTGTCTATAGAACAGCACCACAAAAATGGCCTGCCTACTCTTTTAAGATTTTTTTCTAAGCAAAATAAGGTTTTTCCACTTCATCGGCTTAGTGTTTTATATAAAAAATGACATAGAGCCAAACTGAAATGCCTCAACTTGTCAAAATTTTGCTTTTCTGGTCCACTTATATACAAAGGTAACAGAACTGTTCAGTTTAACACAAGAAATTTAGTGATCATGTGTTAATAAACTGTCTAAACAACACTATATGCCAAATTGTTGGCTTCCGGGACAAATGGCGCAACAAAGGAAATGGCAAAAAACACACCAAAACTTAAAAATTCATGACAACTGCTAGTGTTTTCATGTATGAGGTGGCTACATGATGTAGAAAATGCAGAGATAGCATTATTATGCCCATTTAAAAAAAAAAATACTTTAAGAATCTGTTTTGAAGGCTAGATTTGGCATTAAATTCAGAGTACAGCACTTCACCATTGTCTATAAGATGCTTATTTACACCTGATTTGCTATAAATCTCACTCATTGGAATCATTTACACACAAACAAGTACTTCAGAGTTGACTAACATCTTCATTCTTCTGAAATATTGGATTCAGAGCTGCATCTCCTGGATTCAGATTGCAGGACTACCGCCTGGGGAAAAGGCCACAGCTAACTGGAGCTTATTGGCACATCATGATCTGCAAGCAAGACACAAAAGCAATGTTTTACACAAATAAAACTATCTGCCACTACTGTTAAAGTTTGAAAAAGGCCTGCAAACACTCATTTGAGGCATACACAACCTTTAATATAGTCATAAATGTGATAAATATGCAGAAAAGTTCATGAATTCAAAGATTTTCAGGACAAATTTAATAGAATATATAGTCTTTTGGACATTTTGCAATCAGTTTTTAACAACTCAAAGGTAAATCTCATCTTATTGAGTACCCAGATGCATTTTGCAAGCATTCAAAGCAGACATGCTTAGAATATCTTCTTACTTGGAGATGGTATTCCTTTCTTGAAAATCCTTGCCGAGAGCCGGTATGGAAAACCACATGAGACCACAGTTTTACCAGCACTGGTTCTTGTCCTTGAAAATTCCTCTGTGGCTACAGCAACCAGGCTGGCTATTAAAATAAGCAATAAATTAGGGGTTTTAAAACATTTATAAAGTATTAAGGTTGTGTTTTTTAATGCATTAAGGGAAAAGGCTCTATTCTTTATGAAAGCTGCTCACTTTTTATTTATTTTGCCTTGAGAAATGTCAAGTTTTTCAATGAATAAACTGAATAAATGAATGAATTAATGAATATATATGAATGATTGATAGAATGAATTAATGAATTAATGAAAGGTGGCATTATTTCTTTAAAATTGGGATCTCATAGTGTTGCTGTGATTGTTAAAGTATATGTTTTCTTGTCCATGAGCTGAAAATCATATGCACACTAAATAAAACATCATTCTGCATCCTATGTGCAGAAAGTTTTGTTTAATTGCTTATAGAATTTGCAATTAATGTAATGTTTGCTTAAAAGAGCAAACAAAATGTGTGAATAGATGCACAATACAGACCAAAGACTGATACAAGTCAGCAGTTTCATTAGAAAATAATATTATTATCAAAGCCACATCAGAAATGATTGACAACATGAAAGAAATTCATTTAGGAATGGAACAAACAGTCTCAATGGGCTTTTATGACCAAACTGTCTCACTTTGTACTTCAGTTTGGATACAATTTTCTAATATATTATCTTGAAGTACTTACAAATTACAGCATGTTGGCAAACACCAAGTACAGCTTGGCCTCTGGTGGGCAGCTTGGTGGGGGGGGGGGCTGTCTGGCTGGTTCTTCAACAGACAGTTCCTCCTGGTTCTGCTTCCTATGTTTAAAAATCCCTCCATTTATACTTTGGAATTGAAAGTGAGGCTTTCATTCATTAGTTACCATCATTTGGAACTATTTCCAAACATTAAATTGAAAGTGAAAGTAGTTTTTTTTAAAAATGTCAAAAATATATAAGAAAATTATATATTATTAATTTATATTATGTAATATAAGATTTTCACATTTCATACTCAAACACCAATATTCTATGGCTAAGCACTGTCAACTGGCCAAATTTCAACCAGATAGCTGTATAAATTAAGAATTTATAACAATTTAAAATATGCCACCCCCTCCAAAAGCTTCCTCTATATCAGGCGTGAGACCACAGTTATTTTTACTATATGTTTCATATAGACACTAACCTGGCTTTTGACTTTATACACACCCCAATTGAAAAACAAGGACATGGCATCTTTAGAACAATTCAAGACACAAAATATAATCACAAGAAAACACCATGTTGACCATTGACCCGACTGTCAAAATTGAGTTCAAATACATAACCCTTCCGCCAGGGAGTCAATCGGCTACAAACAACTAATTTTCAGACTTCCACAAGCTATGATTTTTCCAATATTTACATTGAAAACTATCAAATTCTGCAATAGAGTGTCAAATTCAGTCAAGTTCTCTGCAAAAAGAACATTTTTTGCTTCTTTTTCATTCAATTTTAATGAAATATTGATACTTGAACACAAGCACTCTTTTTTTCTGTATTCACATCCGGATCTTGGTCAACGGGGGGCAGATAACTGTGGTCTTGAGCCTGCAGAGGCGAAAACTAGTTGTCGCTGTTTAATTAAAACCGTCCATTGATAGTTATGGTAAGTGCAACACTTTGAACGCTTCTACGTCCGAGTGGGTAAGTAAATGTTTAACAGAGCTAGGTGTTATCTTTCTTAGTCAAAGAGCAGCAGATTCACTGCATAACACTTCGCCATGTTCCCAAATATTAAGAACCAAAGATGTCCAGTAGAGTCCGAATATAATGAGCTTTTCGGGATCTTTCAGATGTGATCGTTATATCCGGAGTCCCTTATAACCCTAGTTCAAACTAGCTCCTTTTATCCGGATTGTGTTTAACATAAATATACTCGGCAAAAAATGTCATGCGACAACATGTTCCCTAATGATTTTTTCCGGCACTTGAAATATTCATCAATAATGGTATTTATTTTGTGAAAGTACTTTTAATTTTGAACAACTGCATGTACATGTATATTAAAGATAATTCATTGGTTATTCAATTTAAGATAATACGGTTAGAAATGGGTAGGGGTCGACAGTCAAAACTCACAAAATAAAAGTGTTTTTAGATTAACGGAGAAATTGCATAACTTGTTTTGTTCGCATAATTAGTTCCGTTTTACAAAATGAGGATTTCAGTTTGAAATAGGCACAGCTTGTTTTAATTATGTTCGTCCAAACAGCATTTTTGGTAGAAATGAATCGTAACCATTTTTCCGACCTCGACCGGTTAAGTGCTATCGGATTTAAAGAAGCGGGATAGAAAGTTGAAAGCAATGCACAAGGTGCATTGAACACATTTGGGGGTCTTCTTGAACGCCACGTTTCTTTGCGTATAACGCCACATAGCACCCTAGTGGACCTTCGAAGATTCCTTGGACAGGAATGGGATGCGATTCCACAACATGAAATGAAAAAAACTCGTTTATTCAGCAGGAGCCAGAATGATTGAAAGCAGGGACAATTTCGGGGGATATACGCATTATTAACGTTTAAAAAGAGAAAGTGTACGACCTTATTAACAATATAAACTTAAAATAAGGCTTTGAAGCCATGTGATATTATGTTGATATTGTTGACTTTTCATTGTTTTACATTATTTTTTTTGATTTTGTTACGGTATCTTTCATTCTAGTAGTTGGCTATACCAAGCGGTTATACGCCGAAACGAGCTGTATTGTGACTTTAACACACTGACCCCTATACTGATCAAATCGATAAAGTGTATTATTCACAGCAATAAACTTCATTAAAACTTGCAATAAACGATTGTCCTTGAATTATTCTTTCATATTATGTATGACATAAAAATATTGTTTTAATACATTCAAAATTATAAACCATTATATACCTAGTCGCATGACTTTTTTGCCGAGTATATATTACGAACAAGGCATGCTTTATCATGTCGAATGTTCAATTATTGAAACCACACTTCATGGAATTAGTTCGTTTTTGGTTTCCTCTTTATGTGTAACTGTATAATATGTTCATTGCAATTCTCATTTTGGCATGCATGTTTGACATGAGTTTACTGAATAAACTTGAAACTTGAAACTTGATAGTTCATAGTCATATTTTAAAAATAATTTCAACGTAGTAATTATGAAATTAGTGTCAGCCATTGTTCTCACAATATGCATTATGTTAGAAAGTTGTTTCTCTCTAATCGCAACCTTTAATTCGAATTTTGTACCCTTTATCAATTTTCCATAATTTGTAACTATGGAATGTCATTATATAATAACGATAATTCCTTACGCATGAACGCTTTCTTTGTCTCAAAGAATACATCTGTAAGGTAACACAGCTGAATGGATATTTACAATAGACACAAAATCTGTTCAACAATATGATTGATTTGGAATACATTGATACTTATGTGTATACAAATATAATAGAGCGGTTTTTTAAAAGAATCAATGAAATACATATAAATACAAACTAATGATATTAATGTCATATATATTTAATGCACTTTCATTTCTATTTAAAAATGATTCCAAACACCTTGGCTCTAAAAGTGTGTGTCAAATGTTTCAGTGTTTTCTCCACTGCCTCCTACCATTGTTTGTTGGTCTTCACTTTGCATTTGATCAACAAACCCCTGTGCTATGCCTTTTGACAACAAAGGACCGTCTTTCTTGAGAAACAACACAGGCCAAACGACATAGTCAACGAGTTTGCCTTTCTGTGTGTAGTACTTGTAAAGGTTTGTGTCCAGAGGCTGCTTATACTTATCCTGGTCGACGCTAGAGTCAACATGAACAGGTGGGTCTTGTACAGCCATAAGCCAGCAAAGCTCAACACTTTCATTGATAAACTTCTCTGCTATGTCGATAGCTTGTTTATTCTCGGCAAAACGACCGTCCAATTTCTAGTAAAACAAACAATCTTTCTTTAGTATAAGCATTGTTTGTAATCAAAACCAACAAAATTCAATAAACTTACAATAACTTACAGCCGTTATCTGGTCCTTGGGTACCACCGAAGATTTCTTTCTCTTGTCTTTCAGCGTTTTCAAAGTTTCTGTAGTACCCTTAAATGTTGGATGAATACATTTAGAATACGAAAGTTAATATTTTGGTCAATGGTAACGTTTACAACTTGCTTAAGGTATATTAAACAATGTCGATTAAAATCACATTACAATGTCATAAACAGAAATGCATTTCCTTGGAATTAGGAAGAATTCATATTAAATGTCCTTCGGTTCTGCATCTTTTTCTACCACAACTTCATAAAAACATACCTTTTTATATATATAGTGTGTATGCACTGTGCTGTCTGTGGAGTTTTGTGCTGTTCTTCCAAGTTTCTTGTTTGTGTTTGTGTTATATGTTTTTGGCGTTTACCCAGTGCCATTAAACCGGGTTTATGTTTTAACTTTTTGCTAATGACCGTATTTCAATAGTTTTTCACGTAAGTATTCAGCAGTCAATTGTATAAAGATGGGTAAATCTTTAGGTCATCTTGTTCATTGTAAGAAAAGAAGTTAATTGATTGGCCAATTTATATTCAATTAAAATTATTTCTTCGAGAAACTAGCTAAAGGAAAGTATCCAAATTTAATCTATGACTGCAGGTTCACATGCATTCGTTCATGTTTATGACAGTTTATTTCTCTACAATACAAGTTTATTCTTACTGACTGAAACTTTTTCAAAACTTCTCTTAATTGTTCCAAATCCTTGGAAGCTTTGTCCGCACATGTTTGGAATATATTCTGAAAGATACAAATTAAGTCTTATAATATATAAACTATTTTAAATGTGTATACAATATTTATTTTTTTTGAATGTATTGAACAGATTACTCGCGATTGTAAATGGCATTCGTGCGTCCTTGTTACAATGATACATTTGAAAGCAATTATACTTACAATAAATAAACCCAATATCCATGTTATAGAATCCTTCTCTTTCCATTTCAGATTTTTCGTCAACCCTTCGTAACATTCAGTCCACTGATTATCGTAGAGTTCCGAGTATCTTTCAGCCAGTTTGGTGGGTCTGTTTTGGTCGCTAAGGTCGGCAATGTTCGGGTTTGAGTCGGTAACCTGGGCACTTATCACAGAACTCAGCCTGAAGTGATATTGTACACAGTATATTTAATACAGTTTTAATACGTTTTGTTCAAATAAAAAGCCTTCTTGCCTGGGTATTCTGTATTAAATCTGTATCATATTAATATCAATTATTGATGTAAATTCATACTAGAAAGTAATGGATAATAACAAACGTTATAAAAAGCAACAAACCTTTTACATTTTTTACATATTTTAAGACAATGTTATAACAGTATATCGAAATAGTAACTGCATAACCTTGTCCTCAAATCATCTAATTCGTGTATAAAGCCCGCTCTCTCAGCTGTAAGATCCAGTATCTTCACCTCTTCTTCTTTAATCCTGAACAAATATCAACCCACAAATATATATATTGGATTGTTAGGGTCTATGACATGTAGAATTTGTCGATCAACTGAAACAAGAATTCAAATCTAAATTTTATATTCAAACATCGACGTTTTCCATTTAGCCAACTCATAATAAATATGTTACCTGTTCCGCAGCATTGTTATTTCAGCTTCAAGTGATTGTAGTGTTGGCTTTTCGTAATTTCTGAAATCAGAAAGCATTCGTTTAACACATTATTTGTTCAAGAATATACTTTCTCGGAAAAGGGTTTAAGTATATTAGCTGATCGTTGATATTTTTTTAATTTTATAATGCTATGGCAAGTACTATTCCAAAGGAAAACTAGGCAGGTTAATACATAACACATTTGAAGCATTTAATTTAATTGAAACAATAACAATTACTTAAATCACGTTTTCATCATTCAATTCAACAAAACCTGCCACGGACACGTGACTTCGGTGAATTTGTCCTCGGTCGTTTAAGACTGATTGTCGTTAAATGATCGCAAAATATCAAGATGAAGTATCCATATGTAAAGGTATCTCTATACGTAGGACAATGATATAGAACAACAGTTAATATATCAAATGATATTCAGCTAAACAAAAACTTTTTGAATTTAAAATCGAACTAAATAAAGCTAATAACATTGTAAAAAATATTGATACCGCCATTCTAAAAAGGATAAAATACAGCCGCTTCGAAAAATACCTTTTCTGTGATGATTTTCCCTTATCAGACGATTTTTTCGCTATTCCCGCCTTTGGTGTTGCTGTTGCTCCATACGTGGATATATTGTCCCTAAATAAAATAAAATAATAACTATGCAATTTGTATAATGTAAAAAAGTTATAGAACTTATTGATCAAATGTTATGTCACAAATGAATAACGCAATGAGCTTAATAACGTGTATAACGTGTATGACAAAGTACGGCATTGTAAATATTGTACATACTGAATTTAGAAACTTACTATTTATAACACCGGTAGCATGTAAAATCCGATAGCACTACTTTATTATATTTAAAGCCTAACTCAAGTTACAGCAGGAAGCATACTACTACGTAAGGTAAATATTATAAGATTATTTCAAAATGATCGCCACTGGTGCAAAATTAAACACATTAACGATACAGATATTCACGAAGTGTTAGTTATTGTTATATTAACAATTATTTATAGAAATTAAACGTTCAAGCCTAGAAAAGCTAGGGAAAAGATTCATGAACACCACCTATTAAATGAAAATGTATAAAGTAGTTGAAATACTTTTTGTTTACTAACAAGTCAGGCCCCTTTCAAACAAACATGTTGATCCCATACCGTTGAAATATGTACGCGTAAGAAACTAACGCAATATGCATACGTGTAGATATGTATTGCCATTACATCATGGTCTAGTTGTTACATATTGTTTTCATCGTTGTTTATTAAGATAAAATGAATCGTCATTGAAATAAGTGTTGGATTGATTTTCTTATAAGATAGTGGTGTCGATTTTTCGTTCAAGAAAATCTTCCAAGGGCTTCTTTTCCTAGAATGACAGCCAAGGTGGCGTTGTTGTTTTCATGAAAAGATGTTAAACATTAATTTTAAAGTTATTTTCCCATAACCGAACATGAATCATCAAGAATACCATTTACATAATTGTATGAGAAGTTATCAAGCCAAAATAGCCTATGTTGACTATTGCTGTTTGGCCTACGCGTTGTGAGTGGCATTCACATGTGTTGTGTTGCCGTGCTTCTTATCGTAATCCATGCATAGAATAAAATGTCAGTTTTCTACATTACACTTTTATGTAATCTAACACAGAACTTTATTATGGTACACCCGCATTCCCTTTAAAGCGTTGTTATTGAAGATATATCAGATTTCAAGTTTAATTGAAACGGAACGGCTGTATAAATTAGCGACTCATGCAAGTACGCCACTTAAAACTTCGATCAATATAGAAATAAAAAGTCAAATCTATTGAAATTACTGATATCCCAATAGTTCAAAATTGATTTCAACAATACTATATTTTATCGCATCCATTTCAGTTAGGTCTTTTTATCTTTAAATAAGGGTTATCATGTGATTGTACAGCCGAAACTCAAACACGGCGTTGTTGACAAGTTAAAATATAACTCCGCACTTACGCTAAATGCTTCTTCAGTTCACATTTATATCTTAATCTGTAAAGATAAAGAGTGTAGGTCAACTTACTGTGCATGCTGATCATCGACCGTAGATATCGTTTCATTATCAGACGCAATAGACGACTTGCACAGTTGTTCGAATGAATCATCTTTGCTTTTACGACGACAACAACAACTGCCCATGACGAAGAAGGTTGTTTTGTCCTCACCACGAACTAAGCCGATGAAATGGACACACCTACAGAAGACACGATTATTTCGATCTCTCGAAAAATAACCTTCCGTTTCAATTCTGAACAAGGAAGTTGTTCTATAATGTAAAAGGTGTACTCGCTTGCAGTAAAAGGAATATCAATATTTATATCTCGCTTGCGGATTGAGAGCCGTGCGCAGCCTCATATGTCTTGTCTAAAACAATTTAACCTGTTTAACCTTGTACAACAATGCTCCAGAGTGGGCCCTGTACAATAATGGAAAAAGAAAGAGAACATTTGTACTTATTGTATCAAAAACACTTTACAGCACCGCCAACCATTATGTCCAGAAGTTTATTGATATCCTTTGTCTCAATACTATCTCTATAAATTATATGTAGGTTGCAACCTTGTGATATAAAACACTGGGACCTTCCCTTTATTGTATCGTACAATAGCATTGAAAGACATGCAGAACTATCGGGAATAACACAATACATGCAGTTTGCTTACACTTTTGTTGTCTGACTGGTTATTTCAAGAACCACTCGAATCAAATTTAGTCATGTCAAACATTGAAATCAAAAGTAATGCCGAAGAGGGAGCAATTTAGCAAAAATCAAAGTGCTGAAAAGACTTGGGTAGTGACTGGAATTGATTTTATTTCAATATAAGCAAGTGTGTCCTAAATTACAGTTATAAATACCTAATGACATATATTTTATTACCTTGTTTAATATAGAACAAATGCATCCTGTTCTTTAACGACCACGCTTTGCTGATGTTCAGTTTACCACATTTATTTTGAACGGAGTTGTAACCACTGTTCCTGCATATTTTTTATGCATTTTTTTGCAAACGCTTTCTGGCTTTGGTCGATATCTGCGAAAATCCCTCACAGTGGGGCTTAAAGCTAATGATCAGAAATATCTCAAAAATAGTATTATTATAAATTATATGTGCATGTATGTTGCAACCCTATGACATAAACGTCTTGGAAATTCCCTAAATTATTTTACACTAACATTTTAAGAGTTGCAGAATTATCTGTCATAGCACAATAAATGCAAGTTGCATGCATTTAATTTTGTCCGAATGTTTAAGTCAAGAATCAGTCGAATCGAAATTAAAATTTCAAAACATTGAAATCGAAAGTAAAACGCACTAGGGACCACTTTATAAAAATCATGTCCTGATTTCATCTTCTTACCATATTACAATAATTTTACTGACGGTTCCAAGGCGGTGCCTAACAGTCCTTCATAAACATCCCTAGTTTTTTATACATTATATATGTAGTGCGTTGTTTGTGGAGTTTTGGGCTGTTATTCCATGTTTCTGGTTTGTGACTGTTTGTTTTTGTGTTTGGCATTGACCCTGTGCCAATAGACGGGTTTTATGTTTAAACTTTCGACTACTGTACTTGTTTCTGTTGTTTTTCATACAAATATTTAGACAAGTAAACTACTATTCTGGAGATCGATTGACAGCGAAGCTTTCACTGTTCTTCCTAATTTAAAGGAAACATGTCGCCAAATTATATTCGTCTACCTTCAATCCAAATGAAGCGTAAATAATTAGTTACTAACATGAAGCTAGTAATTCTAGTCTCCTCACGAGTTCGGATAACATATGATTAAATATCCGCGTTGTGGTCATTATGTTTAAACTTGCTAGAAAGTCTTCTGGCCACACATCATCCGGACTCATCAGATTCTCTACTTCCTGGTTGCCAGTTTTCTTTAGTAGGTTTCTTAAAATCTCGACACGAGAAACACAATTGTCCGTTATGAGAACGGAAAATGTTAAACTGATCACATAAAACGCATTGCTGTCGTTTTTGTCAAATTTGTATTTGCGTCTGAAATTTATGTTATTCATGTGACCAATTTGGTCATTCAACGTGTGAATTACGTAATGCCTGCTGAATGTGTCATGGGGTTTATTCATTCCATGTAATCTAAAAAAAAGCACAGCAGACTGAATAACGTGTTTTCCGTCTATTTCATCTATTCATGTACTTGACCATCTTAGTGCTCATATTGGTACTTCAACAATTTTTGATTTGATTTTATGTTCAAGCTCCAAATTTTCAAATATTGATTTTAATAATAATTTCAAAATGACTGTGAGTGAAGTTCGTCCTCCACAAGAGGACAGCGAAAAGCAAACCATATGAAACTTACCTTAGTTTGTTGTTTAACTTAAACAGAACTTGGCCATCACTAAATTCACTAATCTTTTACTGACGCACAGCAACGTATGCAGAATTATTACAATCTAAAAATATATACGGGATTGATTATCCAAATTGGACAGATAAGAAAACTGATAAATAAACTGATTTTCTACCATCTGATCAATATTGCTATCAGCGCAAAGGCACCAATAAACGTTAAATGCTTGTTTGTGCATAATAGGAAGGCAATATGATTCGATATTAAAACTTGCACTAAGAACGTATATTCTAACCAAGGGAGAAAACTCATTAAAATAATGGGCTATGTACGCACATAGATTGATTTTTCTTCATTTGTACAATTGGATACAATGTTCATAATTTTGCTGTCGTGAGATGATTTGGCTTTGACGAAAACGGCATTTAAGACATTAGGAATGGCTACAATTTTAAAACAGGTAATAACATGCATATTTGAAATATCGTACATTCGTAGGCATTTCCGGGAATCTGGCTTAACTATTAAACAACTAAAAGCTAGCTGTCGTAGTTTGATAGAAACTGTTCATTGATAGCAATATTAAGTGCTACACTATAATTGCTACAACATTCAAAAGTGTTAGTTTACGTTTATCGAAGCTCATTGTTATCAAGAGTTGTCAAAAAAGAGGCCATTTCACTTTCCGAACACTTCCCCATGTTTCCAACTATCAAGAGCCAAGGATTTTTTGCATTTTATCTGCTTTGCCTTAGTTATCTTTTTGAAGAAAGCATTTCCGACCTAGTTTGTTGTAAACTTTGCGTCAGCCATTGCTCTCACAATATGCATAATGATAAAATGTTGCTTAAACTAATCTGAACCTTTGATTAGTTATGGTAACCAATGCCCAATTTCCCCAAATATCTGAGAATTATGCCGTGGTATAACAACGGATATTTCTTACGTTTATTTTGTCAAAGAATTTACTGTAATAAAAAAGTTAACAATAAGTAGATTCAAAATTCAAAACATAGCATAATGTTGAATACATTAACATTTATATCTTAACAAAGATAATTGAACGTTTGTGTAAAAAAACTAATCAATGTAGTATAAATTAATAAGATAATATTTATATGGAAAACTACAAAACAAGCTCAGTAGCCAAACGTTTAAACATAAACCCCGTTTAATGGCACAGGGTAAACGCCAAAGACATAGACGCAAAAACAAACAAGAAACATGGATCAACAGCGCAAAACTTCACAAACAACACAGTACATATATACTATATAAATAACTAGGTAAGTGTATTAAGGATTGTTATGTACCGCCTTAGTACGGTGATATTTAATGTTATTTTTTCATTTCTAATTGAAAATGAATCCAAACACCTTGGCTCTAAAGTTTTGTGCTCTCAGAAGGAGTGTCTTTACCACAATCTTCTATCATTGTTTGGCTCTCTTCACTTTGTCTTTCTTCAACCAATCCCTGTGCTATGCCTTTCGATAACAAAGGACCGTCTGTTGTGAGATACAACACAGACACTTGTTGACATTACTGTCCACATAAACTGGTGGGTCTTGTACAGCCATTAGCCAGCACAGCTCAACACTTTCGTTGATAAACGTCTCTGCTATTTTGATTGCTTGTTTATTCTCGGCAAAACGACCGTCCAATTTCTAGTAAAACATGAAAACAAATTATTCATAGCATTTTGTTTAAATAAAACACAAGTCAACAAATAAACAAATGCAAAGATAAATAACTTACAGCCCTTATCTGGTCCTTGGGTATCATCGAGGATTTCTTTCTGTTATCTTTCAGCCATTTCAAAATTTCGGTTGTACCCTTAAAAATTCGGATAAATACATTTATTATACATTTACTATACGCAAGTAACTGTGCTGTTTACTGATAAATGTGTGCAAACTTATATAATGTCAAATAATCAACTCCGATAAAAATCACATGACAATGTAATAAACAGAGATTATATTTAATGTTCTACAAATTTCCACCTTTTCCGTACCACACCTTCAGCATCCAAGTGTATGAACCGGGTTTAACATTTGGTTGGATTTAATGTGCCAAAATTACCATTAATTGGCAAATATATACATTAATTAATGAGTATTCACCAATGAAATCATTTAAGTGTTAAGCAAGCCAAAAGAGGTAATAAAACTATTCCAGGTTTAATACAATTTTCTGCAGGCTCACGAGCATTCGCTCACTCATGTTTATAAATAAAAATAGTATATTCTTACTGACCGAAACTCTTTCAACATTTCTCTTAATTGGTCCAAATCCTTCGAAGCTTTTTCTTCACACGTTACGAATATGTTTTGAAAGATACATGCTAATTATCTATATGGTGTAAACATTATTTTTTTATTTGAATGTATTTTCGAGATAAGGGCAATTATTTTATGCTTGACAAAACTTCACACGGTGCTCTATAATTCTGTAAAGTTTAAAAGGAATCCCATTCAAAGTTCTTGCTTACGATATGTTGCAACGAATGGACACACGGACGTATGAACTTTACTTTGGTGATAAGGGCAATTATTTTATGCTTGACAAAACTTCACACGGTGCTCTATAACTTTGTAAAGTTTAAAAGGAATCCCATTCAAAGTTCTTGCTTACGATATGTTGCAACGAATGGACACACGGACGTATGAACTTTACTTTCGAGATGAGGGCAATTATTTTATGCTTGACAAAACTTCACACGGTGCTCTATAACTCTGTAAAGTTTAAATGAAATCCTATTCAAAATTCTTGCTTACGATATGTTGCAACGAATGGACACACGGACGTATGAACTTTACTTTCGAGATGTGGGCAATTATTTTATGCTTGACAAAACTTCACACGGTGCTCTATAATTCTGTAAAGTTTAAAAGGAATCCCATTCAAAGTTCTTGCTTACGATATGTTGCAACGAATGGACACACGGACGTATGAACTTTACTTTGGTGATAAGGGCAATTATTTTATGCTTGACAAAACTTCACACGGTGCTCTATAACTCTGTAAAGTTTAAAAGGAATCCCATTCAAAGTTCTTGCTTACGATATGTTGCAACGAATGGACACACGGACGTATGAACTTTACTTTCGAGATAAGGGCAATTATTTTATGCTTGACAAAACTTCACACGGTGTTCTATAACTCTGTAAAGTTTAAATGGAATCCTGTTCAAAATTCTTGCTTACGATATGTTGCAACGAATGGACACACGGACGTATGAACTTTACTTTCGAGATAAGGGCAATTATTTTATGCTTGACAAAACTTCACACGGTGCTCTATAACTCTGTAAAGTTTAAATGGAATCCCATTCAAAAATCTTGCTTACGATATGTTGCAACGAATGGACACACGGACGTGTGAACTTTACTTTCGAGATAAGGGCAATTTTTTTATGCTTGACAAAACTTTACATGGTGCTCTATAACTCTGTAAAGTTTAAATGGAATCCCATTCAAAATTCTTGCTTACGATATGTTGCAACGAATGGACACACGGACGTGTAAACTATACTATCGAAATAAGGGCAATTATTTTATGCTTGACGATACTTCACACGGTGCTCTATAACTCTGTAAAGTTTAAAAGGAATCCAGTTCAAAGTTCTTGCTTACGATATGTTGCAACGAATGGACACACGGACGTGTGAACTTTACTTTCGAGATAAGGGCAATTATTTTATGCTTGACACAAATTCACACGGTGCTCTATAACTCTGTAAAGTTTAATTGAAATCCCATCCTAAGTTCTTGTTTACGATATGTTGCAATGGACAGACACACGGACGAATGAGGGAACAATCTGACAATGCGCGTATAAAATGACGCTTTTCGGACATTTTCATAGAAGCTATATCCGAGAAGCTCTTTCCTTATGAGAAGGTATTTTCTCGACTGGCGCCTTATTTATCCAATCTCATGTCACAAATATATGATAGAGTATGCAATACTGAGGCATCGCAATAATTCGACAGACTGATAGATTGTAAAAGAAATATAAATTCCACCCTTCGGAAAAGGATAAAATACAACCGCTTCCTATAAGGCCATCCCCAGGCTGGTTTTTCTTTACAACCCTCTTTTAATAACGTATTAAAGTATTACAGGTAAATAGAGGTACTCAATACATGTATGTCGTCTGCATATTAAAAACGTACATGGTCAACAAATTCTAAAGCATTGTTTCATATCTTATTATATATACATCTCACTCATAATTTTTCGACTGTTTGCCCTTCTACGTTGATTGATCAAATCTCATGTCACAAAAACATCGCAAAATGAGCATGATAACTTATCAGATACTGTGACATCGCAAACACACTGAATTAAGAATCTACCAATTGATAACACCGGTAGTTTGTAAAATCCGATAACAGAACGTTAAGCTAAAGTGCAATAACATTTATATTTAACTCCTTACTCAAGTTACAGCCAATGCATACTAATAATTTGGTTACTTATTATAATAACATTTCAAAATGACCGTCACTGATGCATCAGTTTAGACGATAATGGTTTAGGTATAGATCAGTTTAGACGGTAATGGTTTAGGTATAGAATAGTTTAGACGATAATGGTTTAGGTATAGATCAGTTTAGACGTTAATGGTTTAGGTATAGATCAGTTTAGACGATAATGGTTTAGGTATAGACGAAGTATACCGTATTGATACATGAATTGGTTTATGGAAATTAAACGTTCGAGTCAGGCACAGCTAGGCGAAAGTTTAATTTTCATAGACACCGCTAATAAAGCACAAAAGTTATAAAATAGTTCATTTTTGTTTACTACCAAGGTAGGCCTATTTCAATTAAACATGTTTCAGCTATACGATTGAAACATGTACGCGTAAGAAACTGAAGTATGATGAATATTTGTGGGTTTGTTTTTTTTTCATTTTCAACATGGTTTATAGAGTTGTTGGCATATTATTTGCTTCGTTGCTTATTAAGGTAAAATATTGTTTTTTATTGATAGATGTGTTGGATTGATTTACTTTACCACATTAAAAATTGTGTTGTTGTATTTTTGTTTCGTTTGTTGAATAAAAAATCACAGCTTGTATTTGATGAATGGCAGCCATGATGACGTTATTGCTTTCATGTGAAAGATGTTGAACATTAATTAATTAATTATCATAGTTACTTTAACCATTATCTATTTTATAACGATTGTGAAGGAAGCTATGATAGCTTATACTAAGTCACTCTCGTTGGCACGATGTTGCCACTAACCAAACTCACATGCACCAGGCCGGGAATCGAACCTGGGTCGCCTTGGTGAGACGCGAGTGCGCTAACCACTGCGCTAACCGGACAATCATAGTTAAGATGTTAAACACTATTTAATTAGTTTAATAACATAAATCCTCACGAATAACTTTACCATTTCCATTAATTATTCTATCAGAAGTTATTATGCAATAACAAAGGTAATATTATTGTACCTATAATCAGTCGGACTGTAACCCTTTCTTGCCACACTGATATCGTTGATTATTGAAAAGAAAGTATGAAATGAAAAGCTGATTTTCACGCTCATACTCAGTGCTACCTCAGTTCACATTTATTCCTAAGTATGTGAAGAAAAAGAGTGTATGTCAACTTACAATGAATGCTGATCATCGTCTTCCGTCTCCTTATCAGACACATTAGACGTAATGCAATGTTATTCGGATGATTGCTCTTTGTTTTTGCAACAGCAGAAACAGTTTAAACCCCTCATGTTTGTCCTCTCCATGAACTAAGAACGGCAGTAACAGAAGGCACGTTTATTCACCTCTCTCTAACAAACACCTCCCGTTCCAATCTGATCAAGGAAGTTGTTTATTTAGGTTAAGCGGTGTACTCGCTTACAGATAAAGTAATATCATTACATATCTCTTTTGCGGATGAGAGTCGGACGCATCTGGCGTGCGCCCCTATCTTAAATGCCATGTCTGAAACAAATTCATGTTAAACTCTTGGAAAAAAGTATCATAACACTTCACAATTGACCATAATGTCCAGAAACGTATATATGTATGGGAGTCATAAATCACCACTGTGTCGAACATTTCAAATTGATTTATATCAAAGCGTTCATTAGCATTTTAAAGTATGCAAAACGATCGGTTATAGCACATTAAATGCACGTTTCATGCACATACCTGCTTTCTGACTGTTTTGGTCATTAAACAAATGTTAAACATTGAAAGTTAAACACACCAGAGACCACTTTGACAAAAACCAAAGAGCTGAAAACACGGGGGTACTGAATGGGTATTTTTAATTTAAATAGCAGCAATTTGTTCCTAAATTACAGCTATAAATATCCGATACCCAATAAAGGTCTTTTTAGAATGTTTTATAGAACAATCGTTCAAATTAAACAAGGAGAGATTAAAACGTTTTATTGTTTGTATCCCGTTTACGATCATGATTTTCTGCATTTCGGCTCATTACTTCTTTTCCTTAAAATAAGTTTTTGTCATTTTTCGTAAGTGTTTTTTCAACCCAAACCTTGTCTGGCTTTGGTCCACATCTTCGCAAATCGTTCACTGTGAGATTATCGTTCACTGTGAGATGTTCACTGTGAGATTATCGTTCACTGTGAGATTATCGTTCACTGTGAGATTACGCGCGAATGTGGATCGGATGAATATGCCGGGATAAACAGATTGAATAGATGCAACAGCTTGTTTTTATGCATGCGGATAGCGTGCAAATGGAATAAAGGACATATATTTCATCTCATTTTTTTCCATTTTGATAATGACTGATTCTCCTCAAACCAATATTTTGAAAATAGAAGCTTTTCAGATTTTCAAACTTTGGGCGTTAAAGTGAAAGACAAACACAATTTGACGTTTCTTCTGAAACTGATGCGTAAGCTGCAGTGGTCTGATTTTAACTTCTAGCCACATTCAAAAACAAAGGTTTTAAAGTGACACTCTTATTCAAAATCAATATATACACATGTATAACAAACATCAATTTTGACTGATAAACCTTTTAACTACGCACTAAATAATTGATAACTGATAACATGATTGTAATCGTGTATTCAATAGCATGAAGCGCAAAAGTATTAAATGATTGGTGAAAGCTAAAAGATTAACCCACTTTAATATCTATTTTTTCAAAATGTTTATCATGTTTTCTTTTGCTTTGGTTTCTAATTTTTGTTTTGCTTTGGCTTTCCGTTTGTAGATAAGCTGTTTGCCTTATTGTCATCCTCCGTTTACGTATTTCGATTTCTTGACTGGTGTTTGACTGGAGGTTATAGGAATGAGCTCTGGAGAATTGGATTCCTTTACTTTAACAATTTAGTCACCTGGTGTGTTCGAAGACAACGATTCTTTGTCACTGACTGGATAATCTTGCATTTTAATGTTTGATATCCATTTAATGCCTGTTTTTGTTGATATTCCAGGATAAATTGTAATTTTGCTTCTTTTTTATGTTATTTGTGACATCTTCCCTTCGGCTTCAAGGCATGTTTCGATGACATGTTCCTTCGCCATAATCATTTAGGTATCACCTCTATTACTTGTAGCGAGTGGCTCCTTATTTTGACAGTGCTTGTGCATTGCATGTTATAAATGTGTAGCTTCTTCGACGTATTTCATAACTTCGTTGATGTTACATCCGTTTGAGTTTCTGTTAGTACCGTCGTCTGCGCTGACGTCATGTGTTCGTTTTCACTCACCATCTCTGTCTGTCCTTGTGCAACTCCTTTCACCAAAATGTTTCCACCTTCAGTAAGGTACAACACAGGCCAAACAATGTAATCAATGGTTTTCCCGGATATAGTATAAATCCTATATATGCTGGTGTCAAGAATCTCCCCTCTTTTATCGATGTTCTTATCTACGTACACAGGCGGGTCTTGAACAGCCATCAACCAGCAGATTGTTATGCATTTTTCAAAGAACGGTTTGAGACATTTTCTTTGTTCTTTTGTTTCAAATTGTTTCTTGATAGTTGGTCGTAGCTCCTGGAAAGAAAGTTCAAAGGGGTTATGTAACGTTATAAAAATATTTAACGCACAATATACACAAACCATTGCCTTGATACAGTTTTAGATTTCCAACGTGATTCCGTCTCTTAATAAACTTAGGTCTCAATACAAATTGTTCACATTTTAACTCTACATGTACGCGCTTAAGCGTGAAATGTATACCTTTCTGAATTCTTTAACTGCAGTTTCATAATGCTTCTTACGATTGTCTTTCATCTGTTTGACAAGTTGGGTAGATGGCTCAGGCATCTGTAATTTGTAAAAGGCTACATAAGTCTATCCACTTACCAGCATTATAAGGTAATGCTTTAACCTTTTCTGGCACGAATAATCTCGTAAGATAATACTTTTCCTTAAATAAAAAATATTATTAGAGGCTCCATTTATTCGTGTTAGATGGGGCGTAAGTTTAAAACTTGAAGAGCATAAGTTTAATCCTCTTGAATTTGCAGGGCTTGTCTGGATATGATCATGATTACATTATTTGGTACCAAATCTTATACATAAATCAATTATATACGTCTTTTTTGTGACCATTAATTGATATTACCAAACACAAATAACGAATGACAGGTGAGTCAACATTTCATTCGCTGATGAATATTACCTGGAATAGTTTCAAAACTGTGTTTAACTCGTTCAAATCAGCGTCAGCCTTTTGTCTACATTGAACATAAATATCCTGAAAACAAAATGTTTGTATGCTTTAATTTTCATTCAGAGATATCGGGTGGTTCAAATTCTAGGCAACGTGATATGATTTTAAATACGAGTTTTACAAAGGTAGCCAGCGTGGCTTATGACCAGATCTTATTTTCGCTCACTTAATTTGATTAGTAAATTGTTTCATTTATAGATGAATAGTAATCACAGTGTATAGCATTTTACCACAAATATCTTTAACAAGTTCTTGCATGCATCTTGTTTTTCTTGTGTGTCCTTCTCGGTAAGTACATCGTATGCTTCTGTCCATTCATTGTCGTAGAGTTCCGAAAACATTTCGGCAAGCTTTGTTGGTCTATTTGGATCGCTAAGATCGGTGATGTCGGGGTTGTTGTCTGACATTTTTGCTCCAAGTGCTGCACTCAGTCTGAAACCGCATATGCATATACCAATCATAATAATGTCATATATTCATTTTGTTTTATAATTGTATTGTTTAGAATTGTATTGATATTGCGACATGTTGTTTATTTGTGAGAAATTGTAGGTTTATGTTTAAAAACATACCACACCTATTCAATAGTGACTGGTTTTCTTCCGTAAGTCTTTGAACTGTTGAATGTAGATCTGCTATTTGCGTCCTGCATTGACATATTTCCGATTCTGGCCTGCATGAAAAAAATGGAGGGATACCGGATACAGTGTCACAGCATTAAAATAATCAACTTGTTAAAAAATCGTCAATTCAACCTGAGATTGCCAATTAAAAACCATTCAGTCAAATACGTTTGTCTTTAAAAATTTGACATAAACATGATGCCTAGTCATCTAAAATAATTCAAGATATTTATAACTTTACAGGACGACAAAGAAAACATGATTGCGTATAATGATCTTACCTTTTACCTTTCTTTTTCTTGTTTTTCAATAATTTATTCGGTACAGTAGTGATCTCGTTTTTGCCCTCATCTCTAATTGGAAATGTTAAAAAAAATAAGATCATTTAATGGTGTGATTTTGCAAATGAATAATGCATGTATGTTTCAATAACCATAGCATTTGTTATTGGACATTACATAACATGCAGCTAGATACATACATTGTTATGTGCATCTCTGACGAGCTTGTTGGCCTGGACGTTCTAAAAATAGATAAATTTACACATTTCTTTCAAATGATAGTGTCATTCCTTTCCGGTCTGCATTAATAATAAAGGGGTGCATCATATTGTGTTACAACTTATTATGTCGAGCCTTAAAATATAAAACGTCAATTCAACGTAATATTAAAAATCAAAATCAAAATATTCATACTGTTAAAAACATTATTTTTTCACGACGATGTGATTTAGTTAGTTAAAATAGGTTTCATTCCATTTACAATATTTATAGCATGACAGAAAAAAGGCCATCAACTGATTGGCGAGCTACTAACATCTACGGGGTTTAGACTAGCAACTAGAATTCTAGAGATGTTATACAGGAATCTACTGAATGACGAGATACTAACATCTACACAGTTTAGACAAGTATGCTAGAGTTCCAAAAACGTATTAATGAGTGGCGAGCAACTTACATCTACACAGTTTAGACAAGTATGCTAGAGTTCCAAAAACGTATTAATGAGTGGCGAGCAACTCACATCTACACAGTTTAGACAAGTATGCTAGAGTTCCAAAAACGTATTAATGAGTGGCGAGCAACTCACATCTACACAGTTTAGACAAGTATGCTAGAGTTCCAAAAACTTAATACTGAATGGTTAGCAACTAACATATACAGAGCTTAGATTAGAGTACTAGGATTCTAGATATGTTATATAGGGATCTACTGAGTGGCGAGCAACTAACATCTACAGAGCTTAAACAGGTATGCTAGAGTTCCAGAAACGTAATACTGAGTGGCGAGCAACAAACATCTAGTACTAGGATTCAAGATATCTAATATCGGGATCCACTGAGTGGCAAACTACAAACATCTACAGAATTTAGAACATCAAAATAGGTTTCAAGACATCGGTCATTCAGTTGTTTGCTTAAATTACGGAAAACATATCGCCAAATTATATTTCGATTCCGTCATCTCCCTGTTTCACAGAATGGTATATAGATAGTTACTAACCTATTTGCCGAGCCAGTGCGTCTAGTCTCCTCGTTAGGTGAAATTCCTTTCAGGCTACTAACCGCGTTTGGGTCGATATTTACTGAGTTGATGCTTCTACCCACATATCCTGCGGGCTCATCAGATTCATTACTGCCTGGTTTGCCAGTGTTCTTGTTTTGTTCTCTGGGACCGACATTAGCACGAGAAAAACAGTTGCCCATTATGAAAACTGGAAATGTCAAACTGACCTGTAAACAAGTAATTGAATTGTTTGTGTCAAAAATGTTTTGCAACTGAAATTACATTTATTCTAGTGACAATTTTGGTCATTCATTGTGCGAATGTCATACGGCTTACTGAAGGTGTCATAGAGTTTAAACATTCGCTACAGTCTATAAAAACAAAACAAATCAAATTGGAAACCATGTTTTCACTTCACTTTTATCCATTTAAGTAAATTATAATTCAGTGTGCGTCTTGTTACTAAAACAGTTAAGACTTAATTTTAATGTTCATGCTATAAACAGTCAAGTACAATGTATTTGTTTTCATATTATTTTCAAAGTATAGAAGAAGTAGAAGAAGAAGAAGAAAAAGAAGAAAGTTTTTTTCAAAAAAAATATTATTTACAATTATAAAATTATCAATACAACACACTACACATTTGAAATAGGCCAATATGATCAAATTAATGTTATACAATAGCTTATATATGCATGTATGATGGAGCGTATTTATAAATAGGTTTATCTATATCACAATGTTAACATATCTGTATCTGTATAATTCAATATACTTTTCTTAATATATCAGCTATGAAATCTTTCTCTGTTGTATGCCTATTATAGGTTTTACTTACGTTGAAAAATCATAAATTATCCAATTAAGGGCAAATGACAAATGATCAAAATTAAGAAATACCTGTTCGTAAATAAAATAAAATAAATTATTAAACAAATAGACATATCACAAGACAGCAGCTTTATCTCAATTGAGTATACCAATCTGATAATAATATGATGTTCATGACTATTAATAGTGAATAAACATGTTATGCACCAGTCAATTGTAACCACGCCCCCCCCCCCCAAGGTCCGGGGAATAGCGGGAACGAACAGATGGTAAAATCCCCGCCAAATGCCCCCGCACCCCAGGGACCCTAGGTAAGGCCCATTCCCCGCTATATTTAAAGAGAAGACAAAACCACCGCATTCACCCGGCACTGCGGGGCCACCTGAAAGGTAAAAACACGGCCCATTTCCCCGGCTATTCCCGTATGCCCCCGGACCTGGGGGCCGTGGTTACAATTGACTGGTGCATTACTAAAATGGTTATATATTTTGGTCAACCAGCATGAAGGCAACTTAGGTATCCCTTAATTGACCTGGATTTGGGTATGTGACTTTCTTATTTCAAAAGCATTAAATATAAATACAGCTAATTTCCTCACAACATTTGCGTTTCTGGATTTTAAGAACTGAATAGTTTTAAACATACTTGGTCTTTATATATATAGTATCTCTTGATGTATTGAATTCGTATATCATTATACAATATGCACTCAAATAACAAATGGTATTCGTGTTCTAACTTATTACATGTAGCGCATAACCGTTCTTCTCTTGGTACGTTTCTCCATCGACCAGTCTTAATACCAAGCCGGGGTCAAGACGAACGTAACTTTGTAAGTGCTATTCTTTGCTTCTCAATAGTACCGTTCAGTTCAAATTCAGCTTAAATTTCTCAGTTAAAATACTACGGTCAAGATCTTCTCTGGTATCCACTGGAATTCGTCCTCCACAAGATAGAGACGTACAGTGCCAAAGAAAACAAAGCAAATGGAACTCACCTCAGTTTGTTGAGAAGAGAACTTAAAGAACTGTTGACTTGTCCATCACGATATGCGCTAATAATACTTAACAACGCAAGCGGAAGTATAATCAAAGGTATACATAATAAGAAATAACAGAGATATCGAAAGAGGAAGTTAAAAAGGAAATCTATATATGACCTGATTTTCTACCGTCTGTTCATTATCTTTAATTGTTGAGTTAACGTTGCTGGCTTTTTAAAAAAAAAATCGATTTCGTGCACTGGCTTTCAACCGTCTGTTCAATATCTTTAATTGCGCAAAGGCACAGTATAAACGTTGCTGGCTTTATTTTAATTCGTGTTTGTACATGACGCCTATATAAGGGCACGATATACATGAAATGTTTGTTATGTAAAACACTCGTCCTAGCTTAATGTAAGCGAAGGGAGTGAACTACTTTGGACATTGTGTTGTTTATGAATCATGATTAATTTTCCTTCATAGACGTATTAATGTTTATACAATAGTCAACGTTCTGCAACTATTTAGAAACTACGAATGCACATATGATGCATGTTCAATTAAATGTTTAAATCTTTGTATCACTATACAACACCATAATAGGTATCATGAGTATTGGGGTATCCATCAAGTTGGGGTTTTTGTATTTGAATCGTTGTGTGAAGTTTTGAATCTTTCATCCAATCTTTACAATGTCCCCGTTGCAAAGAACACCACTGCACCACTGCAACTGATGCTGTAATATTCACGATCATTTGATAGGAATGAACTCCTGCTTTGGTGTCATAAAATCTGGGCTACATTTAGTGGCATTTAACCTAAAATTATATATACTATTTCGAGATATTCTGACATTTTTAAACAGCAGTTAATTATTCATAGTTAGTTTATGCTAGATCGTTGGTAGGAGTGACCTCTTAGATAAATCTGAATAAATAGATAGGTTAAATGTTTTGAAGCATTATAAATGGAATTCAACAACGGTGCTGTTTTCCGCACACAGTGCTTTGAACGGGTAGAGAATCATAATTCAACGCTAACTCAAACCCTCTGAGCATGCGTGTTTTCCGTACTTAGCGAGTGATTTTCAAGGGGGGTGGGGGACATCATTCGATCGCTGATTTTTTTATTATTATTATCTTTGCTATTTCATTGTTTACTTTCTCCACTCTTGATAGTTGATACTGAACTTCAAAAACCCATAAAGTAAATGTCCAACCCCCCGTGCGTCTTTATGAAATCAATACAACTCTTAAGTGATGCGTTAGAACTTTGATTAAGTAAAGAGGCAAGATATTTGGCCAGACAAAAGGGCTGATCAAACATACATTTAAAGAGATAAATTATACGTCTGCTGAACGTTTGATTGTTCTAAAATATTTCAGCAGAAAAACGTACGAAATATATGTACAGTATATGATTAAGTAAAACATTTCATGATTTGCGTTAATGGATATTTCTGTAAACATCGTCGATGAATCCTGTCGACCGTATATTGGACTAAATGTCGCTATGTTCCGATAACACCCCACCCCAAACTCCCACCCCGCCCCACACACACACGCACGCACGCACGCAATAACACCCACCCACCCACACACACACACACACACACATATATATACATACAAAAGCAACAACAACAACAGCAACAACAACACCAACAATTCCGAATCTCAAATTAAGCTTTATCAATATGTCATTTCCAAATTGAATGATTTTTTTTCAATGCATTTGTATTATACATTTAGTGTCTGAGTCTTCATTCCTAATTTCTTACATCCACAAGCGAAAGAAATTCCTATTCAACGGGTATTCATTTAATCATATTTTATTGTTCTCTTTCATACACATCAAGACAAACAAATTATATTTAACCTTAAAAATCACATAAAAAGAACCAGTGGATTTGGCTAAAAAATAACGACATTAGATTCAGCATATGCCGGTGGTTGTATCCAGTGTGCAACTTATGTTTACCTTAGGGTCATACATCATTGACTACATTCACACTATTAGTAAATTATTTATAACAAGTAATCCGATTAGCTACATCGTTGTTTGATCCAATTAAGACCAGTAATGAATACAAGCCCTGAACGATATGTAATGACAATAACGTTTTTGTTTGAAACCTTTTTGCTAGACGCAGCACTAATCAAGTAACGACGCACAGACAGGACTCTCGCTAGCTCAAATCCTAATACCATTCGGAAAACCTCGGCCGATTTCTATCGAAACAACCTCGGATGTATATGGACGGTTTTCATTGTCAGAAATCGGTACACTCTAACTACGCTGCAAGTAGATCGCGCGGTAATCTCAATTTAGCAATTAAACTTAATGACTTAACTCTTGGTAATCTTTATTATGTTTGCATTATATTAACATGATTCACTGGTTATCAATTTGAATTTAGATAAACATATACAAGCTTAAACACTTCATTTAATTAATGATATAATTCAAAATATTACGAACTACTTCTACTGATGTACCGGCATACATCCAAAGTTGTTTCGATAGAAAATGGCCGAGGAGTTCCGAATGATCCCTATACCAAACTGATCATCGTGTCTGTAAATATTTTGATTGCCCCTGTAGTTTCCATTGTATCGTTGGTATGAGTGAGTGACAACTATTTTACCGTCAATTCATTTATAGATAATAAATAACGCATGTGCTCATTTTACATAAAAATAAACATCATAACTTTATTGTCATTGTATAGAGGGTTTAAAATAGTTGAAGTGATGTATGACCGTATTTAAAACCGCGGCTTACAATCATTATAAATACGTGCAGTACTGCAAGTACTCGCGCTAGTTTAAGTACGAGGCTTGCTGGGATATTGATATAGTTTGGCCAAATTATTGATTCTGAAAGAAACCATAAATTTATTGAAGTGTTATATAACTTCATATCAAATATCCATTTGATGGATAATGCATTAATGTGCCACTCTTGTAGAGATCCTCTACAAGAATAGCGAATGATGTTTATTAGCTGTTACTAATATTCATTTTCTTAACAACCATAAACAACCTAAAACAAAGTAAAAAGAATATCCCCAGACACCTGTTAGACACATAAATGGTTAAATTTATTGTTGGGTATTTAACTGAAATGTGTAAGGCATATTTGTTGCACAAAAACTAATACCGGTAAACATTGCTATGAAGTTTCATTGTTGTAGGTGCTATCTGTGCTACAGGATTTTCTAGAACATTTTAAACTTAGTCAAGGATTATAACTCTAATTTGCCCGAGTGAAATGACGCAACAATGGCTGGTGCACAACAGCACATGCTGACCAACATGCCCATGAAGTTTCGTGGATGTATGTGCATTATTGTTTGTACTATATGCTACACAACAAAAAACAGACCATTCTTTTCTCAGTCAAAGGTCATAAAAATGTTTGCCCAATTGATATATGACATCAATTTGCTAGTGCACAACAGCCCATACTAATTGACATACCTTTTAAGTTTCGTGAGTGTATGTGCAATAATGTGATGCTACATGCTACACGAAGGTTCTCAGACCATTCAAAAATCTTGTTTGCCGAATGGATATGTGAGAGAAATGGCAGGTGCCCAATAACCAATGTCAACTTTCATACCTAGGAGGTCTCGTGGTTGTAAGTCAACTACCTATTGAGCACTATACGACACAATATGTTTGGAACGCGACAGGACGCGCCGCGCCGCAGGGACCGTAACTCCTTTATAGCCCCATCTATCTAGGGCTATACTATCAGTCCACGTGTACCAGGGTTGAGAAAAATTGATGTGATTTGTGTATATTAAGAAATTTCGTTAGTTTCGTAAAAAGGCAAAAATCATTCTGGGGTACCCCTTCTTCGAGGCATAATGGCTGGCTAGCTGTTAAAGAAACTTGACTTCATGCACTCAACAATGTTGAGGGATCTCTCACGATATGTTTTGTAATCATTTAATACGCAGTAATACGTAGCCATACCTGTACATACACATATGTAGTGGTTGGTTTAATATATTTCATCATGATTAAATGCCAAAGACATAATGTTTCAAGGACTTTACACCAATAACATTGAAGAAACGCTGACACAATCACTTGTTCAACACATGGTTACTTATCACCTTGACATGTTAATCTCCAGTTAGTCTGATGTGTCGCATGTTTGCATTACTTCATAAAGGTCAGTGATCGAGCGGTAAATGTTGAAAGTCGAATGTACATTTAGACAAACTCACACTGTGCGTTGTGATGATTGGCATTGCAAGGTTACTGAACAAACAAACAGAAAAACAGTCTGGCAAAAACAAATTGCGCAGTTGATGTTTATGATTTCTTTTTCATGCATAATGCTCGTGTCATCTATATTGCGGTATATTACGCCTCCAACATAAATGACGAATTGCCAATAGTCTAGGACTGGTCACGTGGTGACCCCATATTTTTGCATGTTACCAAATTTATATCGTACCAAAATGGCGTCTATTTTCCGATTTCGATGAATTGATGAAACATATAAACATGTAAACGGGTTGTCGACGTGATATATACGTTACGGGGTTAGTAGGTGGCCCGATATGGGATATACGGGGCGCAGGGAACCATGTTCTTGTTCGAGCTTCACTCTCACCCGATATAATTTCCATTGCCCCGTATATCCCATGTCAGGTCACCTACGAACCCTGTAATTTATAATAAACTAACAGATGCGACCTTGGCAGCAATAATACTAGAATGCCTTTACAACCACAACTCGGCAGGACACTGAACACCCGCTTTAAATCATTTAGTCAATTTAGCAATGTCAACAATTCAGTGTAATAAACTAATATGCTTGGCACTTCCACTTGACAGCGGTCTGTGAATGCTGCCAGATACCGAGTCCTGGCGGGCGCCTGTAGTCTCGCTGAACACATTGTCTTCACCGAGCAAGCAGCGCATGCCAAGGAACGCGAAAATCAGAGCCTCTTTGAAATTAATCGTTTCTTCGTCGACTTGCTCGATTTCGAAGCCTTGCGCATCCAGATATTGGCCAATCAGTTCAACAAGGTATTTGTTCAACGCCCCTCCTCCCGTTATCAGGACTGTCCTATTCGGATGGTGGGAAGTTGTTGCTATGGATGGCTTGGCCTCGAAGCAAGCATCTGCTACCATGGACGCAACGTGCTCTGTGCATGTTCGCAAGAGGTTTTCGACTTTGTATTTGTTGCACTGAAACAGGTAAGGCAAGTTTTAAAGAACAAAAGTAGAATATATATTCTCAATAAATGCAATCCAAATACATCAATATGTCTCTGTATTGTGTAAGAGGCTCCGAATGAAACAAACTCATAATCATATATTAGCGTGTCAAGATACGTTTGTGAATGCATTTTTACTTTAAAGCTGCACTCTCACTGAGTTACCGTTTTGGCAACTTTTTTTTATTCTATTGTCTTGGAATAAGCCCATTTTTGCGTAAATATCTACAAACCATTGATATCACACTGCTAACAAAAGATCAGATTGCAGATTTTTTATATTTCCGTTCGAAAATTATGTTTTATATTTTATGGCTAAACGCGTTACTAATGGTTTAAGAAAAATGCATAAAACATCAATTAATGAACATAAATATGAACATCTGCGATCTAATTTTTGTCAGCAGTCTTATATCACTGGTTTCCATGCATTTTCGCATAAATTGGCTTGGCTCGTTCCCAGACAAAAAAAAAGTTGTCAAAACGATCAATCTTTGAGAGTGCACCTTGAAAGTACTCATGTTTTTGGAACGAAAAAAAGGTTAACCGGTAATGCATCTGAAACACTTATTTAAGCATTATGTAACTCTTTTATATCATAATTTCAGAAAAAAAATACAGTTATAGTATAAAAATGTATTCTGGTTGAAGTGGGGTTCGAACCCACGCCAGTAAAGTCAAGATTTTTTCTATAAAAAAAAACGACGCATAAACCACAAGCCCACGGGGACAAAAGTGGCTGATATTATGACCTCTTAACAATACATTGATAACATCACATTATTATGTCAATCGACCAATCACGCAACAACATAAGGTGAGTATTAGTGTTGTTAACGCTAATGAAAATTGTGGTCATCAAAGACGATATTTGAGCAAATATCAGCATTTGCAAAAGTGTTCCAGCTTTTGGTAATTTTGTTTCAACACTCTCAATGAACTGTCATACTTGATTTTGTCATACAAAAAAGTGCATTTAAAAAAACATGAGCGAGTAGCTTTAAACATAAGTGCTTAGTGAGTAATCCTCAATGATGTTTACCAAAACCCGCCGTGTGAAATTATATTTACTAAATACGTAAACATTTGGTTCTCTTTCTTTAATTCATTTATCATGTTCAAAAATGTAGAAACACAAACGAAAGTATTGTAACTTAAATTGTGTAAGACGTAAACAAACAAAGGTTTTGCAAAGATTAAGGTCAATGACATACTAAATCTCATTTCGCAATTTGCGTATCGCTATCGTCAAACTTGTTTCATCTGGTTATGTTTCGACCGATATGTAGGGGATCTGGCACACATCACAGCGTTTATCACTTATTTTTTAAATTTTATTCTCTAAAACGAGAACCAAATTGCAAACCAATGGATCCATGCATATGTGATTGGAATTGAGGTGTTGATTTTTCTTCGTCAGATAGACTAACTGCAACTTTACAAAACGTTTTACGTATTAATACACTCATGTATACTAGTGTTGTTCCGATGATCGATATAATAATCGAAAATCAATTGAAAATCGATTATTGATTTTTATTTTATTTTTAAACAGATATCTCAAAATATGAAATGCAGAAATAATTTAAAGTTACTAAATGCAAATAGTGAAGTTTATACAGCATGGAGATAATCGATTTCAATCTCCGATAATCGATGTTAAAATTTGGTCCGATTCCAAACTTCTGCATACTTTTAGCAGAGAATCATTTCAGTAATAAAAATTACGACATTGATATCGTTTGAGTACTGAATAATTTGATGCATATATATTATATATAATACGTGCATTATACACAAACGCTTTGTGACTAGAATATTTGGTAGGATTTATTAAACTGAAGTAGCTGATCCTTTATTTTAGGATTAGCTACATTAAGAGCACTCGTATGTGTACTTTGCATCATTGGCGTAGCTTCAGATAGGGATTGTAGGCCCGTGTCTACACATGATTTCAAAAAAAAATGGTATTATTGAAAGGTTGAACACTAAAACTGAAGGTAAAAGGTATATGATTTAGAGGCAAAAAGTATAACCCAGTATTTCATTTAAGTGTCCTTAATATAGTGTTTGTTTTCTTTGAGTTGTTTTTATAATTCAATTTATAATGGAAACTCATTTTTCATTTATTAAAACATTCCGGTGTGTGTGGGGGGGGGGGGTGCACATCAATTCTGGTCTAGCTACACTCCTGGCGCTGTGATAAGAGTGATTTTGAACAGTATACATTGTTTTGTGTAAGGAAACCAGCTGTGACCAAACTCATATTGTTCATCGGAAAAAATACCACTTATGTTATTGTAAACCGTTTGTAATGGAAATGCGGATTTTGTCATAGTGGTAATCTAAACTCAAAACTGCCGCGGGGACAGTTACCCAAAAACACTACTTTTAAGACATGAAATAAATCACGATTTGTCTTAAACAGGCACGTATTGCTAACATTATAAACATTTTAAGGGTGAGCGGAAATGGTATCGTATGACCATATGACTTAAATTATTTGATATGTCTGTTATAATGCAATACTTTGTGACACCAAATGTTTATGCTTGCGTAACTTTCTTATGAGTTTAAGGTGTTTAAACGTTGCAAAGGCGAATTGTTATAGCTGTCGTTTTGTTTTATGTTCATAATTTGCGTTGTCATGCTTCGCAAACAACTTAAACAACACAAAGGCCATGGCAATAAAACAACGCTTCCGGTACAGATCAGTCGTTTATAAGGTTTTGCATTCACTTTTTTGTCTCTTTTGTATTCAGTACGTGATAATAGTCTTAGAACAAAATGTATTTGTTATAACAGTTATTTTATCATATTTATCAGTTATCACATGTTAACTTATTGCATTTTATTAACTGTTATTGTGTATTTTACCTGGATATACATCAATGAATCAATCAACTATTCAATCAAACTTACATCTAATATTGGCAACACGTTCTCCTCAATATAGTCGACCCAAAGTGACTTCGGTGGGTCTTGTTGGTAGTAGGAAAGGTTCTGAAGCTTCACAAGCACTTCCGGTACCATGTCACCTGAACGCGCCAGATCACCGTCCTTGTCATACTGTTGCCCGCCGCCTTTCTCCAACACCAGACTATTCAATATTCTGTTGCACGGACAAATGTCATAACCACGCATCCCTTTAATGCCAATGTTTGCAATGCCACCAAGATTGATACAGATGTCACTGTTTCTAAACAGGTATTTTTCTCCGCAGGGCACTAATGGTGCACCCTGTCCACCAATGGTTACGTCTTTGGCTCGGAAATTGCAGACGAATGGCACCTTGAGCATCGCCGCTGTAACCTCGCCGTCTCCGAGTTGGAAGGAAATGCCCTCCTGCGGCTTATGAAATACTGTATGTCCATGTGATGCCACGAACTGCACGCGTTCATTTAAACGGTGCTTTGTGATAAACGTCGACACGCATTTACCTTGAAATCGTCCGTAATCAACATGCAATCTGATCAATTCAATACCAGAAAGGTTATCTGCGTCACGCAAGCGTTCTGACCATTGCTTAGAGTAAGCAACGGTTTCGGCCGCAAGGATGCGGTAGCCCCACAGGTCAGTGAAAATATCGCCCGTAAATTCCACGCAACAAATATCCAAGCCGTCCATCGACGACCCCGACATACATCCAACACCAACAAAGGAAGCCATGACCGGGTTAATCGTTCACTTCATCAGTGTAGCAAGCCGCGCTATTTAAAAGTGAATAACAAGAATGCCCCGCAAGTAAAACGTAACGAGTAGATCACATGTTTAAACTAGTTTTGCTCACTTTAATCAGGTGTTTAACGGAAGCAAGCCTACTTTATCCCTCTCCGATTTAGCCCCTTGAATTTCATTTGTTCTCCATTTAAGACGGCATATCCAATATACTTGAAATTTAAAGCACTGATTTTTGTTCGTATTCACAAGCGTTAACACTTTTTATGCACGACTAACAGGACATAAGTTTTTTATGTATCATGCCACGTTTCTTCCAATCTCAAATATCCTTCACCTGAATAGTATTGCACAAATACTCACCGTGATTGTATGTGACATTCAGTCAAGAACATGTATACTAGTATCAGAGTATGTCGTATCTACGTATTTAATTTCGGTACTTCAAATGTCTAACTGATAAAAGTATAAAAGTATGTCAGGGTCTGTAATTCAATACGAGTGGAAGTTCTGTTTTTCCATACTCAACTAGCATAGCCACAATTATATAAAAGGCAATATGACAACGATGTAGTCGTATTTTCTTTTCTTATAGCTCGACATTATTTACTGAAACGCGTCTTAAGTATTCTTAAAATATCAGATATTCATCTTAACTTATTCCCACTGTCAAGTTTATATCCACGTCTATCTTACACTTTATTACGTTGTTGGTAATAATCCTATTCATCGACAACATGGATGAATACTTATTACGTATGAAATCACTTTTGCTACAGCGTATAATTATTATAGCAAACTTCATTTCCAGAAATTCCAGAGTGCTGACAAGTGATGAATTAATTGTGACAAACCCCCAGCTGGAACGGAGATTATGCTTGTTTTCAGTCACTAACAAAACAACATGTGTTTTGGCCTTGACGTGGCCATGAAGTATGTCAATATGAAAATATAATCAATTTATCCTACGGCAAGAGCCAGTAAAGCTCGGTTTAGAATCAATACGATCATACGTACAATGTTACAGGACAGTTTGCATGAGGCGGATCCAGGATTTGACGTAAGAGGGGGCGTAATCATTTGACTTGCACCCCTTCCTCAGAGCCAACACTTATTTGGTATAAAATGTTGGCAAGGGTATTTTGGGGCTCTCTCCGAAGAAAATTTTAAACAATTCCTAGTCGGAAGTGGTGCATTTGGGGCGTTTTACTTTTTTTCCATTAATGCAATAGAAATTATATTTAAACGATTTTTGGGGGGTCGACGGGTGCGCATCCCCGCTCCTTGCTTTGTTAGTGGTACGAGTCGGAACTGATTTCCTGGGCTGGCTTCCACTACCAACTTAGATTTAACTTCAGATTTAACTTACTAGTATTTAAGAATATATATGAATGTTTTGTTTGGAATGTAAAATGTAGGTCAGTAGACTGAATGAAATCACTGATGGGTGTCCAAGGATTAGGATAAAATAATATTGCCAATGAATTTGACCCAATCAGTATAACAGATATATATCCGATGTACATGTATAAGTGGGGATTAATATGTGCACTTTTGATGCCCAGAGACACCATATTGAAAGAGTTTAAATTTAACGTTAGGTTAATGTAACTGTCAAAGAACTAGCATAGTTTTTGGTCCCTTAAAGGGACTAGACACCACATCGTCCCAAAATCGGCAAATACATTTTTTTCACAAAACAAGCATATACTTGTCAAAACGACCCAGTAGGAGGCCGATAAAACATCACTTCACATGATAAAAATATTGTTTTGTCGCTGTCTCAGCTGAGTAAATCGGTTTAAAATTAGCGCATAATGGTTTCCCAGTATATAGACTGCATTCGGAACTCCTCGGCCATTTTATCGAAAACAACCTCGGATGTATGCCGGTATATCAGTTGAAGTAGTTCGTAAAATTTTGAATTATATCATTAATTAATTGTAGTGTTTTAGAGTTGTATTTATTGATCTAAGTTTAAATTGATTTCCATTGAATTGTATTATTGCAAACATAATTAAGAATCCCAAGAGTTAAGTCACAAATTTTAACTGCTAAATAAAATTACTACGCGATCTACTTGCGGCGGACTTAAACGTACCACTTTTTGAGTATGTAAACCGTCCAAATACATCCGAGGTTGTTTTTGAAAATAATGGCCGAGGAGCTCCGAATGTATAGACTGGTGAAATGTGTATAGTTCGCATGTGAAGGTCACGTGATTAGCTCAGATACATATACCGACGCTGTTTTTAAATTAACTGGGGTTTACGTGTAGACAACCCCAATAAAGTTGGAAAAATACGCAAAAACTACGTAAGATAAAGTTGCAATTGTATCATCTGGTGTATTGTCCCTTTAATGTACATCCTTTACATTCAGCAATACCTGGTAGCAACAGCCTTACATTATCAAAGTATTTTTATCGACAGCGACCGCATCTGCAACGACGACAGTTGACAATAATGTGAATTAAGCAATTGACCAGTGGCCATTAGTCGGTCAAACAATCAGTTGATCAATAACAGGATTGATTTATGTTTTATAAATGAATAAACACACATGGTTGTATTGCCCAATTGATTAACTAAAATCCCTCGTCAAATGATCTCAACAAGTGGCAGTAATTGCTTTGGCGACGGGTCAATTCGAAACAGACTAAACCTACGTGATTAGAAAAAGGTCTTACATAATGAAAACATTAAAAAATATGTGCTTATTTCGTTAAACCAATCTAACATATACAATATCAGTTCAATTCAAATACTGCATTACTTATGATAATTTATTCATATCTGGCTGTGATGTTTTGTCCTGAATGCATTTGCATCATTTTGCGTATATCATTATTCACGGTTTAGACATTTTGTGACAACCATAGTGATATATTAAAATATTGTGTTTTGTATAAATCAGTATATAGTATATACGTGAAAATCTTTTGGAAGGCGACTATAAATTAATTGCTAAATTTTCATCCTTGCCACGGTTAAACAGTCATCTAAGAAAAATGAAAAATAAAAAATGTCACCGCGATTTAAATAAATGGATGAAAATCTAGCAAGTATTTCTTATTGGCCTAACTGAGGTGACTCGTCTGGTAACAGTCAAGTTGACCGATCCGAAGCCAAGTTAATTGGACTGCTAAATTGCCGAAGAAGTCGCAATGTAACACATTATGTATCAGTGGATTCAATGTTCCTATTACCAGTATGGAACAAGATTTACTTTAACATCAAAGTAGAAAAGCTGTACTAGATACACCGGGTGCGTAGCTGACTGTACGCAAATACGCACATGCGTAATGTAATTTTGACAGGTCTAAGATTTTGTCAAACCAAAACCCCGAATTTTAAATAAAAGCGAAGGGGGTGAGGGGTGAAGGGGGTAATATGCTATCGTCCGTCATCGATCTGCGTAACCCCAAATTGGCCCTAGCAACGCGCACGTACACTATACACAGGGGCGTAGCTAGGGCCTTAAAAACGTGTAGGCCCGATGATTCTATGTGAGTTTTCGGACTTTTATATGCACATTACACACACTAAATTATACTTGCAATGATTACAATAAAACCAAGTAATATACTCTTCACGTACATGAAGTTTGAATAAACAACAAACTTGCCAGGGTAACAATATGTTCAAAGTGTTAGCTATTAGATTTTAATGCATTTTTTAGTTATTTAAATTTTGTCATTTTTTATTAAAGTTGTAGGACCAGGCCTACAAGGCCTATATGTAGCTACGCCACTGATACACTGCACTAATCACATAATAGTGTGTTATATGATATGTATAAGCTACTCCTAAGCAGTGAATTTACAATAATAGCTGGATTTTAGATATAGAAGTTTTTTGGGGGGGTTTTGTGTGTTTTTTATGCACGTCTTTATGCAATATGTTAGTTAAATTAAATAACAAGGTTTTCAAAGTTTTTCTTTATTATCTTTATTGAAAAAATGTTTTTTTTTATAAATTTTTGAATGACGCCACGCTATTTTGATATTCAAATCAACATTTCTAAACAAGGATAACTCATTCAATTCACCATTCGTCTTGTATGCATTTACATTTAATGCTGTACGTAATTATATAAAACAACGGAACAACATGTAGTCCACACGCTGGGGCGAATCCAGGAAATGACGTTGGAGGGGGCGTAACTTAGGGGCATAACCTTTTGACACTGCCTCTCCTTCCGAACCGAATTTAGATAGTTTAAAACGTTCTCAGCGGGGTTAGAGGTGCACCTCCAAGAGAATTTTAACCATTTCAAGTCCGAAATGAAGCATTTTGATCGTATTTTGTTGCTTTCTTCTCCGTTATTGACATAAAAATCAAACTTGGAGAATTTTATGGGAACAAGACAACAAGCAAAACACAACCATCAAAAAATGTTAAATGGTGGTGATGTATCCGCCTCGGTTCGGTCAGTAAATATTATGTAACAACTCGGTGGAATTTTAATGGGTTCTTAAACGGCCAATCTCACACACATCGGCTTGTAATCTTGTAAATATTTTATAAGGAGTGAATATATCCGTCTCAACTTTCAGGACTTAGATAATTAAAAAAGAAAGACGTTTAACAAACGGTAACTGAATAGTCTTAGATAAACCCACGCTGCTCAAAGTGCATAGTTTGCAAACGCGTTTCAGATATCTAAATCGATGTGCTGTGCATTTTCATTGATAAAAAACTAGACGAATTTAATTTGATGCGAGACATCAAGGACGCGACTCAATAGGTGATTGAAATAAACAGGGGTAACTTTAAAGATTAAATAAAATGTCTCCCTCTAACACCCGAATGAAATCCATTTAGTCATTTCGAAGTTTATCTCTGTTGGACAATACTCCCTTGTCCTTTAATGGCTGCATAACAGCTTAATTAATGTGCATAATTGCATGGCATGGTGATAAACCACAGAATTGTACCCCCTGAATCTTATCGTTGAAATTTTCGACTTGTATGCGCCAATCGTAACAACTCGGGCATCCCCGGCAAGCTTTGAAATATTCAATTATGTTGGATACTGGCCGAGGTGATCCGATTGTGGTATGCGCGATGTGAATATAAAGCGATTTTTCAAGCACAGTGCTTTCCCTTGGCGAAGGATATAACTATTTCACTGTCTGACCAGCACCCAGTCTAAATGAAAAAGACAGCCGTCTGGCTAACATTTCTTTATAAAAAAATAACATGGTACGTATCGCTTGTTTAACTAATCATTGATATCAAAGCGATTTCCTTGAAACTTAGAATAAGAAAAAAATGACTTACTGATAAGAATTTTTTTTTTTTACAGTCTCAACGTTTATCCGTAGAAACTTGTCCATTAAGAATTTAAACATTTTTATCGGACCCTTTGATAAAAAACGACACATTAATACTTTATTGATAACCTGAAGATAAGCGGCCACCATTTCAGTTAAGGCTTACTAACTGACGTTTATGAGTTCGTTCCCCGCTTGCAGTCTATGCGTTTCGGTGGAACATGGATGAGCGACTGAACTAGAGCTAGTACAGGTATGGTATTAAATAGATCAATTTCGTGAATTATGTACGGCAATTAAATTTCAGTGCATCAAGTCTCTTTTGTTTAAGGCAAGCGCTGAAAAGATCGTGATAAAGAAGTGATCATTGTAGTATAAATTTACAATTATAAAGGTCATACAAAACAGGTCAATAAACGCAGCGTTTAAGTCGTCCTCATTTAAAGCTGGATAACAAAACTCCTGACCACTATCGGTTGGCGTCACTGACCATGCCAAGCGACGCAATCCTGCGGTTCATGTATTGGTGCTGCCCTTATAAAACCAGATCATGTATGATCAAGTTATTGTTTCACTTATTTTCTCAAATATTATAACACATTCTATATGTTTGTTTTATTTAAAAAATAAATAAACACAACGGCAATATACTGGCAAGTTCATGCATGCACTTTGTTTATTTGTATGAAAGCAAAAAGACATAGGTCTGTTTTGGTTGTTTTGTGTTAATTTAATGTTGTTTCATTGTTGTTTGAGTGTTTGTTGTTGTTGTTGTTGTTGTTTGTAAAAAATACTATATTACGTTGCAATCAAATAAGGCACAAACAGTTGAGTTATGCTTCTAAAGCATAAATACGAAGTGAAAATTGCCTTCTAAGTTTGGTTGTCAATGAGATGGTTTATTGACCAGGGCGTATCCGAGGTTGAGATGGTTTATTGACCAGGGCGTATCCGAGGTTGAGATGGTTTATTGACCAGGGCGTATCCGAGGTTGAGATGGTTTATTGACCAGGGCGTATCCGAGGTTGAGATGGTTTATTGACCAGGGCGTATCCGAGGTTGAGATGGTTTATTGACCAGGGCGTATCCGAGGTTGAGATGGTTTATTGACCAGGGCGTATCGGAGGTTGAGATGGTTTATTGACCAGGGCGTATCCGAGGTTGAGATGGTTTATTGACCAGGGCGTATCTGAGGTTGAGATGGTTTATTGACCAGGGCGTATCCGAGGTTGAGATGGTTTATTGACCAGGGCGTATCCGAGGTTGAGATGGTTTATTGACCAGGGCGTATCCGAGGTTGAGATGGTTTATTGACCAGGGCCTATCTGAGGTTGAGATGGTTTATTGACCAGGGCCTATCTGAGGTTGAGATGGTTTATTGACCAGGGCGTATCCGAGGTTGAGATGGTTTATTGACCAGGGCCTATCCGAGGTTGAGATGGTTTATTGACCAGGGCGTATCCGAGGTTGAGATGGTTTATTGACCAGGGCGTATCCGAGGCATTTTGGACTGTAGGCCATACACAACATAGGATCGTTCATGAAGGTCTTTCTTTAGTTTGGTCTGTATATGTTATTGGTGGTGGAAGCGGTAGGATGTACCCATGCAACCGTAGTAATGTTTTGTAGAATACAGGTATAAAGGTACAATTTTTATGCAGTCTACAGGCTTACATTACATTGTAGTCAACATACAAAAAAATAAATAAATAAATACATTTCAGTTGGGGTTTTACAAGGCATCATAACATGTATGTCAAATAAATTCACAGATTTTGTGAAATTTCCATTTACTGTTCGCATAACAGTGGACCATCTAGTCAGTGGTTATAATTCTCCATTTATGAAACAGCCGAGCATAGTATTTCTATACATCCGAATTTCACGACAAAATGCATTTAATCTAATTCTTCAATTGCATAAATAGAAGAAGTATAATAAATTACTTGAGACGTACGGTATGAAATTGTCAGCTGTAAAAGAAGTAAGTCCACTGGTCTGATTACATGCGTGTTGCACCATGGTTACCACTGTTCGCATAAGGTCGGGTGTATTTCTTCATTCTTTCATCAGGCTGGGGAATAGAGACATCGGACAAATAGTCTAAATTAGTCTGGCCCTTGTAAATAATTGTTCCGTTCTGTTCCGAAAATTCCTTTCCATGTGGGTCGTAGAAACCGACTCTGCTAGGTATTCTTTCCCCTTGGTCCAGAGTACTGTAATGGGAAGAAAAATCATCGTGGTCAGAATTTGTGTCGCTTTCAAAATTGTCTCTGGCGGAATGAGCTTGGTCTCCTTTAATCCTGTACGCAACGGGGCTAGGACTGCTTTGCCTGCTATCTCCCCCATATCGTTTTCGTTTTACTGTATCCGTTCCGTTGAAAAGATATCCGCCTACACTTTCACTTCGTTTCAAAGCATTTTTCATGCGTCTTGGTACGTCTAATTGAACGCGTCCCTTGTCGTAGCTCAAGTCTGTGTCAAGCCCTTTCATTGCCGATTTTGTATACGATCGTCTGTTTCTTTGAGCCATTTTATCTCGGTTTCCAAATGATTCACTTTCAGATTCCATATCATGATCGTAGGCGTCTGCGCTTCTAGGCCGCCTCTTTAGATTTTTCATACGTTGTTTCTGGATATCCTTTTTTCGAAGGACAAGTTCGTGTGTTTTCATTCTGAGTTCGTCCATGTCCCTACTGACACGTCTCGTCGTATTAGGGGAGCTGACTGAAGAGATCGGCTCGGCAGAAGCAGGTCTATAATGATTGTGTTTGTACATGTCGCGGGCAAGCACTTTTTGTTTTCTTTGTGGTGAAGGGGAAGCTGAAATCTGTTTTCCATTTAACCGGCTTCGTCCATTCCGATTGGCTTGTATGGTGGAAGGGTTCTCGCGCTTGCCAAACAGATTTTCTTGGCTTCCGTAATATGTTGGCAAATTAGGGTTATGCGAATGAAGTGAGATTGCATCAACATTGTCATCGAAATGAACCTGATTAAAAATAAGCCTTGGCTCATGAGAGTCATGTCCATTTTGGGGCGGCTTCAAGGGTTGTTTATTGTTTGCAAAGTTAGACGTACAGTATGCTCCATCTTCGAGTCTGTATTCCTGTTGAACTGGTGCTGGATATTTCTTCCGTCCTATATCATCGCTGTTGCCGTACTTGTTAACTGGACCGGGGTTTGAAATATGCAGTGATTCCAAAGGCTTTAAGGTCCTGTAATTGCTAACATCTTGTGTGTAGGACAACGGACGATATTCGCCACGCTCAGACCGGCGCGAAGGCACTTCATGTCGTTGAAAAGGATCAAATCCCTGTGGTACGGCGATTGAGTATGGGCGAGTTTTAATTGATTGGCCATATTCATCGCGAAAATATGTTGGCTCTGACCTGTCCATTGCAACTTCTGTACCACTGCGATTGTCGAAATATGGAGTTTGCCTCCCGTCACGAACACGCCCCGATTCAGAACCATACCTCGCACTGCCATTTGGTTCTTGCATCGAGGACTGCCCAATAGTTTCAAACGGCATCCGGTTCACAAGTGATGAACGACGAGTTATGCTTTGCTGGTTGAAATCGTTGTCTTGAAGTTTGTACCCAGTCGGCTCAAGAATAGTGCTTAGACGAACATCGCTGGTGTCAGAGACGTCATTTGATATAGGTTCACTACACGTGTCACTTTCATCCCAGGCATTCATGGGCATACGAGGTATGTAGCTGCGACTAAATGAAAGAAAAATATATATATTGATTAATATTTAGTGCTTTCTTTCAACGTAGTTCAAAGGAAATAAAGCAACGCTACTTAATCTGTATTTGAGATTAATTTAGTCCAGTCGATAATTTTTTTATTACTCTTTGGCGAAAGAAAAAAATCACAAGAAATAGAAACCCAGAACTTCGTTCCACCTATTGCAGTGTTTGACGACCACGCAAATGATGATGAGGACCACAAACACTGTGGAGGCGATGCCAGCCATCAGTGGCACGTCCAGTGCCAAGGAAGATTCCTCCACTTTTGATGCCTCTTCACCATCATCGGCAATACTGTCTTCTGTGGCCTCGCCTTCTTCGCCATTGTCGCTTATCACATTAGTGATGCGTTGCTCCTCTGTAAGAAATTACAAAAAGCAAACTAGAGCTATCGCAGACGTGATGAATATCCGCCTTAATATTACAGGAATGGATAGACTATGTATTTTGGAAAATAAAACATTATATCTTTGTTATGTTTTGAAAGGGTATGTATGTGTGTTGTTTATGTCGGAAAATAGCTCATTGAGCTAGCGTTTCTTGATAGCATATACCCGACTTTAAATAAATATTCTTGTACGAGGGATATTGTAGACGTGTTCTCTATTAAACTAGCCAACATTCCTGTGAAGTTTAAGCAATGTAGGTCCATCAATTCTGAAGGTGCATGCGACCTTACATTATTTCAGACTATTTTTACTAGTCAATAGCCATTAGCCATGTCCGTTTGAGTGAAATGTCAAACAAATGGCAGGTTCATATCTGTCCATGCTCCCCAGCATTTCAATGAAGTTTCTTGAGTAGAGGTGTAATAATTTTCGAGCTATATATGTATACGTGATATTATATTTTTCTCGGACTAGTTTTAATTAGTAAAGGGCCATAACTCTTGTTGGTCCAAGTCAAACAACCAAAATAATTATGAAATTTCATGAGTGTAGGTGTAATAGTTTTGGAGCTAGATGCGCCATAGCTTTGTTTCAGAGCACGGGACGGGACGGGACGTGGCGGAACGGACGCAAATCATGTATAGCGCCCAGATTTCAAAATCTTATTGAGTTGCCATTGAGTGATTTAATGGATTTTCCTTTTTATGAAAAGCACGATTTTTGCTTGAAGTATGTTTTGGATGTATCTAATTTATATGATGTTCATGATTCAACTCATGATATGATAATTTAGCTGGAAACCATGGCAATAATTAAACAGCATTTAAATCTAATGCATAGCCACCGGCTAACAAGTCAAGTTAATGTTCCATTTCGAAAGTTTCAGATATTCGTCTAGAATATACAATGTTAACTCTAAGTAAAAATGTTCAAGCGTTAAAATGTTCACTACATTACACATACTTGTATTTCACATACTTGAAAAGGCAACATGTTTATATGTGAATATAAACACACACAGACAGTTTCCTTCTGGTTGTTTTAAAGGAACGTTATCACATTTCAAACATGTGATGCATGCATAAGCAGTTATTTCAGATGCAGGTCTCTCATGGCTTACCGATTGTGTTCGTCAGGGGATGACTTTTCGAACAATCTAATGCACCAGTCAATTGTAAACACGCCCCCCCCCCCCACTCCAGGTCCGGGGGTATACGGGGGATAGCGGGGGAAATGAGCCGTGTTTTACCTTTCATGTGGCCCCGCAGTGCCGGGGAATGCGGTGGTTTTGTCATCGCTTTAAATATAGCGGGGAAGGGACTTACCTAGGGTCCCTGGAGTGCACGGGCATTTGGCGGGGATTTTACCATCTGTTCGTCCCCGTCCCGGGCGGGGATTTTAGCCGGGGTTGGCTGGACCGAAAGTCAAAGTCCCCGCTTTTCTCCGGACCTGGGGGCGTGGTAACAACTGACAGAAGCATAACGCCCAATCAATAGACTTATTAATAACGAGATTCAGCTAATCTCACTTGGTTGTATTTTGACATTTACTGTCTCATGTTTTTTCTTTAATGACTGACACCTTTAAGAGAAATCACTGGAAATAGGATGCATAGTAACAAGCTAAATTTTGTCTCATTATCGTCGGCATTGGTGTTGGCGTTAGCGCGTTCCACTTATGCACCAGTCAATTGTAACCACGGCCCCCCAGGCCCGGGGGTATACCGGGGATAGCCGGGGAAATGGGCCGTGTTTTTACCTTTCAGGTGGCCTTGCAGTGCCGGGTGAATGCGGTGGTTTTGTCTTCGCGCAAAATATAGCAGGGAATTTGCCTAACCAAGGCTCCCTGGGATGCGGGGGCATTTGGTGGGGATTTGACCATCAGTTCGTCCCCGCAGTGCGGAGATTTTACCCGGGGTTGGCTGGATCGAAAGTCAAAGTCCCTGCTTGGTTACAATTGACTGGTGCATTAGCTTATGTAATTTATCAATAAGCGCATATTTATTACATTGACAAACGCATATTTCTTAATACCAAACCGACCATACATATATATGTGCGAAGATAAGCCCATGTTGCCAGTATTAGATTAATCATAAGAAATTCGTAACAAATTTGACAAACTACTGTCTATGGTTTTTAAAAGTACCTTTGAACAATAGTGTTGTAACTGTCAGTCGAAGAAATCTTGACTGGATTTCAATCACGACTATATCACAGCAAGAAATATACTACCGGTAGCTCCAGCAGCATATCAACTTGCTGCTGGCAGCTTGCTGCTATGCTGCTGTGCTGCTAACTTCACGCACATGGTAGCTTGTCAGTTGATATGTTTGTTGAAGATTGCCACAATTCATCTGGAACTGCCATGTCCATACACCGAAATGTATCCTTGGTGCGTATATTTGCAAACGCCTTTTCTCTTGGACACTGGTATTTTTCCAAGAGTTTTTTTTTGTGAAAGAAATAGGATATCATTACCTTTGATCTGACAGTCCTTGCCGGTCCAACCAGGGGAGCAGCCGGCTCTACACTCCCCCGAGTCTCTCCTACAGGGGGCACCGTTCACACAGTGACAAGTGAGCGAGCAGTCCTCACCGTATCGATGTTCCCCGTCAACCGGCATGCAGCGACCCTCTGGAAAAGAAATGATTTTAAGATTTTGACAATTGTGTGGTTTTATTAAACGTTTACAAGATATATCAGAAGTAGTCAGATACTCATCAATTTTGAATTATGATAGCTATATCAGAAAAAGACTAACATACTATTAGAAACGGTTTGTCTTCCAGGCTGAACTATTTTAATAAAGCCATTGTATTCGTACACTTCTGCACCATAACTCGGGACGGGATACAACATGGATATTATATTAATTATTAATATTCAATAGTTGACGAACTTTTCCTTCAATGACTTTTAAAATAATTTTGAATGTTTCCTGCCGATGTTTGAAATAAGGTTTGCCACGGTATTCTTTAATCCCGTTATTACAAAGAAAACAAGCTGAAAGGTTTGACATTCCGTTGTCAAGTTTAGAATTTAGAATTTGCTAGAAGGGCATTAGTAATCTACTGGGGCCCTGCGATCACATCCAAAGAAACGAAAAGATTAAGCCCAAAGCATGGAATTAGAAAATTGGCGCTTATTTGTATATACAATGGTGCACTCTGATGTTACATATGTGTATCTTCTATACCATAATAACATGAAAAGATCACTGAAGGTTGTCCGGTTAGCACAGTGGTTAGCGCACTCGGCTTCTCACGAAGGCGACCCGGGTTCAATTCGCGGCCAGGGTGCATAAGAGTTTGGTGTGTGGTCACCAAGCCGGACAACGGAACGCCCGGAAATGGTTTTCCTCCGGGCACTCCAGTTTCCCACACAACAGAAGGCCACACTCTCGAGTAACATCGTGCCAACGAGAGTAATAAGAGAGTAATTAATATTATGTTATTATGATATAAGGTAATATGTAAAAAGACCTTTCAATTGCGGATGCAAACATCGGACATACATCGAAGTCAAAAGTGTTGGGATTGGTGAAATTATTTATAATTCGGATCTATCGATTTTTCGTTATCTCGTCTTTTTTCCTAGGTCCCGACAAAGTCGACATAACGAGTTTCGACTGTAATAACTTGTTCCACAATCGTTGTAAAATAAATAAGTTTAAACTAAAAGCTCACGTGGGCCATATCAAGGGGATGCCCCGGGCGCTCGCCGTGTGCCCAGTTCCGCTTGATCCGATAATTGCTTATGTCAGACAGATAAATGCATATAACATATAACTTTGAGTCTTATTTCAGCGGTGGAAATAGGCAGCCAAGCTTAGAAACATTTTTTCTTTGTTTGGTCACATACTGTTTAATACAATAACACAAATAATCGAAAATAACTAATATAATAAATGATCAGCTCTTACCTATTAGCGAAATGAATCCACATCCAATTAAAACATGCAATACAATCAAAATAGAAGTCATAACTTAAATGAAAAACTTTCCCTTCCGTACAATCAAAACTAATCAAATAGAGACAGTGCAACAGGTACAGATGCCATGCCTTTTGACATCTTGTAAAATTGCTAAGTTTCTGTTGTTGATTGCTCGCAGCGTAGTGATTCAGTAACAGTATTTGATGCTTAAGAGTTTACGACAATCTTATTTGAATACATAACAGTTATATTTCATATTCACTCTTTAAGAATTGCATAATAATGTCATTCTCTCTTTAGGGCAATGGTCATATGTATGCATACTTAAAGAAATGAACGGTGAATTAATTACGTCGCATTATTTTCGAACACGGAGTCTTCACAGTACTAAGTTTACACTTTTTAAAAAAATGTTGCATTCTTAAGATGTGCATTTTAAACTAAACTGCAATACGGTGCCCCAGCCTGGGTTTGAAAAGCGCACAGTGCTAGTTCAGAAGGGGCACTTTTGATGCACATTGATTGAGCTTCAATGGGGCACTTGCAAGGATCAACGTTCAATTGATATTGTGTATCATGTGTCAGTGTAACTACTTTCAATACTTGTAGTTTGTTATGAAAACATTAGCTGTTGTCATTACTTAAGTGTTAAAATTATGTATAATTGATATTTTTATTCTTATTCAGACTGAAAATTGACTTGACAATATGTCCAATAAATATCAAATACACTTCATGATCATCAAAGGGGGCCCTGTCAAACCCGGAAGGGCATCATATATTGAATATACATGTAATTATCATCTGAATGATTATCTGTGTGGGGGTTGTCCGGTCAGTAGCATTTTTATTTCAAATGTCTATGTATGTGCATTCGTTATTGAAATAAATCTATATATCTATATAGCATTAAACAGCAGTTTAACATTATGTAACTCAAAAGACGAACAAGTTACGGGTGCTCTTGTACACTAAGAAGTTTATGTTCTAATGTTTTAATACTATGACATGGGTTAGATGTTTACATGTTTAAAGAATTGTTTTACGTGACTAATTTAGTATTAATTTAACAGCTTACGAGTAAGAATGATAAAAAAGATACCGTTCTGCTTTCATTTTGAATGTTAGTATGTCGTAACCTTTATTTTGCGATTATTACAAGTGAAATTAATTTAGAAATGTCAAAAAAAATCAGCGCCATCTATTTCCTGTAACCATCGAAACATTTTTAACAAAACTTCATGGATTTGTTTGAGAAATCAGGTGATTGTTTAATTAATTGATACAGCATGATCAGTAAAATAAACTTTGGTAAATGTTAGATGAGTTCATCACCTCATATTTTTCTGTTTGCTGGGAGTATCTGAGACTGGCGCAGTCGTGTTTGCTTTAGTTTTACCCGAATTTAAATTTTTAACGAGTATACTATATATAAATATGTATAGATATATATATATATAAATGATTGAAGAGACTTCAGGCGTAAAAGTTCATGTGCTTTAGACTCAGATGATTAAAAAATATAAGGGCTGACAAGCCAACACCATGGTTAACCGTTACAGGACATTTTACATTTTAAAACTATATAGCCTAGGCTTTCTAGTTTCAAATTTTCCTTGAATATGGGTTGAAAAGACCCTTGTTTAATGTTGCCCTGTACCAGAAAGGAAGTTTAAATAAATTGCCAAATCTGGAATGTCTATTTTTTGTTGATAAATTACATGTACAATTACAATGTGTCTTCATAAAGAATTAGAAGGTAAATTTGCTTTATTTTCATTCATTATCATAATCCACATCAAAAAGAGCCAAAAAATGTGTAATTGTTCACGTGACTTTCAAGTCTGAGGAATGTCATGCGGATTGTTATTGCCATTTTGTTGGATTCTTGATCTTGAAATAGTAGTAAATGGGTTTCAGAAGGCAACTACTACCACTTTCCATACACTTTTTCATTTGTTGTTTTTAACTGTTTTAAGTATTATTATTGTTGTTATTACATACTTGTAATGTATGTTGATTAATTTGTAAAAAAAACTATTTTTTTAGAAATTAAACCACATAAAAATATAAAAATCCACAGATTTAAATATAAAAGTGGATTTATGGCTGATTATTGTCTGTGCAGTATCCCTTTCATGTATATGCTGTACATGAAGTCTTCAAATGTGTAAACAACGGTAAACATTCAAAAAAATTTTTTTCGTATAAAAATGTTAATACCTAATTGTATATAACCATTCTGTTTGTACAGAAAGGTGAAATTTAAAATGTAAGGTACAGTGTTGCAGCAGCCTGGGTTTTAGTAATACATGTAGCAGTTTGAGAATGTAATATTGAACTGTTTAATGCCAATTGAGACTTCAAATGAATCAAAATAAGCTCTTACGGTCCATTATGGTTATTTATTCTTCAGTTACAATATAAACCGCCATCAATGTAGTTGAACAAGAGTGATTCATTAAACCGAAACAAGCAAGGGCTGAGAGATGGGTCAGACTCTGTCAGAACCAGTGACGACGAAGGAGACCTCCAGCTGCCAGAATGCAAGTGTCAAAGTTGGCTCCTCCAGTATGCAGGGATGGAGAATCAGTATCCTTTGTATAAGCTCAGAACGATCTTTATGACTCCTAACCAAAGCAGATACAAGCCAACTTTGAGATCTTCTTTGAAAACTGTATCAGATGGTGTTGTTTTTTAATTAACCCAGCTGTGTAATACATCGTCAACAACCATGTTACATATGTTGGGGTATTCGACAATGGTGTAATAGGATTTTAAGAACTTAAGCATAGCCAATTAAATTTAAAAAAAGAGAAATAATTTCAATAGTTTATTAATATTATAGCCAATTTCTGATATTTAATTATTATTTATTTTGTGTGTCTTGTCAGTCAATTTCTATGAAAAATTGTATAAAGATATTACATGTAAATTTCTGCTTCATGTGGATATTTCAGGAAGTATTATCCATACTTTGTAGACTTAAAAGAGTCAGTATTAGTTAAATGTAGTTACGATGAGTATGTTTTGCCTTGACCACCACCCAGACATGGAGGACGCCCACACCCAGTTGCTTACACTCCCCGGGGACAAGGATTCCATGTTCTTTGGGGTCTTTGACGGCCATGGAGGTTAGTAAAGCACACAGCATAAATCTTGAATGATGTGAAACCACTGGTCAACCACCTGTTCAAAATGGAGGGCTGATCAAGTTTGATTTACATGACGTTTATTTGACCACCATTCAGTAGATCTAGGGTAGTGACTTGAAGGGTTCTCACTTAAAAATCAAGTGTATTAACACAGGCAGTTTTTACCAAACTTGTGAGTCAAGCCTTCCTGGTTTATATAAATTTGACAAATAAACAAATCCAGAGACTGACAAATATGTTAGTGAGGACCCTTAAATGCTTTGTCATCCAATCCCAGTGCTGTTTCTCTGTTAGATGTTCTTAATTTAAAGTTTCAATTGGGTTTGACCATGTTTTACTCCTTTTGCCATTGTTTAACATTTCTATGCATTAGAACTTCCTTATATTGTATGAACCTTTTTGGTTTGTGGAAATTTAGTGAACCTTGTTCTTAAAACAACTTGTTGGAACAAAGAAAATTATTAGTCTAAAGTGACTTCATATTTCTAAAATTTATATTCTTTCATAATCCTTTAAAAGTGGTCTTTGTTTTGGTTAATTTAAGTTAATAATCATGTGCATAAAATAAACAAAATTTGCATCTGTAGAAGACAGCAATCCCAGGGCAGCTAAAAACACCAGAGGTATGTGCGACCACATCGTTGGTACCCCGGTACTCAAAACATGCCCTGCTCCATGGTTTAACAAATGTGTGATATTTCACTGGCAAAATATTGTTAAGTCACAAGTGTCTAGGAGAAAGTTCAAACATGACACACTTATCAGCATAAGAAGTTTTACATGTTTTAAATGTTATCATCAAATTTGATTATAGACTCAAAATTAATTTCCTATAGATTTCTATTGTTCATATGGGTCTGATATCATTTGATATTTGACACGTCAACTTCTGATAACGGTTGTGGTACTACTTTTCTGATAATTGTTTCTAAAAGAGTGCACTTTTTCTGATAGTAATTTCAAAAGGTGTGCGCAGTTGTTTCAAAAAGTGTACACCATTTCTAGCTAAAATGCTGTTGCAGATGAAAGCAGTTTTTGCACAAGTTTTTAAGCCATATCCATAGTATTTCAAATGTCAATAACTGTTTTCTTTGATTCATTTAACGTTTGGTGAATGTAGAAATTGTATCACAGACTGATTTAAGAGACATTGAAATATTACAAATTTATCGAAAGTGCCTCAATTTGTTCCTGTTTGGTAAATGAGAAAACATTGTATTGCTGGGTGCCTGAAAATCCTCTAAAGTAGATCTTTTGTTACGACTAAACCCAGGAAATTTTCAACTCCATTTCACTAAATGATATAGGTCAGTGAATTATCCCATGCTGTTTGTATATGGTGGGGTTTAAATGTGTACCATGGGTGTCAACGGTGATGCCATTTTCATAGCTGGGCTTTCCATGGTATTAATCATACAATTTGAGGTGTTTGGTCATTTTGGTTGAAATATCTTAATTGTGATTTAAAATTACCATTATTTCCTTGCATATTTACATTTTAATGATTTTCTTTGTTTCATACTTTTAAAGAAAAAACGACAAGGTACATGTATTATCATAGCCTTGGCATCATCATCATTGGTGTTGTTGTGGTTCGAAAATATGAATTCTTTGCCATTTACCATTACTCAAAATATGTTCTAGATATTGAAATGAAACTTGGTACATGAGTATGAAACTTGGTACTGGAGTTACCAGAGATGATACACACATGTTGAGCAAGGTCTATAACTGTACAAATGTTGGATTTAATGATTTCTTTTTGGAGCTCTAATGCTAGGATATGTATATGGTTTACATACAACTGTAGCAAGTTATCAGATCTCATAAATAAACAGGTTGTAAAAAAAGGTTTTGCAGATTCACTGGGCATCGTGAAAGTATTAACTAGAATAGTTTTTATGTCACTTAATGAAATGATTTGATGATTTATGTGTAGAGAAAAACAACAACATCTCTTCTGTTTTGGCATAATGACTGAGTAATGCCGAACCAATTCAATTTTTTTTGGCCTGATGAAAAATTAAAAATACAAAATACTCATCTACCGGTAATTCAAAACATAAGTGGTCGTTATGTGAAACTATAATACTTATGCTAAAATACATTGTATATAAATTATATTAGATATCTTTGATAGGATTGATTTTTGCTTGCTAAAATTAATAAACTTCCTTGAAGTTTTAGTAAAATATAAACAAATGAACTGACCACAACTGTTTCACTATTCACTAGATACAGACTTGTATGTTCTTTTATGCAATTTCTTGAATTAACTACTTGTACTTAAGGGTGAGAAAAGCGTAGTGGGGAAGGTGTCCACATGCCCCTCCAACCCAAAAAGCTGTGGGTTCAATCCCCATCATAATACACTCTCATTGTCTCTGAAATAGGACATCAGTACTTGTATCTGCCCAGGAAACAAACTCCACAGTGACTGTGACTCACATCAGCTTTCGGCTGTCTTCACAATTGATATAATAAAATAGAATTAACAAAACTAGCTAATTGCATGCCATTTCTCTGGGAAATCATGGCGAGGAAATAGTCTGCACATAATGGCGAGGAAAATAGTCTGCACAGAGTAAATGGCAGGTTTTTTAGCTGTCTGGTTTTCTGAGGGCAAACAAACCGGAAGGAAAAAGTCACATGTAGCCTTGATGTCACCAGCTCATCTTTCATTGTCATAATACAAAAAAAAATATTATAGGGACTTTAAACTATTTAAGACATTTTATGAGTTTTTAGTTTGACTATTCCAAGAATGAGGAAAGCTGTACTTCTCACATTTGCGTCAGTCACACCTTTTTTAAGGTTTTGCATGTAAGCACCTTTAAGTCATTATCTGAGTAAATACATCATGTATTGAATTGAAACTAACGATGTGTGTACCCTACTATCCAACATACTTGATGTATTGCATTTAGACTTTTTCTCAGCAAAGTTCTACTTGATGTATTGCATTTAGACTTTATCTCAGCAAAGTTCTACTTGATGTATTGCATTTAGACTTTATCTCAGCAAAGTTCTACTTGATGTATTGTATTGAGACTTTATCTCAGCAAAGTTCTACTTGATGTATTGCATTGAGACTTTATCTCAGCAAAGTTCTACTTGATGTATTGCGTTGAGACTTTTTCTCAGCAAAGTTCTACATAATGTATTGCATTGAGACTTTATACATCGGTACTCTACCATTCCACCTACTTGAATAACCAAGTAAGATAACTCTGTTTTGCATATAATGCAAATTTGACTTAAAAATTCTGTTTAAGGTTTAGCATGTTAGTGCATTTAAGTCAATAGCACAGCAATTTGATCATGTATTGCATTGTATAGCAATGTTTCCCATCCACCCGACCCACTTTATATGCGAGTTAGGTAACTCTGTTTTGCATATAATGCAAATAATTGCCCTTTAATTGCATTTTAACACATATTGGTTTTTATCTCAGCAACTGATTGATGTATTGCATTGAGACTCCATACATTCGTACTCAATAATCAAACATTCTTAAATTATCAAGTAAGATAACTCTATTTTGCAATTCTTTAACTTCAAAGCATTGGAATAGTCAAGTGTGTTGTCTCTCTGACAGCTCTTGTTGTACACATGTTAACATCATCATGGTTATGACTTGTGTTAGCATAATTGTAAAGTAATCATGTTATGCTCTTTGTTTAACTGGAAATATCGGACGAACGTTTACATGGTGCTGTTATAAGCATGGGCAGATATTCTATAGCGGCCTGTGTGCTGTTTTCTACCATGTCCTGTGGTTGCTGTTTTGCTAATGGCATTTAACATCATATTTATGATCCACAATGTTTTGTTATGAGCATTAATTCTGGTTAATGTAGTGCAAATAATACATTGTTGCACTTTTTTGTATCTAATTGCCTATTTTTTTCCTTATAAATGTGTTTTCGGAAAGCTATTGCAATTGAGTGTTATCGACATTGAAACTTATGCTATTTGTTTGATAATAACTTTACTTATGAAGGTTTATTGTAGTAACTTAAACAGGAAAAATAATACTTTTTAATTGAAAGACTCTTATGTTAACTAAAAATAGTCAAGCATGTACAATGTACATTGAAGTTGTGAATGTACAAATGTATACTTTTAAGCAGTACCGGTATATATATATAAACATGTAGGTTAAGTTTGAGATCAATTTGATTAGGTTTTTTCTGTACACATCATGAACACTCAATGGGGTTTGTATTGGCAGAATTATTTTCTTTGCATTATTGTGGCAATTCATTTCAAAAATAAACAGCTAGTAGAAAACTTGCTGCCATGTTCGCATTTTTATACTGGAAAACGGAGATGTTTGTTGCTAAACGACAAGTTTGGACACAAATAAAATATCATCAAAATGGGCTGGCTATATAAATGTTTGGGGAAATAACAACATTTCCATTTGGCAGTAAAAATAAGGGTCTGTTGGGCAACTGGAAACAGTCTTATTTTTTTGGCCACAGTTTATAAACAGTACTTTCCAACTTTTGTTGCATACAATAATTATGTAATTGAGCAATGATGTAATATATATAAAGCCCTACATAATATCCCCATTTCTCTCGGCTGCAATTACCATGTTATCCTATATCAACTAATGTAGGACTATTTCTCTACTTTCAGGTGCCAAGGTTGCACAACATGCCAGCTTGAACCTGCATAAGAAAATCATCATGCAACCAGCATATGGTCAGTTAAAGTCTTGTAAAATATGGCAACACTGTGGTTTTGGGGTTTGTGTCGGATGATTTGTTGAAATTCAATCATGTGTGACTATTTCAGGCTTGTTGAAAGTCTAAAGAAGTACATTCCATTGTCATTTGTTGTTCTTTTCATGTAAAATTCATAGTTCTGTTTGTCAGGATAAGTTTTACATTAAAATGGATCATACGAGAAACAGAATTAATTATTCTTGCCTGAGAACATTTATGTACGAAGCTAAACATAACATGGATAGATTAAGAAGAATTAAGCTATTTTCAGCAGTTGGTTTCGATGTTTGTAGTAATAACATGCATTAATATATTTTCCAGCTCAAAACCGTATAGCCGATGCTTTGAAGTCTGGGTTTCTGCAGATGGATGAAGATATGACTAAAGGTACATCTAGGTTGTTAATTAAAGCATTTAATATTTACTGTGTGTGCGGATAGGTCAAGTCGGAAAGGGGTCTGATCAATTTTTGGCCGTACTTTAGGGTGTCACCTGCGAAGCATGGCAGAAATGTATGGATCATGTCTGGCTGCATCTGCTGAATCACATTTATTTCTTCTCTTAATATTTCATCTCCCAAGTTTTGCAAAGATGGGCAGCGGTGCTTTTTGGCGTCATATCTAAAAGTTTGATTATTAATCTGATTGCCGTTTTCACTGAGGCTTAAGTGAAACTTAAGACAAAAAATGACCGCCAAAGGTCCAATTTGTTTTATTATTTCTGATATTCAGTGGTTTGAGCATGCCCGCTGACTAACAAAGAGACATTCTAACCTACACTTACATAGTTGTTATTTGTTTGGGCTTGACAATTCAAGCGGCATCCCGGTAGTAATGCAAAAATGAACTATTACATACTTAATTAAATCAGCGTTACAACAACCATTATTCTGAGTCCGAATCTCAAAAGTTAGACTCAAGACAATAGTTCATGTATGGGCCCTGGGCCATGTTAACAAACAGTCTCAAGTCGGAGTTCAGACAAAAGACTCAAAATTGCAAATTTTTATTTCATTGTAACTTTCTTTCAAGCAAAGCATTCATGCTGAATTTTGGTGAATTAAATATCTATTTGGAACTTAAACTTCTATAAACATAATTCACTTTTTAACCATTCCTTGATGAAATGTAAAGATAACATATATATTTTATAAAGGCATTGTTAAGTATTTTTTAAGAAATTTCATAATCAATATCTCCTTAGCTAACTTATTGTCCACACATTTCAGACGAAACCATGAAAGATGAGCTTGCAGGGACCACAGCTATAACCATGCTGGTGAAAAATAACCGACTATTTTGTGTAAGTCTAAAAACCTTTTAAGTATTGCTATTTGCATAATGCTGTAAGGTATATGAAAATGTATTGCAAAACTCCATTTATGTCTGCCCTTTCATTATGCTTGTTTTGGTAGTGATATTCTTTCTAAAGCAGGTTAACATTTTACTTTCTCTTAATCAGCCATCTGGTTAAACAATTTGTTTATTGATTGGTCAATATTAATTCAATAAATTCATCCATCCTCACTGTGCTTAGATTGGAATTATTGTTTTTATATGCCCTTCATAAAACTGGACAAATTATACTTTTACCCGTGGCGTACAGTTGGGAAGGGTCTTGTATGCTGTCAGATCAATATCTTTAGTAGACTTTGTCAATTTATCACGAAATATAGTCAGAATGTGTATGAGCATATTATCTTGGACAAGTTTGATAACCAGCTATATTGTTTGAGCCACTCAAGAGTTATTGTCCTTTGAAATTATCTAAAATTTGTCTAGTATGATCAATAACTTTAGAAGCCTTTGTTCATGGGCTGAATATCCTGGTCCAGTTTGATAACCTGACATGTCACCCAAGTCATTCCAGAGTTTTGACCCATGAATTGGCAAAAAATGTATTACCATTTCTGCACCTCTGAGTTTGGCTTTACTCTACATTGTACACCACTTATCACCGAACTTGGTATCCTTAAATTTGGACCAGTGTACTTAATCTGACAGTTGGCGTTCTTGTTATTGACTATATTATTATACATTTCTGTTGTTTCATTTTCTTACCTTTCATATTGTTGTATATCTGTTCATATTGTATAACAATTTATACCATGTAATGAGGAGCATGTATGTTTTCAAATTACTTAATAGATGCGTTAAATTATGAATATAATTATTTAATCCTACTTCCTAGCCTCAAGGTATCCTATAGTCAATATACTGTTCAAGAGTTATACATTTTGCTACAACAGACATCTAAAGAGATTACGAATTAATTGCTAGATTTTTCATTCCCGCCTGCCCCCTCTTTATTCTGCTGCTCTTTTAATTATATTGACTCGAATAAAAATGTGGAACTAGGGTCTGTAATTGTGTATCGGTCCTGTACTGTCTGGAAATGGTGTTTGTTCATTACTTACAGTGTTGATGTATAACATTCACGAGTAAAAAAGGAGAACTGTTACTATGGTGTTCATGGTTCGTCTAGAAACAAATGTATATGGTCCCTTATGCAATAAAAAAGAGCTTGAATACATATTCTACGGTGAAGCAGTCATCTAAGAAAAATAAAAAAATAAAATGTCACCCCCATAAATTAGTTTAATATGGATATAGAATTAACTAGAGCAATCTTTTATGACTAACATTATTGATTTTGTTTGATGTACAGAAGCTTACCATTGGTATTACTGATAAAAAGAGGTATAAAATCTATTAGCACCACCATATAAATATATGTCCCAACTTACCAATTTTGTGGGTAAAAATAACTACAAAGCTATTGAGGGTTAATGATGTATCTTTGTTTTGTTGTTTTTTTTTACATTGGCTGCTACTGATTTCCCCGAGATAATCAGTGACAACAGGTTCTTATTGATAGTGACTGAAAACTGGGCTGCTTGTTTTCAATGACGACGTATTGATTATTTATCTCAGCTATATTGGCAGAATTGCAGCAAGACATCGTCAGTAATACAGACTTTTGTCAATTTGTTCTTACAAATAAAGGTCCACAATCATGAAGAGACTAATTATGTTGTATAAAAGTCTTGGGGGTTTTTTTGCATAATTTTTATACTACAGCAATCTGATTTTATGAGTTAACACTTTAAAACATTATGTGTGTGTTCCTGTTCTTGCCTAGCTGTTTATAAAAAGAACTGTTACTCTTTATGATATACGTACTGCAGTAAATTTACTCAGTGGTCTAAAGTTCATTAAAAATCTTGAGCCTAATAAGTATCTTATTTCAATAAGCCAAAATTGTAACATTTTTACAATGTCTTTTTCATACAGCCAAATTACTCATACTTAATTTTCAAAGAAAATCGAAAACATCAAAATGGTTATTGTAATCATTTTGTAAATAACTTCCTTTGACATCAGAACACTCCTGAAATGGAGAAAATTTATCAATCACTACCGAAAGTTGTGCCTGATCCTGTTAATAGAGCGACTTGTTAAAAAAAATAGTGCTCTAGAAATTGGGGCCAAGTGTTTTAAATAATTGACGGTACATGCCTAACTGCAAGTCTACATTCTACTACTACTTTCAGGCCAATGTTGGGGACTCGAGAGCGGTGGCAAGCGTGCGTGGGCGTGCAGACAATCTTTCACACGACCACAAGCCAGGAAATGAGATTGAGACACGGCGGATAATCGCAGCAGGGGGATGGGTGGAGTTCAACAGAGTCAATGGTTAACATGCTAACAATTACAAAACAATAAAAAAAACTTCTTAAATTTAATAAGAATAACTAGGAGAATTTTGCCTTTATTTTCTCATTGTGAACTAAGTCAAGTTTGAAGTTCAGATTTTGGATAGGCCATGTCTTGTATGCACAATAATTCGAAAACAGTTTGAAATAGGACCATGAAACTTTATTGGAAGGCTGCCCTTGAACAGTGGATGGTCCCTCACTTTGGTGTCAGTATGTCAAATGTCAAAAGCCTTATCAGTTATTAAAGTCTTGTCTGTGCAGTATTTCTACAATGATTTGACCGAGGACCATGAAACAGCAGTGGAATGTTAGCTTTGACTCATCCATGACCTGTATGACTAAATTTCAAATGTAGGTTACCCTTGACTAATACGGAAGACCCCTTTTATGTTTTTTATTAGAACGTCAGAGGTCATGTTCACAGTCAACAATTTTATTTTTAAAGAAAGAAATTGTTATCACAAAACCATTTTATGTAGGACCGTAACCACTAGACGACACCTGTTGATTTAAAGGTTAGTTGGTCAAATGTCAAGGTTGTGGTGATATCTATTCAAAAATATTTTTTTTGCTTAAAATTATTTATTCAAGGCACTATATTATGGTCCTCCAACTTAGTAGGATTATTGATCATGAACACTTGATTTTGAGGTCAAGGTAACCTTTACTTGAAATAATGCCAGCTTCGCCTTGGTTCATCCAAGAGGCTTGGTCCTATGGTCCTTAAACTCAGTTGAACTATTGATAATGAATAATCAAAAGTCAGTCATAATGACAGTTTAAAGAGGTTGTCAGGTCCCTAACCTTTAAGCCTTATCCATTCATTTGCTTATGATAATGACAAGTGTTTTCTTACAAATTATTTCTTTTATACATGTATGTTCTTATCAATGATATTGATGATATTTTAATAATGATTTATTTATTATAGGTAATTTGGCTTTGTCAAGAGCTCTGGGAGATTTTGTATTTAAGAAAAATGACAAGAAAAGGGCTGAGGAACAAATTGTGACAGGTACGGATTTTCTTTTTTGTTACTTAAGTCATAACCTTGAACAGTATTTTGAAGTTGTCACACTCGAATATCGAATATAGGTTGCTTTACCCCTGAAACATTTGATGTTGCATCTATATGAGCTAAGTCTGCTCCCAATTCTTCAAAATGCTAAGCAAAACAAGCTTATTTCTTTACTATGAAATTATAAATATTCGTGGGACATTCATTTTCATGGATTTCGTCGGTTGGCTTATCCACAAAATCAAGATTCCAACGAACATTTGACCTTTAACAGTTCGCAAAAATTCTTAATTGACATTCAAGGACTTCACTATTTTATATCTTTGATGTGGTGCATCTGTATTTGTGACCCATAAATTACCGATTAAGCGATAATTGACATGGGTATCTGCGATAATTGACATATTGTCCCATTGTAGTGTCATAAAATGCATGACTTACATGAAACATAGCCCGAGATAAGCGCATGGTGAATTTGCAGAATATTTAGGATTCTTTTCAAAAGATGAAAATCCATGCCACAAAAAGTACCCACAAAATTGTCCTTTTTCGAAAAACCACGAAATTTCAAGCCCACAAATATATAATTGTTTTCACAGTATTTCATTTAGCCTAATAAGTTACATAAGATTTATTTTACAATATGAAAAACAGTTAATTGTGATTATTATAAAAAGAATATCCTTAAAAGGAAGTCTTCAAAATGTTTTATATAACATTAATGGTACCAAAACAAAATTTGTTAGCTTAGCTTGATCATGTTATAGGGACTAATGCTTGTTTGAGAAATTAGAACCAGATGATTTTGGATTTCTGACATACCATATGACGCCATTACACATAGTGTTATTATTTTTTACACATATTGTTATTATTTTTTATACATAGTGTTATTATTTTTTACACATAGTATTATTATTTTTTACACATAGTGTTATTATTTTTTTTTAGTGCCTGATTGCTATAGATCAGAAACTAAAAATGGAAAAATACTCCACACAACTAGCCATGACATGGCCAAGTGTCAGACATGGTTTGTCTGGTAAGATTTATTAATAAAAAACAGAGCTACAGATAATTTTTACAAAGTTCTGAACAAATTGCCCATTGACTGAAGATTGTCTTCATCTCTACAGCATACCCTGATGTCCAGGAGCGTCAGTTAACGGGAGATTACGAGTTTGTGGTGCTGGCGTGTGACGGCATCTGGGATGTACTCTCAAGCCAGGAAGTTATTGATTTTATACGTGCCAGGATTGCTCAACGAATGGAACCAGAAATTGTAAGTGATCTGATGCATCTAAGAAGTAGAGTTTTCATTCAAGATATGTACATAATTCATCAAAAAAGCTATTTTAAGTCATTTGAACAGATATATTACTTTTGATAATGAGTCTTTGAAATTAATGTTTTCTAAAGAAAACAAAATTCACAATTTCAAGTAACTAAATGCTGTTGCGCTTCTTTTACCCTGTAAGCACAAAAAACGAACTTCAAAGCTTCTTCCTCAATTCTGTCATAATTATTCATTTTTGTTTTGTGCATACATCACTTGTATTATTGCAATAGTAAATCCTTTAATTATGGTATGCTCAAACTTTATATAACTGGAAATTGAAAGTTGACTAGTTATTTGCAATGCCATTATCAATTCTCAAAAACTTCAAACCACTGAAACTTGGACTATGCTCGCTATGATAAAATGTGCATGTGTAGCTATATGCCAGTCTAACAAATTCATAATTTTTACTGCATTATAAAAATAATGTTCATACATGTATATGCTGTTCATATGCAGATATGTGAGGAGTTGATGACACGGTGTCTTGCCCCGGACTGTCAGATGGGAGGGCTGGGCTGTGATAACATGACCGTGTGTCTTGTGTGCTTCCTACACGGCAAACCGTACGAGGACCTCATACGTCGCTGCTCCCAGCCGTGCTTCGGCGGGCCCGTTCCTCACCTCAACACTTACGACGACCTGAAATAACAGTCCCGGACTGATGGCAGCTGTTACATTGTTGATTCTCTCCGCGTATTTGGTGTGTGTGGTGTGAGAGACTAGGTGCCCGGGATTTGAAGGATTTACAGATTAATAAATTGTGTTGTTGGACTGATGTGTTAATCAGGGTTTAGAAGAATTTCTAGGAATATTAGCTTGTGTTTTTGTTTATGATTTGTTGATTGAAATGGTTTAAATTTAATGCAAATTTTGATTTTGAATGATGTGTAGGTCTTATTGACCAGAAGAATGAATTGAATATTGGACTTTTGTCATTGGCAACCTGATCTAAAATTTATAAGTATTACTTATTGCTGTTTATAACTATTGATAAAATGCTGTTAAAATGAAAAGATTAATCCATGGGGCATTGCTAAATGCATTGATTTTTGAACTGATTAACATTTTTATTACACATATTTATTTAATCTTTAGTTAACAGCTATATTTTGTTTAAATTTTTAATATCATGAAATGAAATCAGGTGATGAAAATTACCTAAATGTTGCGAAAAGAATGCAACAATATTTGTTTCATGTCTGAGCAACTAATAGGCCACTGCCATTTTGTGGTGGCTTTTTGTGATATTTATTGGTATGATTGTGTTCTCGGAATTTGTGATTTTGTTATCAGTTATATAATATACCCGTATGTACATTTTTGAAGCTGAACTAATTGATTTTAATATATATGAAAACCGAGAATAATTTAATAATGTTCATCTTATACAGTTAATGTTTAAGCATCATTATTGTGAGTATTTTGGAACAAGATTAAGCGTTACGTAGAACTTGTAAAAGGAAAAGCTGCAGGGGGAGTAACCCTAGCGCTCTGAGGTAGACAACTTGAGTCCGGTAGGCTAACAAATGTTACTACCAAACTTACTTTTGATGAAATTTGACAGCTTTGTTAATGATATTAGCACACTGATTGGATGGACAAAACTTTAATTTAGTATTTATCAAAACAGCGCAGTTTATATCCTTGATGTAAATAATGATTTTGAACATGTGAACATGTGAAATTGTTTAGACTGTATCCCAATATGAGATATTATCATGCATATTGTTGGGAAGTTGCCAAGTTTTTCATAGCAGGGGTTCCATGAGACTTTTGTACAGTTGTAGATTGTTATGCTTCCATTAAAAAACAGCAGGAAGAACTTTGAAATTAATATAAATGACTTTTGGAACAACTTAAAAAGGGGTCTCAGCGGCTTTACCCTGTGTTGGGCATGAATTCCTCGTACTCGAACAGACCCCCTGCTATTTTCAGGATTGACAATTATCAGCTGTTCCGACCCCTATCTAAAGATTTTATTTTGAAATTCCTTTAATTATTTTATTTGAAACTATTGAATTGTTATAGTAATTCACAGAAGCAATATTAGAAGCCCTGTTGTGGATGTGATAGCATTCGCCTTTAACCCAGGTATACATGAAACGCATAATGTCACTTGTTTGTGGTTGGAATTATCTTAACTTTGAAGGGTAAAAATTAGAATTTGTCTTACTGGCTCTCTTATATAGAGGAATTTTGGTATTCCATTATTCATATACATGTCAAACAGTTCATAGCTTAATGATAGCAGTATTTAGAATATAATCATAGTACTTTTACATCTTGTAAAGGAGTAAAATACATTTAAGCACAAAGATCTAATTGAAAGAAATGAACTTACAGGGACTAATTCACTGCTTTTATATTGGCAACATTTTCAAATTTTGTTAAAATCGATTTTTTTCTACGTTCTTTTAGAATATAATCATAGTACTTTTACATCTCATAAAGGAGTAAAATACATTTAAGCACAAAGATCTAATTGAAAGAAATGAACTTACAGGGACTAATTCACTGCTTTTATATTGGCAACATTTTCAAATTTTGTTAAAATCGATTTTTTCTACGTTCATTTATTATCTGAATCAATAGCAATTAGAAGATACTGTCTCATTAAAACATTATTTTGTAAAAAAAAAGCAATCCGAAAATTGTTCAAATTTTAATAGCATTCCTGATGTGTTTTGGTAAAATTTAGCCTTTTTCAATATCTGTTCCCATACAAGAGCATTTATTTGACTTTGTGATGATGTTTTATCATTGTTTCAAGCATTTTGTTTACATTTCACATGAAAAAAGTGTTTTTGATGTCCTTATAAAATGTGAACCAGTCCCTTTAAACTTGAATCACTCTCTAAATCTCTGATCTTATATTAGTAAGAAAAATAATATCTGATGAAGAAAATCATGTAGGTTATTGCGTTTCTGCAATACAAAAAAGAACAAGCATAATACTGATGGAATATATGTATTTTTTTTCATTTTTGCATTTCATTCTTTTACTCCCTGGTATTGAAAGTTCCAAATATTATTTCAATCTTTCTGTTTATTAAACCTAAAAAAGTGATTATGTTTATTAAAGGCCAATTACTTCTCATGAGGCGTATTATGTTACTTTGTTAATTCATTATAGATGATCTCAGATGACTCGGTTTGTTGTGGAGAGTAATCGTTATTCAAATCCCAAAGAATATGTTAATGCTTCAGAAGGCCCTTTCTCACAAGTCAACCAAGGCTTGGTTTCATCAAAATCATTGTTCTAGTTTTAGATAGCTTGTCATTTTTGGATGAACAATCCACTGAACTAGTCCACCATTTTTTTCTGTTAAGTGCCACTTTATTTTTTTTGTCGTAAATTCCATGCACGATTGAAACATTATATGTTGTACAGTCGAACACTGTTGGCTCGAACTCCCAGGAACCGCCCAAAATACCTCAAGCCTAGCAAATATTGAGCCAAGCGAGAATGCTTAAATAGAGTACAAAAAAATTGGTCCTTTACATAAAGTAAGAGCCAATGAGGAAATCAAGCCAACGAGTTTCAACTGTAGTAACTTCATAGATATGTCTTTATTTAGTCTGAATTTGGTTTGATAATCAATGCTGATATGTTGCATATTCATATACACGTAGCTTTTAGACTATTTATTGAGTTACTCTACATAGACACATTTTGTTGTTTGTTGGATTAAAAGTGCTGGAAAGTTATGTGCTAAAAACCATTGTGCTAATAAATATGCATGTATATTTTTAGTACATATTTATTTGCTTTCGAGTTTATTGTTCTTTTGTACATGAAATCCAGTCTGTAAATTGGCTTCGAAAATTCATATTCTTGAAAGTTAGTTAATTCATTAAGATAAATAATACTTTTATGTTCATGTATTCTTCACCTTCACAAATATGTATATGGATATTTTTATTTAGTTTCATATGCGATTGGAAATGTCAACACAGTCAGAATAATGACGATGGCAGCTGTAGTTAATTAAATAACATCTAGTTGAAATAAGCCATGATACGCTTGTCTGTTTTGCGAAGAAAACAAGTCGTGCTCTTGAGCCTTGATGTTTGCGGTGGGTCATCGGCAGTGGCGTTGTGCATTTAACCTAGGCCATAGCTCAAAAATGATTTAAGATATTCAAATCAAGATCTGTACACTTGTTTCAAGATACAATACGCACATGTTTAGCAAGGGGCATAACTCTGGCTTTAATCATTATTGAGTTATGCCCCTTGCTTCACTGAAAAAAAAACAAGAACAGACAAGTGTATGAGTTCGTTCAGGGTCGCTCTTGTTTTAGAATTATTGTTCATCCGGTATTCTCTTCAATACTGGTATTTGCTCACAGCTATGCCGAAATTCATACATCAAGTATTCGAAGTGAAATAATGAAATAAAGGACACAAATTTTGGTGATATTTTGACTGTAATGATATTGTAATCACCTTCGGAACCCATGCTATAATGTTACATATTATTAACTCGACATTGCTGTTAGCTTAGTACGGTAAGAACTATTCCATTTAAACATATAACCCCTGGTAGGAAGGCACTTTTAAATTATGCCACACCCCTACAGAAGCAAATTTACAATTTTGGTGTCCAAATTAGCGAAGACACCCACCCATATACTAAGAATATAATTGCCTTCCCCCCGGGGGTTATATGTTTCACAGGAATAGCCCCAAGAGAGTGTGGGTATTCGATAGGCCAGGTATTGTAATACATCCTGTACAGGTTTGGTTTGCTCAGAGTGACACTTGTTTGAAGTTGATAGCACATTCAGATTGTATATTCATTTGTAGATAGATGTTTGTTGTTGATTGGACATTTGTTCTCAATAATTATTAATACATGTTAATTGTAATATTTAGTTATTCAATACATGAACATTCTGATGTAATTGTCTTAGTGGCATATGCGGTCACTGTTTACCAAAAACTTAAATACCCAAATAGCCAGTAACCATTTCATGGTCACTTTTTGTTTCAATACTTATATAAATTGACCATTTATCAAATAAGTCATAAATTTACAGGTGATCAAAATTATGCATGGGATTAAGAGATTAAAAAAAATGGACATGTTCATAAAGAATTAAATTGTAAATTGAGAGTCACCATATTGTAATAAGTGACAATCAAAATCCTTATGAAACTTTACCAATCGTTTTTGATATGCAATCTAAATACTGCCTAAGTTATAGTAATCCAAAGACAAGATATATATGTCATTATATGCCATTTATAGTACATCGCTTTAAACAGGCCAGTTGGAGCTGTCACTTCCTTGGATTGAATTTTATTTTTAATATAAGGACTGCAAGCTATAGAAAAATCATAAAAAACTGATAACATTTCAGAGCATAAAACTGATCTCGACTACAATATTGAACTGCAGTTTGATTAAGGGTACACATTATAATGGCAGTGAGGCTTCACATTTTGTTTATAAATTGATTAAGATTACCTGTTGTAATTCCATTCCATATTTTAAACACATTTTGATAATGGGTAACAATTATGACTCATTTATGACTCTTATTTTGGTAATGCTAATCTTTATTTCTTTGCACTAATTCTAACAACCTGAAGGTGTCGTTAAGCTTGCATCAGGTAATTTTTATGCACACTGTGTATAGTCTACTATTTTTGCGACAATGTCATGTGAATGTTGACTATTTTTGTGAATAACGATCCTTTGTTGTATGGATATAAACTCCAAAAACTTTAAATATATTCCATCAATGGAGATATTTTGGTACAAGCTACTGGCAAAGATAAATTTATGGAACATATAAAGATCCATAATATGCAAAATTTATTCTAAACACATTTCTGATAGGCAAGTGATTATATGTACACCAAAAGATGATGAAATTTTTGAATCAGTTATGTACCTAACATTATCATTAATTATTATATGTTACAGTTTTTTCCCTTTTTTTATACGCCCGAAGGGTCGTATTATGTTATGGCCTCCATCGTCTGTCTGTCTGTCTGTCCGTCCGTTAGCAATTCCGTGTCCGGGCCATAACTTGGTAACTAATAAACTAATTTTCAAATAACTTTATACAAAGCATCATTACATTAAAAGGATGTGTCGCGCGCAATTTCCAGGACCATACCTCAAACACTAGAATCACCATGGGGGGGGACGTTAGCAATTCTATGTCCAGGCCATAACTAGGTTACTACTAAAGCAATTTTCAAATAACTTTATACAAATCATCTCTACATTAAAAGGATTTGTCAAGCATGCTTTCCAGGTCCGTACCTCAAAGGCTAATTTCACTGGGGGCCGTTAGCAATTCCGTGTCCGGGCCATAACTTGGTAACTAATAAAGCGATTTTCAAATAACTTTATACAAATCATCACTACATTAAAAGGATGTGTCCCGCGCAATTTCCAGGTCCATACCTCAAACACTAGAATCACCATGGGGGGGGACGTTAGCAATTCCATGTCCAGGCCATAACTGGGTTACTACTAAAGCAATTTTCAAATAACTTTATACAAATCATCTCTACATTAAAAGGATTTGTCAAGCATGCTTTCCAGGTCCGTACCTCAAAGGCTAATTTCACTGGGGGGCGTTAGCAATTCCGTGTCCAGGCCACAACTTTGTGTTACTACTAATAAAGGAATTTTTAGAAAACGTGTCCTAGCCACAACTTTGTAACCAATAAAGCAATTTTTAGATAACTTTATACAAATTATTGCTACATTAAAAGGATGTGTTGTGAGCACTTTCCAAGTCCTGCTACTTTTAAACTTAGTAAGCAGTATACTAGCATAACCTAAATGTTTATTAAAGACCTCAAGCCGAATCTTCTTAGGGCGTATAATGCTCCGTTTCACGGTGCTCTTGTTTATTCTATTTATATACTCAAATTGAAAGTGGTTTTCTCCGTACCCTTTGTATAATTAGGTTTAATTGTACAATCTCTTTATAAAACTTATGCAAAGTACACATATTCTTTGCAACACATCATTACCTCAAAAGATTCCGGAGTGATAATTTTCTGCAATATAGCTGAACTGAAAGTGTAGTTAACATTCGACATTCGATAATAGGCTTAAAGCTGCACTCTCACAGATATACAACTTTATAATTTTTTGTCTTGGAAAGAGCAAATTTTGGCGTAAATATCTGCAAACCAATGATATAAGATTGCTGACAAAAAATCAGATCATAGAATTTCATATTTCCGTTCGAAAATTAATGTTTTATGGCTTAAACCGTTACTAACGGTTTAGGAAAATTCATAAAACATCAATTTTTGAACTTAAATATAAAAATCTGCGATCTAATTTTTTGTAAGCAGTCTTACATAACCATGGATTTTTGCAAAAATTGGCTCGTTCCAAGACAAAAATTAAAAAAGTTGTCAAAACCTCCAATCTGTAAGAGTGCAGCTTGAAGTTCCTGGCATGATGTGCTTGTCTTATAACCAGGATTCAAAAAACCACATCTTAGTTTTATTGTAAGATTGGTGTGACAAAAGTGGTCATATTTTATTAGCATTTAAACAATATGAATTATTTTTATAACATTAGGAAGTAGCTATCTTCGAGCCTTAAACCAAGCCTCGAGATTTAGTGGATATGGGCAAAGATATGTTGACTTAAAGTTGATTAGTCATTTGGATTAGCACAAGCTTATAAGAAAGCGTATAGACTTAATCCACATTTGGATGACAATTGTAAATTTGTCCAATAGTCATCACAATTTAAATGCCAAACTAACATGTTTTTTGTCATTGTTGCAGTATTATCCTGATTTTCAATGTCCTAAGAAATTTATGTAGTTGTTGCCTAGCAACCGTTCGCAGTTGTATGCAAATTGTTATCATTCTTAAATTTTGATTTGAATAAATATTGTATAAATAAACCTGTTAATTTTCTTTTTCAAACGACGTTTTTTGACATCTTGAATGATTTCGAACAACTCTGTACAAAATGAATGTTCACCAACATTAAGGCCACATGTTCCAGTCACGTTAGCTCAAGGTCAAACTTGGGGTTCAAGGTCAGAAATGGTTAATGGGGTAGATTCTGCAACTCAACCACTAGAGGGCAATGGTGAGAGTGATCTAGTGGTAAAGGTGTCCACTCAAGATGTTGCAGGTCGGCTCCTGGCTATTTTCGATTCAATCTTGATATTGAAACAATGTTCATTCTGTGATAACCAAGGTGACACAGTGGTCAAAATTGTAGAATTCCAGTTTCTTCACCATGCTTCATAACTTAAACTGGAAGGATGTTGTAATATGACTGTGACTAGTCGAGTCAATGAAGCTTACAGGTCACTCTTAAGGGTCAAATGTTGTAAGTCTGTTTCATAAGTCATGTTAGTGACTTGTAGAGCCCATGTACATATAGGTTCAAAGTCACTCTTAGGGGTCAAATGTTGAATGTCTGTTTCTTAAGTCATGTAAGTGCCTTGTGGAGCCCAGATTGTAGGATGTCTGTTTCCTAAGTCCGTAAGCGACTTGTGGAGCCCACATTGTTGGATGTCTGTTTCATAAGTCATGTAAGCGCCTTGTGGGGCCCGGATTGTGGAATGTCTGTTTTTTATTGAGTCATGTAAGTGCCTTGTGAGGCCAGATTACGGAATGTCTGTTTCTTAAGTCAAGTAAGCATCTTGTGAGCCCAGATTCTGGAATGTCCGTTTCTTTAGTCATGTAAGCGCCTTGTGAGGCCAGATTGTGGAATGTCTGTTTCTTAAGTAAGCGCCTTGTGGAGCCCAGATTGTGGAATGTCTGTTTCTTAAGTCATGTAAGTGCCTTGTGGAGCCCAGATTGTTGAATGTCTGTTTCTTAAGTCATGTATGTGACTTTATGGAGCCCATGTAGCTTAAAGGTCACTCTTAATGGTCAGATGTTGGATGTCTGATTCATAAAATGATTATACAATATTGTTTATAACACTTACAAATTCCTAGTGATTTCAAATCAAGAATAAGGCCTACAGATGGAACGTCCGACATTAAAAATACAAGTACGCTCCAAAATTGATATGATGCTGAACCATCCTGATTTAAATATTCTAAACTTATAAACCAATAGAGAAATTAAAATCTCATGATAAACCTTGAGAAACATGAAACACACTGATATGAATTCGATATATTCTAAAGTAACCTCTTCCAGTCAGCAGATGGTTGACCTATAAGATTCAACAAAGCAAAACAATCCAACAGTTCAATATTTATTTCACAAAAAGTTTGATAGAAGAAAAAGTATGAAATAAAGCAATATTTAACAAGACTACAAAAGTCATATAAATTAATAAAGTACAAAAAAATATTAACATTTCTGGGTTATTAATCATACATATACTCTTAATTATTTAAATAAAAATCATGAAAGGCCTTTTTAAGTTGCAAAATTGTAACATTTTCAATCTTTATAACATTTTAATTCTCACTCTTCAACTTAAATACATTGAAGTCATGATATGTACATGATGTGCTTAAATTTTTCTCAACGAAGACATTGTATGTTTGATTTCAAATGACTTGCACTATAAAGTATGCAAACCAATAAATTTTAAGGATATATATTGTTTTTTTATGAGACATTTACATTATTAAATAATATTTTACACCTCAACTTCCGTTCCTTAAATGAACTGCCTTTCAGCAAATGCGTTCATCATTTTCGGATATGTTCGGATCGCAATTCATCGCATAACAATATACATGAAAACTATTGATCTTGTTATTGTTTGTATTGTGTGAGCTGGTCCCGCAAAATATAAATCTACATTTTAGAAAGTGTTCATTTATTATATTTTAATTGTATTGTTGCCACAAGTGTTTCAATTTTACATATAAAAGAGTTTTCAAGTGGTCTTTTCCCACATTATTGTGATGTCATTTGAAAAAATGTTTCCGGTTACAGTCGTGTTATTCTATTTACAGAATGGGTAAGAAAGGATTACTGAAAGGTTTTCTTAATTTTTTAACAATTCTTGAATGGAATAACTATTGATGTATATATAAGGAATGAATTTCGGGGTTGATGTCAATATAGGGGATATGAACACAATTGGGCTGGTCAAAGTACGCGTGGAGTCCTTCGGACTCCACACACTTAGACCAGCCCAATTGCGTTCATACCCCGATAATGACATCAACCCCGCAATTCATTCCTTAAATAACTCTTGATCAACAGTAAAACATTCTATAGTGATTGTATCCTTGAATGAATCACGCTATAAGAAATTGTTGATTGTGTTTCTTATGTAAGTTTTGAGTATTTGTTTAAAAATGTACATTGTACAATGTTCGATTTACAAATAACCATGAAATCTTACAACAAACACGGTTACACCTCAGAGAGTGATATATAATACAGGATTATCTAGACAGCAAGGGAGGCATTGTATTTTCATTCACCAGTCTTGAAGTACATCAAGTTACGTTTTGTTCATAAATAGTATGTTGGTAAAAAAATAATACTATGTTTACCCTACACATGATGATCAGCTTTAAGAAGAAAATCATGATGTTTGAAAGGTACTCCTTTGATATTGTTTTAACAGATTGGCAATAATAAAAAACCCTAGATTGTGCACACTAAGAAATTATACAAGTCACTAAGTATTGCTGGCAATACACTAGTCCCCTAAGGGTTTTGTTGCCTTAGCGGCACTTTTTTAAAACTAGAAACTCCTTTTTGACATTAAACCCTATACTATTACCTTGTTTCATAAATTTAACTTGATTACTATTTTATTGAGAGATCGCAGTATCCATTTTTTCAAAACAGACAGAAAGACATTCCCACCATTTTCTATAAATTCCTGAAATACCTTCAATCTAAACAAAACTACAATATAAGTGCTCCATACTTTTGAAACTGTTTCACATTTCATTGAATAATCCATATTATGACATAATGTATCGAGCATCCTCACATTATCCACTTACACAGAAGACTTCTGAATACAATATACAAACAGTATCATTGATTACAACAGACAAGCCTCAACTCGATCAAGCACAAACTTGACGGCCTCGGGCTTCTTCAACACCCTTGGGACCTTGTACTGGTTTGGGGAGCCCGTTGTCTTCTCAATCATGAAAGCCCGCAGTTCGGAGAAAGTGCCTGGCTTTACCACATAAACCTGCATGGGCCCGATGCTGCCCTTGCGTCTGAAGGAGGCGTACACGTAGGACATGGCCTTCAGCTCCTCGTCAATCTGTGAGAAATGTTTTATTAACAGTAATTCTCTACACAAAATTGCAACTATCAATGATATGAAAAGTAATATTCGTCTAAGTTCGATAAAGTTAGTTCAAGGCTCTACTTAATGTGATGTAAAGCATTACCAACACAAAAAGATGACATGAAACAAAGCCTTAAACATACTAAATCATTCTTATGTGATACTGAATTTTGTAATATTGCATTAACAATAAAACTACAGCTTTCATGATTTTTTTCCTAAGCATATATATAATAGGGATGCAAACGAATGGCAAAATTGATATTCGAATATTCGGTAATTCTTTGATCGAATATTCGATTAAGAAAATGAATGTATTATTAATTTGTTGTAGCCGGTACACGCGACGGCCCAGCCTGTTTCCAATATAACACCATTTCCAGAAAACTCCAACAAAAGGCAATAGATTTTGAACAAAAAAAAACAAGTATAATTTCAATTCCAATGCATTCATATTTGTAAGCAATACCCTGGTTGAATGGCGTTATGCACAAACGGAAGGTCGTTCTGTACGAGCAGCTTCGTTCTGGGATTACATGGGATTCTGAGTTACATTTCTGAGCACGAACGTTATATCGAAACATGGAAAACAGTGTACAGCAAATAACTATCACATGTCATTCTTATCATAACGCTGATTTGAGCAATACTGTACATCTTAATTGGTTGCCATGACACCACTTTGGTGGCCGATTCTGATTATCTGTTATTGGAATGGTCATTAAAACTTATCTAAAATAATTTAAACTTGTTTAATAGCCAGTATTCTTAAAATTACAGGAACTACTTATAGTCCCAACGATAGGTCCCTAATTAACATAGGACGCGTCTGATGTAGGATTAAATATTGGTCCCAGGACGCATGTATAGTGTCATCACGCTTACGCCTCTGACATTAGGGGCCGATCGTTGTAAAAACAAGACAAGCGAATATATAAAACAACACACTTGTAGGCAAAATGATTTTATTAATCAAACAAAAATTTTATTAATCAAACTGTAAAACATCGAATATTCAAATACTGATTTTGACATTTGAATATCAAACGTTCGATCGAATATTCGAATGTTCGAATATTCGTTTGCATGCCTAATATATAAGCAAGAGTTTTTAACCATGGTTCAAACCATTATATAACTTATGACGGAACAGTTTAAACAACTCCAAAAAGCTTCTAAGGACCTTTCATGTTAAACATTATCGTTTTACAAGTGAAAATGTGAACTCACAGCTACTTTATTGACTGGTGAACCTTCCTCCAACTCCAGGAACACATGGTAGCATGGGCTGGATGACTTTTTACCTGTAATAAGGAAGTCAAGAATGGGACTTGAAACAATGTGAATGTATTCCTAGAACAGTAACTACAGTACATGTATGTGAGAGCATTCCTGAATATGCAATATGGGGACAACTACCCGTTAAACAAGAGCGCCACGGAGCAAATCTAATGGTCAACAATTTTTTCAGCCGTTTACTATACAATTATTAGGGCATCAAAGTCATAAAACATGCTGTACATTTGCATATGGTGTGTAACAAAATATGTCCTGAGTTTCATTTGAATACTGAATAGCATGAATGGTTTCAAGTAATGGCCATTTTGATTATATTAATTTATTATTCTGAATGTGTCTTTTGAAGTCACATATTTCAGAACCACGGTCATTGAGTGAAAAACAGAGATTCCTAGGCAAGTTTTGTGCATGTATCACTATAAAATAAGCATCATTTGGATGCACATGTTTAAGAATAATGTATCCTCAGGAAAAACAATGAGAGTAGGGTTTTAGATGCACAGTTAAATGAGTTACTTCATGAATACTCGATCTAAATTTAAAGGCTAACTAGTTTTAAACAACTGACTTCAGGAACTTACACTATCAGACATCAGTTGACATGGACAATGTATGTACATGGACCAGTAAGAAATATTCTTCCTGTTTGAGTAGCCAATAAATTATATCTTGAAAATGATTCAACGTCACAAACTAACCTGGTGTGACCTGGTCCACCATGACATTTTCTGTACAGCAGTAGTCGACCATCTGTACCCCAGACTTTTGCAGGGCCCCAGTCAGGGCCTTGTAGAAGGCATACTCACTTGTTTTCTCAGCATGGACATTCAGGAATTGCCCTTGTCTGAAGAACAAGTTTAAATGTGTATACCAATTATTTATTTTTTGTGACAAGCATAACACAGAAATGCCGATTAGAACATGAACATCACATGATGCCCATATTAGTAGCCTAGTATCAGGCCTTTTTTTGTTTTAAAATACATGTATTAACATATCCGCATCTCAAAATGCTTAAAATTTACTATGACCAAGATCATTCTTTAGTAGAAATAAGATAAATAAACTTTAACTGCCAATTTAACTGATAAATCTCAAAATGTCCAACATCATCTCGAATTGTTTTCTGATCACATTTACAGATTTTGTTGCTAGAACTGTTCCAGATCTGTACCTATACTGGAACTCTATGACAGGGCATGTGTTGTGATGACCGACAACCTTGATCACGTCCCCAAACCTGTACCGGTACAGCCCACTCGCGTTTGTAATCACAAGCTCATAGACTTTGTCTACCTTAACCTGTTAATAGAGTTTATCAATGAAGGTTAACAAAAAAAAACATATTATAAAATGCCAATGACTGAAACAACATGACTCAGTTTCAACAGTGTTTACGAGAAAGGCATTTACATTTCATTCACCTATCTTTTGATATTCTGTTGTTACTAAGATTGTAACACAGATAAGTTCATTTTAGTCTGAAACCAACAAATAGGCTAGCCTTTTACCTGATCGAGAAACAATGTAGGAGGGTTCTCTTCTTCACATCTCTCTACGGGAATGAACTCGAAGAACATTGAGCGAGGAGCTAGTAAGTATCGACTGGGACGCTCTCTCGGCCAGATGTTAACACCTAACAATCCCTCTGAGGCTGCATACAGAGGGGAATATACAGGCACATCTTTGCAGTACAACTCTCGAAGCCTCTGACCATACAGTTCAAATGTGCCTGAATCTGCAGTCATCACAAAGTTCAGTTTTGGCCACACTCTACTTGCAATGCCAACCGTTCCTGCCAGTTTGGCATTACGCAGCTCATCAGCTCTTTTTGGGTCTGCAGATAAAACCTGATTGAGCTCTTTACGGACTGAATCCTCAATCTTCAGTTGATCAGATACTGAGCCAGTTTCAATGTCCTTCACCAGGGAATCCCATCTTTCATCAAGAGATCTGAATGCTGAATACACAAGAGAAGCAAAGTTGGCTTCAATTATACCCAGATTTTTGTCCTTCAAACCAAACAACAAATGGATATACAAAGCCTCGGGCTCAGTCAAAATGTCGTACCCAGCTTTAGGTGTTGAGTACATGCTCAATATTCTCTTGGAATTAGCCGGCGAGGAAGAATTTGGACCTATTGGAATGCCACACTCTGCCATTCTGAGTCTAGGTGTGTAAAAGAATTTCATATCTTTCTGAGAACTGCTTTGATTAGGGAAAGCGCTCCTCATACTGTCATAAATAACACTAATTCCTTGGGTAAAAAATGTACCCTGCTGTTTTTTCAGCATAGGAATGGTTGCATGTTTCCCTGACGTCCCAGAGGTGACAGCAAATATTACAGGCTGGTCCTTGGTGAGAACATTTGTCTCCCCTTGCATCATTCTCTCTATGTATGGCTCATAATGCTGGTACCTAAAAAAATATTTATTATCATTTAAGAACATGAATAAGAAATTGAATAATGAAAATAATCTCCAAATATTAAAATTGCATTCCTTGTAAGTATTAAAACTTAGCAGTATGTTATTTAATTCATCTCCATTTCAATATATATAACTTAGGGCAAGTATAAATTAATTGCTAGATTTTCATCCCAGCACCTTAAATTGTATTGACACGAATAAAAATGTTGAACAAGTGTCTGTATTAGAAATACTATAACAAAACTTTATAAAAAGTCTGGCATTTGGGTACAGGAAAAAAGCTGAAAATGCTTGTCTTATGTTTTAAGTTGCTTCTAACAAAAAAGTATGAACTAAAACAAAACAAACAACATATGAAAGCTTGGAAAGAAACAGCTATACTGGATTAAGGAACCGTATTAAATATCTTATGAAATTGATAAATAATAATATCTTCTAAAAACCTTGTGAGTGGATGCACTTTAACAAAGTCATCTCTGTCTTTGATCTCACTGAAGAGGAACCTCTTGCCATACTCTGTATCTGCATTCTCCTTGATTCTCTCTATCAGTGTCTCTTGCTGGGCTTTCTTCACATCCTTTGTGGCTTCTTCCAGCTTACGTCGCTGGTACCATCCGAGCCAGCTCACACCCGATACTGTGATGTACCGGTCCACTGCACTGAACACCATCCTTTGATGGATATTATGCAATCACTTCTGAAAAAAAATGATGCAATATAAATCAAGTTAACAAAGTCTGCTGTGTATTGCTTTGCAATGATTAAAATATCTTTTGTTTTCAGGAAATGCCCTCTGTACTAGTCAAAATGGAAATTTACTGTTCAGTGTTTTTCAATGACTAAATTGGGGCCCAATTGTCAGCCCCATTCCCATTTGATAAAAAATACTTTTTTCCAAACAGTGAAAATAAAATTTAACTTTTTTTAGTTATTTTTCTCAAAATAAGTTGGATCCCAAACCGTTTTTGCATTGAAGTGTAGGTATATTCTCATTATTTGACATGTTCTGTCTATTTCTTAAGCTTTCTTGTTTATATATAGGCAAGATTAGAATTCCAAATTTAACAGTTTAAGTCCAAATGAAGCATCGAAACTGGCTGAAAAAATACTTGTGCAGAATCTTGAATTGATCAAAATAAAAGCTCTTATTTTTGTCATTTATCTTAATATATGTCACCACGAGGTGCAAGAATAGAAAGTTAGAATATTTGCCAATTTGACTGATGCACAGTAATGTACCAGTCAATTGTAACCACAGCCCTCGATCACAGGTCCGAGGGTATACCGAGTATACCGGGTATAGCCGGGGAAATGGGCCGTGTCTTTACCTTTCAGGAGGCCCCGCAGTGCCAGGTGAATACGGTGGTTTTGTCTTCGCGCAAAATATAGCGGGGAATGGGCCTTACTTAGCGTCCCTGGGGTGCGGGGGAATTTGGCGGGGATTTTACCATCAGTTCGTCCCAGCAGGATGGGGATTTTACCCAGGGTTGGCTGGACCAAAAGTCAAAGACCCCGCTATTCCCCCGACGTGGGTGGGCGGTGGTTACAATTGACTGGTGTATAACCAGTTTGATATGACTGGGGAGATGGGGGAATGGGGCGTGGCCTTATAAATGTAACATCAACCTGAGAATTACATGAATATTAACAGAAAGCATATTTCATTGTATGTCGTTACTCATATTTACTGCATGTTATACCGCATAATCTAGGTGTATTTTGACAAAAATATCCGAATGTCAATTATCCGGATTTATACCAAATTTTATTTACCACTTTTAAATAAAAACAACAAAGCTCAAGTGAAAAAAGACAAAACAGAAATACATTATTATGTTTGCTTTTAACAAATAATCAAATGCCTTATCATGTCAACAACATAAGAAGATGTCTAACCTCCTGAAACTTTTGTTGTTTTACGTAATGCAGCTTGCTTACCAGCAGACAACAGCTTTCAGTTGTGAGAAGAAGCAGACAACATTTGCATTCCGATGGGAGAAAAAATGTCAAACTCAGTCATGTTGCAAATTCCCTTCTCTGACAATACAAACATTTGGACAGAATATGGTTTTGTAAGCATTTCCATTTAGTAATACTATATTATAATTTGTTTATATACTGAAAAGAGAATTCAACGTTAAGAACTAACCTTTTTTTAAAAAGCCATTAAAAGGTTTGTAAAAATACGATATATATCTATACTATAGACTATAGGGAGAGACAGATATATATACCAAGCATTAATATCGGCATATAGCATGTCATTTAACAAAAAGACATTCCGTCTAACAAGTTACACGTGTATTTCAGGAAAGAAAAGACACAAAAACTGAAATAAGACACTCGGAAGCAAATAGTTCTACAATAATATTAAGCTCTGCCACTGATTGAATCATATACTCAGGTTTACAGGAAACCAACATTTTATTTCGCTTTATATTTGCTTGGACCGTCGGCTATTTACTAAACGGATGACCATGAATTATGACATCCCGTCATAGCCGACTTGTCACCAAAGTTTTTAGACAGCCTTATGACATATCAAGACAGCCTTTTGACATGTCACGTCATAATTAATGACACGTCACCACATCCTCCTTACACGTCATCTCAGCTTTATGAAATGTCACCACCAGTCACCATGAGCCAAGTGACACGTGACACGCCACCACAGCCTTATGACATATATATTACCACAGCCGTATGACATATCAAGACAGCCTTATGACATGTCACCACAAGCATCATGACACGTCACCACAGCCTTATGCCATGTCACCACGTCATAATGACACGTCACCACATCCTCCTTACACGTCATCTCAGCTTTATTAAATGTCACCACCAGTCACCATGAGCCTCGTGACACGTCACCACAGCCTTATGACATATCACCACAGCCGTATGACATATCAAGACAGACTTTTGACATGTCGCAACGGCATAATTACACGACACCAGAGCCTTCGAACACGTCATTTCAGCCTTATGACATGTCACCACCAGCATCATGACACGTCACCACAGCCTTATGCCTAATGACTTGTCATCACAGCCTAATGAGCATGTCATCACAGCCTACTAAATTGTCGACACAGCCTAATGACTTGTCATCACAGCCTCATGACTTATCATCACAGCCTAATGAACATGTCATCACAGCCTAATGAACATGTCACTACAGCATAATGAACTTGCCATCACAGCCTCATGACTTGTCATCACAGCATAATGAACATTTCATCACAGCTTCCTGAACATGTCATCACAGCCTAATGGCTTGTCATCACAGCCTAATGAACATGTTATCACAGCATAATGAACATGTCATCACAGCATAATGAACATGTCATCACAGCCTCATGAACATGTCATCACAGCCTCATGAACATGTCATCACAGCCTCATGAACATGTCATCACAGCCTCATGAACATGTCATCACAGCCTCATGAACATGTCATCACAGCCTAATAGCTTGTCATCACAGCCTAATGAACATGTCATCACAGCCTTATTAACATGTCATCACAGCATTATGAACATGTCATCACAGCCTCATCATCATGTCATCACAGCCTCATGAACATGTCATCACAGCCTCATGATCATGTCACCACAGCCTCATGAACATGTCATCACAGCCTAATAGCTTGTCATCACAGCCTAATGAAAATGTCATCACAGCCTAATGAGCATGTCATCACAGCATTATGAACATGTCATCACAGCCTCATCATCATGTCATCACAGCCTCATGAACATGTCATCACAGCCTCATGATCATGTCACCACAGCCTAATGAACTTGTCATCACAGCCTAATTAACATGTCGTCACAGCCTAATGAAAATGTCATCACAGCCTAATGAACTTGTCATCACAGCCTCATGAACATGTCATCACAGCCTCATTAACATGTCATCACAGCCTAATAGCTTGTCATCACAGCCTAATGAACATGTCATCACAGCCTTATTAACATGTCATCACAGCCTAATAGCTTGTCATCACAGCCTAATGAACATGTCATCACAGCCTCATGAACATGTCATCACAGCCTCATGATCATGTCACCACAGCCTCATGAACATGTCATCACAGCCTCATGAACATGTCATCACAGCCTAATGAAAATGTCATCACAGCCTAATGAACTTGTCATCACAGCCTAATTAACATGTCATCACAGCCTAATGAGCATGTCATCACAGCCTTATAGCTTGTCATCACAGCCTAATGAACATGTCATCACAGCCTAATGGCTTGTCATCACAGCCTAATGAACATGTCAGCACAGCCTAATGAACATGTCATCACAGCCTAATGAACATGTCATCACAGCATTATGAACATGTCATCACAGCCTTACATCACATCCTCATGAACATGTCACCACAACCTCAAGAACATGTCACCACAGCCTCATGAACATGTCATCACAGCCTCATGAACATATCACCACAGCCTCACATCACATCCTCATGAACATGTCACCACAGCCTCAAGAACATGTCACCACAGCCTCATGAACATGTCACCACAGCCTCATTAACATATCACCACAGCCTCACGAACATGTCATCACAGCCTCATGAACATGTCATCACAGCCTCATGAACATGTCATCACAGGCTCACATCACAACCTCATGAACATGTCATCACAGCCTTATATTTACACCTCAACTTCCATTCCTTAAATTAACTGCCTTTCGGCAATTGCATTTATCAATCGATGAACGCAACATCTTCAGATATGTTCGGATCGCAATTCATAGCATAACAATATACATGAACACTATTGATCTTATTATTGTTATTATTGTGTCAGCAGGTCCCGTAAATATAAATCAACATTTTAGAAAGTGTTAATTTATTATATCTTAAATGCATTGTTGCCATAAGTGTTTAAATTTAACGTTTAAAAGTGATTTCAAGCGGCTGATCTTTTCCCGCGTTATTGTGACGTCATTTAAAAAAATGTTTCCGGTAACAGTCGGGTCGTTCGATTTACAGAATGGGTAAGAAAGGATTACTGCAAGTTTTTTTTAACTGAAATGAAATATTTTTATGACAATTTTTTAATTAAATAATGAACTATTGGTGTAAATATAAGTAATGAATAGCGGGGTTGATGTCATTATTGGGGATATGAACTCAATTGGGCTGGTCAAAGTATGCATGGAGTCCTTCGGACTCCACACACTTAGACCAGCCCAATTGCGTTCATACCCCGATAATGACATCAACCCCGCAATTCATTCCTTAAATGAACATTCATGCAAGTGGCAGAAGTTGGTCATAATTATAATGCTGTTCCTGATGCTGACCTGACTGAATGCCGCTAGACAACGGATCTAAATGTTTATAAAACAAATACACTATTATCATAAATTTTAGATATGTATTTATTTTCCAATATCACCACATTGTAAATATCCATACAGATTCCTAGATATTAATTTAATACCCAGACAAACCAATTAAATCACTCTCTACCCAAAATCCCAAAATATTAATGACAACCAAATTTAAAAGAACATAGACATTCTGTAACAATGTCTTATATCAATATAAACCAATCAAATATGGAATGTCAATGTCTAGTGAAAATGATACAGTTGCAAAATAAGCATGAAATAAGTATTCAGTTTGAGTAAAAATTCCTGAAGCTTTAACATAACTGAGAAACTATCACAGTGTGACACAGACAGATATGGTTTATTAGACTGTGATGCAAATACCTTCCTACAAGTACTTATATGATCATTAATATACTCTGAAACCGATAACAATCCTACCCCCAGGTATACTATAAAAAGTATACCAATTTTCCTATCACAATAATTGTTTGCATATGGGTCATATATAAATTACATTTCTTCAAAGAAGTGACATGCAACACCTGATAGTACTTTAATATTTCTTGCTATCATTATTGTTTGATTAAATTGTACAGGTTATTACGCTGCTTCAACATAGCATTCAAATCTTTAGATTTCAAGATAGCAGCCATGGACACAACTTTCATAGTTTCTAAGGACACGAGTTTCTTGTCATCAGTTTTCAGGGCCCTGATACATGTCAATGCAAGCTGAAGTGACTGGCTCGGTGACTGAGTTACGGGGAACAAACAAGCAAACCACAGATTTGTCTTGCTCTTTGCATCTGAAGGTTTGGGTTGTACTTTTTCTCCAGTAAGATTAACAACCTTCATATAATCTTGAACAGTTTTCCCAAGAAAATGAAGTCTAGATATGTCATTTGCAGGCTCCATCTTCTTCAGTTTGTCTTTAATGTGGAAGAACACTGTTGCAAACTGAGTTTCATTGTCAACCTGTAGTGGTATAGTGTGGATAAATATGTTTGGTGGAAATTCTAGGCAATCTTGGTTGCCCGCATTAACTGCATTTACATCTTCACAATCGTTTTCAGTTTTTATGGTGTAGGTAAGATTGCTAAGTATACAGTTTTGACCAACTCTTACTGGAATGCCAAAATGGCAAAACTCAACAACTGCAGTCTCTGGAATGTACGAGCTTAGGGGAAGAGAACTGTGCATCACACACCCCAGTGATGTGTCTGACAAACGCATCTTCTTCCTTGTTGGGCTGCCTAAATCACCTCCACTGAGTGGAAGAACCTTCATGTTTTCTGTCCACAAGTTAAAAACATCTTTCCCAAGGCCCATTTCAGACTGGAACTCTGCATCGAAGCAGAAGTAGTTGATGTACTCCTGTGTTGTACCAATGTGGACAAATTTTGATAAGTTCATCACCAACAATGTGAGAGGAGTACCCCTTAGAAGGTCAAACACTTTCTCCCTTGTAGTCTTCAAATCTTGCGTAAGTGTGCTGATGTTTCCAGTGTTGTCTATGTAGTCTCTTGTTGCTCCTTCGCCAAGCGCTTGCAGAAAATCACCATAAGCATCAATTTCACATTTTACTGGACCAATGGCTTCCAAAAATTGAAGTAGTTTCTTTGTAACATCATGAGCAAAGAAAAAAGAGCTATCAGTGTATGCTGCCTTGCCATCAACAACCAAGTTCCCTGCAAGCTTGCTTTTCTCTTTATCCAAAACAGCTCCTTTTGCATACATTGTTTCTATGGATGGTTTTTGAAGAACTTGGTAGCATGAGCAATTCTGTAGTGGAATACTAGGGTCAACTTTCTCAATATCTTTGATGACATACACTCCATGTCCAGTGCCTACGTCTAGAGAAGAAGGGTGAGCAAGTGCTGTGAAGCCTTCAGGGGCAAACTGTATGTCCTCATGATTATCACCCAGACTGTACACAAGAAAATCATCAGCGCATGTAACAAACACTCCTGGTCCCATTTTAGGAATCAGAGGGCAGAACATTGCTAGTTTCATATCCAGCATATCACACATGGATTTCTCGCCCTTTGGTACTGGAGCAAAGACCTTGCCTAGAACGCTAGCACTTGGCATTCTCTGGCTTTGGCCCCCAGCATGGATGAGAAGGACCCTCTTGTTGTACAGATCTTCACCATACTTCTCCAACAGGAACTGTAGACTCACAAGAGTTGATCCACCATTTCCTGAAATAAATAATTCACAATACATATTATATTACATAATACTAATCAAACCATAAAATGTATGTTAATATTATGTTACTTGACTATGATGCTATGGTAATTATACAAAAATAAATTATTATTGAAAACTGCCTGATTATTTCCACCGTAATTAACTTCGGAGTTACACAAATTACTTTAATAGGATCAGTATTCCAAAGTATCACGAACTCGCAGGCCCAAATCAAGCCCAGCAGAAGTTTTCTCATTTGTTAATAAATTCAGGCTTGTGTTATTTTACAAAATGAACCTAATGACAGAGTTGTAATACTCAGGCTTATGCAAGAAAATCTTCATTTGATATCAGAAACAGATGTACATAAAATGAAAGAATATTATAAACCTTTTCATGAAGCTACAAATAAACATATCAGATTTATTTCCAGTTCAAATTAGAAGGAACATAAGCAAAATATCATGACCAACAATCTGTAAAACCTACATGTTATTAAATGTATTATTTCATGTACAATATAAGTCAACCTTAAACGCCTTTTTTCTGCTATATGCACAATCTGCAAGCTTACCTATTTTCGGTCCTGGTGGATCAGCTACTACATGGATGGGCACGTCCAATGGCAGCTCTCCTCGCCCGGTCTTGTATTCCAGTTGTCTGTCATAGACCTCCTTTTGTGCTTCATCCATGGCAGTCAACACAATCAAGTCCCAGAACTCACAACCAAACTCATCCCTTTTTTTTCCTGCATTTAAACAAAATTACTGTTGGAAACAATGCAAGCACAAATTGGAAGAGTTATATTACATATATGTGACTAAATGAAATCCAACCTTGTGCCAACACCAAAGAGGTTGTGGGTTTGATCCCAAGGAAGGGTACTTTCACTTGGCCTGTCAAATGGGTTTTAACCACTAAGATTGATCTTAAGAAATCCCCAAAATAGAATTTGATTATATTGACTAACAAAAAATGGCAAATAACCCCTTTTTGAACTTTGACCAAAGTTATTACAGTATAATTACTAAACATACATGTATGCCTTTACAAATAATTATGTAAGGGGCATTAAGGCAGTGGTTGATTCTTTACAGAACTGCCTGGATTTTTACATAAAATGCAAAACTACCAATCAGTTAAACTTAATAATCTTGGCAGCAATGGCTTGATTTAAAAAATAGAAACCATGACAACCAGAACATCAGCCCACAGTTAACCAAGTGAACTAACCAGTTAAAAATTCGTATCCACTGTCAATACCTCTCCTTAAAATACATTAGTACCGGTAGGCCTAGTTATTCCCACTCACACTACTGGCCAGTACACTTCTAAGTTTCTGTGTCTCTCTTGCTTGGACAGTGAGATTTCAATGGTTGTTACAATTAGAATGGCTGAACAAATATGTAATTGTACAAAGTCCATTAAGTACATGCAAAACGTAATGCACCAGTCAATTGTAACAACAGCCCCCCAGGTCCCGGGAATAGCGGGGACTTAAACTTTCCATCCAGCCAGGTAAAATCCCCGCCCTACAAGGACAGACTGCTGGTAGACTCCCTGCAAAATACCCCCGCAGTCTGCGGATAACCTAGATAGGCCGATTCCCCGCTATTTTTGGCGCAAAAACAAATCCATCTTTTCACTCGGTACCTGGAAGGTAAAAACACGGAACATTTCCCCTGCTAGTCCCCTGATGTGGAGAGTGGGGCGTTACAATTGACTTGTGCATAAAATGCGTGTACATGTGTATCATGGTGTCAATGTTTTGTTAATTTTTTTCATACAAATAAATTAATAAACATTCTAATATGATCATTTGATTTGGTGGTTTTAAATACATAATCTGATGGTTAAATCACCTCTAATTGTTCCATATGACTCATAGATTTGTGAGTTCTTGTTTGTCGGGGATGACATGTCCAAAATACTTCTTAATTGTCTAATCAACGGATGGTCATGAGACTGTTGACACCTGTCAAAACACCTCGACGTAGAGTCACTTCCCTTGAATTGTATTATACAACCTCTAAGAAAATTTCGATACAGCCTCTAAGAAAATATAGAGAAAATAAAATGTGAGAATAATTTTGGTAACGCTAGTTTCATAATTTAACAAGTACTCTTTTTGAGACAATTTTAACGCACATAACACTGTACCGTTGTTAAAAAAACTGTAATGGACCTAGATATGACTCAACAATTTAAAACAAAACAATCACTTTATAGAAACATACTACTGTAGTAATTAAGTCAAGCAGTGCTACTTACACGGACAAATATATTTCTTTTGCAAACAAAGAGCACCACATAAGCCTTTTTTGATGTCAATGCTCAACTATTCTCAACGGATCAAAGGGGCACAACCTTTCAACATCGAAGTTAGAGTGATGACTTGCTTCACATATGTGTAATACTTAATTCACATATCTACAATATTGTTCATATCATCACACGGACATCCACTGGTTGATAGGTCTGTGATCATCATGAACACATTCTGAGGCGTTTAAAATGCATTTTTGTATAACTGATTGCGATTTGTTTTTGCAACCCAAGGGTTGAACATATCAATGACCTTGCTTCAAAATATTGAAGCTGCATTTTTTCTGTTTCGGAATTTTTACATCATAAAGGCAAGTCGTATCTTACTGCAAAATGCTGAGTAAATAGTCTAATGAGAAAATGGTGTTGTACTGTGTGATCAAAATGCAAAGCAATGATTGGACATCTCACAGAGAAGCAAAAATGCTGAACCTTCAGAAATTGTAACTAAAAAAATGTATTGTTTGGGGATTTAAGGTTTTTGTAAAAAAGAATCTGTGATAAAATTACTTAGATTTAATACTAAAAGCGTTGCTACTGAAAACATGGGATTTTGTAGCTTCGACATTTGGAAGAAATAATGGATCCTCAGGAAAAAGAATAAGAATTGGGATGGGCTGCAAAATGAAACAGCGTGTATAACTGTTTACAAATTGATACTATTTATGCATTAATATTCAGCTTTGAAGTGCATTGAACATGTCACTCCATCTATATAAAAAAACGCTAATTTGTTCACATGTAATTTTATTTTTTTAATACAACATCTATCAAATTACTTATATGGAGAACATAATAATATATGTGCACTGGTCTTGACAGAACACAGGGATCTACAGAATATCATCTTGAAACATAAAAAACAATATGTTTTACATACCAACAAGCACATCCAAGTTTGTATGTAACTAATAAACCATAAAGCCATTTTTTTAATGCTGACAATGTGATCTGATGCTTTCAGTATAACACAGTCATATATCTATCTATAAAGATGCAACCTTTTCAATAAGGGAATCACTAACACTTATTATGAAAACAAATCAGGCAGAACTCAAAACACCAATAATGTTCATAATACACAAAATATATCAAAATGGATAATACTTTCAAACATATAAAGTGCTTTTATTAAAAGGACTTCATTTCATTTGGCTCTGTTTATTTTAGTCATACAATACTTAGATTCTAAAAATTAGATTCCGAACTAAAATCATTTAATATTCGTAACAAATGATAACACTACAATAAGACTTTGAATATATCATTTTTATAGTTCACTTGTTAAAAATCTTAAATATTTATACATAACATAAAGAGATTTAACATAAAACAGATTTACTATCAATACAAAACCTATGGCAAGAAGAAGTTCGTTAGATCTATTGGGTGTTTTTGCGTATAACTGTAATAATGGCAATCTTTGCGTATAACTGTTATAATGGCACAACAACTATTATAATACATTGCTAGACAAAAACAACTATTTTCTAGTTACCATTGTATACAGTATAAAACTTACAAATAAGATTTTAATATTAATTATAAGTAGTTCTGTATTTGTTAGAGCAAACAAAAGTTAATAAATTATGGGTTCCTAAAACTAATAATATCAATACTGCTTATATTACCAGTAAAAAAAAAATAAGACATACAATCATGTACACAAATTCTGACTGACTAGCATTCAAGACAATTTTCTTTTGATTGTTAAAAAGTACCGGTACATGTAAAGCTAAATGAATATGGTTATAAGTTTATTTGACAAAATCTGCAAAAACAATGCTTTTGGCCATATATATGATGTTATAGGGTAATTCCACTTAAGAGCAAACCGAACAAACTACAACCATGAACATCGAGTATCAAAGTTCTGTGCAGGATAAAAATAGACCAACAGTTTTCTGACCACCTTTGCAGCCCTAATTCAATAACTTAAGTAAAATCAATACTCTAAAGCATGGCTGACACTTGGTGATTAAATATCTCTTAAAAGCTGGCTGGAGATAACACCAATAACAGTGTACAAACATACACCCTTATCTTTACAAGCTTAAATGTCTATGAACTCATAGTTGTAGAGTAACAACTAGCAAAAGCATTCTAACATAATCTTACCATGTGTTACTTAATCTTGATCACCATACATACATAGAGAATTCTAACTTGTTGATACTTTTGTTAACTGTTTGTATGAATAAAATAATAATGAGTTGAGTCATTAGACATACACATAATCAGATGTATACATGTTATTTGTAAAATGTAAATGTACATGTATATAGGAAGTTCTGAATTTTATCTTCCTACAACTAATGCTATCTAATCTGTATATTTAGCTCAGTCATACAACTGCAGGAAGGAAAAATGCAGAAGTTAAGTACCGGTACTAGAAACAAGAAAAAACATATGACCCGCATTGAAATCTTTAGATCCTTGAGTTTACAAATATATTTAAAGTAGATTCAGAAAACAATTTTCAGGAATGGTTTTAAAAACCAAAATTGTCTGTAATAGTTCTGGCCATCTCTGGACAGTGTGCATGGCAAAGAAATAATAGAATTTTGTTCACTAATATTATATATTCACAAATAACATTACCAAAACATCCAATTAAATCTTAAAAAGCAACAATGACCTGTTTTAAACTTTACACAACCACCATATGATAATAAGCAGGACTAAAATACAATATAACCATTACAACTGTGGACAATTATACAAAAGTCATGTAAAACACTAAAAATCAACTTAAAATTAAAGTAAAAATGCCATGTCTAAATGCCATGTCTTAATTTACTACTTATATTCTTCCTATTTAGTATTTCAAATATACTTACAGATATTCACATTTAAATTGTTTATGGATAATGTTTACTGTCTTGTTTTTTTTAAATCATTAATCTTCTTCTCCATTGACATTATGTGTTTTGCTAAAAAGATGAATCTTCATTAAATGTATCATTCTCAGAAACAATGCAAAAGTTCAATGCTGAGTTGATTTCTTATCTGAAAGAACTGAAACATCTAAAAAGTGTAACCAGTAACACTACACATTAAAGAAAACAATGCAACTTTATATTAAAAATGAAATTAAAACTGTTTAAAATAAATGAAAATTAAAACTATTTTGGCTGTTGATTAGAACCATCTTCAAGGCATGTGTCGCGATGAAAAAGGCATTATTCTAAAAACGATCGGTAAAACAAGTATACATAACGATTTAAGAAATCATGAAATCAATAAATTAAAAGGGTTCAAATGCTATTCTACTTTTGTTCATCAAGTTCATAATAAAACTGATTTTTGATATACACCTTGATTATGTACTTGAAATACTGAAAATGCAACATTGCTTAAAAGTAAAAATATAAATAAAAAACAGTAATAAATCCTTAATACCATAATGATGATGACAACAATGATGATGATGATGATGATGAAGATGATGATGATGATGATGATGACGATGATGATGAAATACTAAGTTCATTACTCTTTAAGAGAAAGTCAGATAACTTTAGCTGAGCGAGAGTAAAGACGTAAGTTAATACTGAACATTGATCTGCAAAGCCAACATAAAAAGAACAACCTTTTTAAAACAGCAAAATTTAGATAATCATTCATGCACTTAATGACTTTAAAAGTAGATTCTGAAAAACATTATATAAAGTAAAGATACTGAGTGATTAACAAAAATCTCTAACATTACTCATTAAGTATTCTTTTAACAAATTGATCATTAACAAATATTGCAATAAATTTATCATGAACTTTTTTTCGGAAATTGTCTAAGAAGCTTAAATAAATCATTATTCTGTTATCAAGTAAGATAAGATTACTTAAGAAATGTAAAAAGGTTAACTGTGCAGCTTTAGCACGTTCCAGGCTTTTACCAAGTTAAATTTTTTATTTAATTCAAAATAACTGAACATTATTATAACTTACATGTACAAAAACCTGTGTCATATATGTAACAAAAGCATTCTTCGCAAGATAAATGATAAACCATACAAGTACAGTATAAATGACATGATATTTATTTTATTTGCACTGTAATATAGCATAGGTACGACATTCCAAGATTTGAGTAAAACAGTGGATGAGATCACACATGCTGCACTGTTCCAGCGGTGGATTCCAGGTCTGTCATCTGCTTTGGCAGCGTTGTCTGCTTGTTCACAATGTGGAATGAAGTCATTTTGGCTGTACAAAGGGCCCATACAACCCCAGTGGTTTCAAGAACCATGGATACTGGCACTATTACAATTGGTAAAAAGCACAAAAACACATATTTTGGCCAACCCATTCTTCTTGGAGAAAATGATTTAATTGCACCGAATATAAACAGGAATAACATAGTAGCTCCCATAAACCCGCACAGAATGTTTACACTGCGCCACATTGGTAGCGGGAAAAGGGGCACTAATACGATATTCGGTACAGTGAATGGCATCGAAACCCATGAGAGCAGCATTAATGTAATGCCATACTTGTATCTGTACGAGATCTGTGAACTAAAGAACACATTGTAGATTCCCTGGACCCATCGTTTACGCTGATAAATGTAGTCTTTTGCTGAGAACGTACTCTTTTCCCACATTTCCCCTTCAACAAATCCAAACTGATGGCCTTCCTTCCAAGCTGTCAGAGCAAAGAAACAATCCTCAGCAATGCTGCCCTCAACTCCAAAATCATAGGTGATCTGCTTTTCTGCAGCAGCATTAGAAACAATAAAGCTTCCTTTCCAACTGAATACTGGTTTGTGGAGATATTTCAAGCAGAATCGGATCATTCCATAGTCCATTCCTACCCTGACTAGATCAGCTAGGGTTGTAATCCAACTTACTATTTCCTCGTTTGCGTATGTGATCACCCCCTGCCCAAACTTGTATGTTCCATCATTGATGAAGTTCACTATGCCAATTACTGATGATTCAGTGAGTAGAGTTTCTTCATCTAAATGAACGATCCAGTCGTTGTCAGTCAACATATCAACACCTGGCTCTAAACAGTAGTTTAGGGCTCTCGCCTTGTAAAGAGTGTGGTTTTTGGTCTGGTACTTGGTGGGAACAACGACTTCACGAAGTCGTGGTGACTTAGGTAAGTTCACAGTATTGTCCGTAACAACTTCTAGAATGTAATTATCAAGTCCTATTCTGGAGCATACTTCAATATTCCGCTCAACATTTTTCTTTACTAGTTCAGGGAATGTCCCTCGTGTCACTACACGGATGCATATGAATGGTCCAAACAATGTTGATGTCTTAAGCTTTGGTTTTGCTGGATGGGTGTTAAACATAACAAGTCCACAAAAGTTGAACATGGCTTGAGGGATGGGAACAAATGTTAGAAACCTAAGAATGTATAGCAGTATGGTCACCTTTTCCCCATACTCCAGGAAAGGGTCAAATCCCTCAAGGCGATCAGGACCAAACCCTCCTGTTAGCACACAGAAAATGAGGATAATAATGAGAAGAAGTCCAACTGTAAGAACATGTAGAATGTGAGAGAGTCCCTCCATGGTGGTTTTCGTGGTCTTGCAAGTTCAAAAGTTCGCTAAATCTGGGGACAACAGATCTGGAAAAAAATAAATACATTAAACCCTCTTTTTTCATCCCATTGACACAATGCATTACATTATAACATTTTATATAAAAGTTTAATACAACAGAATAATTCATAACTGTTAAAAGAATAAATTAATCTCAAACAAAAAGGTTAGAAGTTTAAACAAAAAAATCATATTATACTTGTATACAACCTTTAACACCCTGTTTCTTTTAAGTAACATTTAAAATTTCAAAAATCCAGAAAGATAAATATGTTTAGGTTTTTTTATAACATTAATTTCCACTGAAAGCAGAACTATTCGGGTACTACCGTTTATCCTGATAGTAAGGTTATGCTCACAAACTTACAGTATATATATGATTATCTGCAGTTTAAAATTTGATCAGATCTTAATATCTGAATTTCAACCCTTAATAAGTTAATTGCATAAAATAATCAGGTTCTAAGAAGAGCAAGAGAAATAATCATCAGCAATTCTCCACTCAAGTGCTTACCACTTGTTTGAATAGGAAACTTTGAAGCAGCACGGACAAATATGTACACATTACACTTAAGGTTCCCCTTATGTTTGAACACCATAAGGAGGAAAGTTTCATTATTAATTTTGTAATAAAATGATTATTCAGACAGTTTAATGACAATGCTTTACACAGTATTCATTGTTGGGTGTGTAAAATAGTTGACAAAAAATAAGAAAAGCTAAAATATTTTATTTTTTTGATATATCCAATGCATAAAGTTCAATGCATATAGATGATACATGCTGAATTAAGAAAATAACAAACGATCAATTGCGAATCACAAACAATCTGTCAGAATTGTTTACGACCACAAATAAATGCCCCACCCACCTTCCGTTCAACATCAGAATCTTTTATCAATAATTCCTTTTCGATCCATAACGTCTGGATGTCAAAAACAGTGATTTTACATAAACAATGTTGTGGATTTAATGAAAAGGTATGTTTAATGAAAAATAAGAGTACAATGCAAAACATTACACATTTAAACACATTCACATACCTAGTGAGGATGACTCACAGCGTCTTCGTTCGGATAAGTTCAGTAATTTCCGTGTCACTAAACGCTTGCAAGGGAGAAAAATCCCTGTTCATCAAGTAGAAAATAAGTGCAAGAATTATTTTTCTTGATACTTAACAACAAGTTCCTGATGAATGGAATATATTTGATCAATGTTTTTATATACATAAATATCAACCTCCAGGGACAGTTTTTCTTTCCACTTGACTACTTTTAGCGATTAAAAGCAAGATGTTCGCGACATGTGCCCCTAATTCACACCCGATTGCATCACTGAGAGCCAGGAAATGCGATAACAGCTGCAAAAGCACATTACACAAGGGCCCGAGTGACATCCTTTATCAATAAATCGATCTCAAGCTGATTTGTTTTATCGTAAAGTCCCGGTCCCATAGACTAGATAAGTTTTATGATCAAATAGATTCTATTATACAGTAAGTGTCTTATAATGACAAATAATCACTACAATTGTCGCTTTATCGTTAAAAGGCCATTTGTGATAAAATATTGACCGTTTTAATACAAACGAGTGTGGCCGAATGTTTGCATACTTGTTATTTTAATCATGTGAACAAATCAAGGCAATAAACGCCCTCCTGAAAGTGTAAGCCATCCCAAAAGATCTTAACACCAAAATTTAAAAAGTACGAAAAAAAAAAATAGTTAACTTGCGGCTTTCATTCTTGTTCGGTAAATATAAAATGTACGAGTACGAGCATATTTCTGAATACTTCACTGCTAGTGATGCATCATTTTGATCAAAAATCGCATTTTTAGCACCCTATATTTACAGTGTCTGTCTAAAATATCTGCTATCAAGATATAGATGGAGTTACGACTCGTATGCGCGTGATTTACTGTAAATAACCAAAGTTAGGTTCAACTCAACTCAACACAACTCAGTTTATTGCATAAAACATTTAAACATGCTTTAGAGCAAAGACAACTATTGCAAATGCATGCATTTAAGCAGTATCACGGACCTAGGTCCTAGGCAAGATCGAACAATTTTACAAGAGAGCAAACTAATACTCGTATTCATGGTTATGAATAAACGCCAACACAACTATTAGCTAATTCAGGCGTTTGCATGACAAATACATTTTGACAAGTTAAATTCAGAGTTGCCAGTTGGTCTTTGGAGTTTTCACATAATTATTGACATTTTTTTGCCTTTGAGCATGTGTTAAAATATATCTTATATATATATATATATATATATATATATCTATTTGGCTCTTAAGTCAGTCGGAATAATTTTGCCATATCAATAAAAAGTGTTATTCAGGTTCAGTGTATTAGGTCTTGTTCATATAGTGATGTATCGACTACGCTCAATATGTAAATCACGACGGAGCATTTCTACCCTTGCTGCAGTCTTTTATAATTCATGATTATCTATATATATGTGTGTGTGTGTGTGTGTGTGTGTGTGTGTGTGTGTGTGTGTAAAAATTCTCTGCAACAACCACTGTGGTGGTCAGGATAATTGTTGCAGATTTTGATTTCAATCGGTTCACGCCTCTTAAATTCGGATCTGAAAAATTCTCGATCCGAATACAAAATCCCGGTTCTAAACGCAGCACAGACTAGTATATAGAATTAAACATGTACAAGTAACCGATTATAATGAGCACATATAGTCCAAAACATGATAAAAATATATCAAATAAAAAATACCCAAGCGAAAAAATGTTTATATACAAACAGGGACTAACGGTATACAAGAACGATCATGAATTAAACGATCTTAATAAAAACAGATTTTCACTGAGCAACCACTGCCTGTTTTAACGTCATTCCTAGGTTACTGTTTGTTGGTTTATTTGTTTCACAATTCTTCTATTTGATTTTCACATCTAAAGTGAAACAAAAGCAAAGAGTAGATCTGTTAGCCGAGGAAATGCAAAGCCGCTTTTACTTTGCTTGATTTGTTTGATTTCTCATCCTTAGCGACAGCTTCAACATGCATCTCTGTGTCTCCAAAGATCATTTTGATGCTTACTGAGCGGTCGAGACCCGACCCGGGCACATCAATAGTAAGCTTTCCAATATCCGTACAGTTGGGATCGCTAGTGAACGTCGGTTCCGGATCCGTTGTGGCGAAAAACTGGAATTCAATTTCAGTTTGGGTATCCTTTATTGGCCTGTACGAGCGGGTTGCTTGACTTTCCCCACGGACCACCTCTTGGCCGATTTTCACATGGGCGTCGAACATTCCCCCGCAAAATTCTTCGCCATTACTATTGACGACCTTCTTTTGTTCTGGATGCACGCCCTTTTTGAAAGGAAAAGAAGTACCGACGCCGTATGTGTACCTGCATTTCCGCTCCTCTATGACAGAAGGATCGTGGCCATAGATGACGGCGCCCTTTAGTACGGCCAGTCCGGGATCCTTTGGAACAATCAGCTTCTTCTTATCAGGCAAACTTTCAACAGCTTTCCGTATGAGGTCTTGTAGGATTGGCGACTCAGAGAAACCGCCGACCATCAGAACTGTGTCGACACTTTTCACTTCCGGCAGCGAGAAGAGTGATTTGAGATGCTCTGCTGCTGACTGGCATGCGTCGTTGAAAAGCCCCTTTGCAATGCTCGCCTCCATTCTTATTTTATCCCCAACCCATTGCAATTTGTCCTTGTAGCGCGGCAAACTGTTGACATGATCTTTGATATTCTTCCCTGTTTTCTCTTTAAACATTTCGTTGAGCGCAATGGGGACCTTGATTGTAATTTTCTCTGACATCTGGTTGCTGAAGCTTCTCTTCTTGACCTCGAACTCGCGGAACAGGTCGATGTTATCCATCATCTTATTCTCGGAGAAGTCAGCCATGACGTCGTTACCGACAATGTCTGCGAGCAGCTCACTGAAAGGAATACTTTAACATTTACGTGATGTTACCTAACTTTATTAACTTTTAATGTTCCATGAATGAATAAACAAGTATATATAATTGTTATAGAAACGTAACCTTTTCACCTGAAAGTTCTAGATAGATATATACGCATACACATTATGAACTACAAGTAGGCTTATTTTGCCACGCTGTTTAAAACAGGTATTCAATTATTATTCTGTTCAGAAAAGAAATCATGGTAATAAAACATAACAACGTATAAACAAAGTTATTTGTGACAGAGCTTATACCTATAACCAGTACGTTCATTCATAAGAAGATGGTGTAAATACATGACCGTTTGTTTTTCGTTGAATTCAAGCTACATGTTATAATATATTTCGTGTTTTATCAGGACACTAGCCCTGGTGACTCACTGGAAGGCCTTGTCGATGTATGTGCCTCCCCAGTTGCCCCCGTTCGCCTTGTACAGCTCCTTCAGAGACCCGCTCGCCTTCACCTCGTGCACCGTAATGTCTACCGTACCGCCTGCAAGAGAAACCGAATGCGAAATGGCCAATATAGTATTAAAATTGTATGTTTGCATGAAACATACGTTCGGGCGGGATGGTATTCAATATCCAACTTAGGTCAATCTTATGGTCATAAATCATTAACTCCATTCCCTGTATATTTCTGTTATTTATATCGAGCAATCCAATTAGCTACATCGTTGTATTGAATAACTCTCCTTGCATATATGAGTGTTTATTTCACCATGGTGTAAAAACAACTACATTTACAGTCGAACCTAATTGGCTCGAACACCCAGGGATCGGTGAAAATACGTCGAGCCTCGTAAAGTTCGAGCAAAGCGGGAATGTTTACCTTTCGTTTGAATGAATCGGACCTTCACATCCAGTTCGAGCAAACAAGGAATTCGAACCAAGCAAGTTCGAGCAAACGGGGTTCGACTGAATTTATGGCTATTCTGTGGGTGGAAAGAAACAGAGACCGGCGCATTATATTATCCACTTACCACCAGCGTCAAATACAAGGTATCTGGTTTCCGGCCGGAAGGGCATGAACCGGCTTGAACCCTTAAGGGTGTTCATGGGCAGGTAGCGGCAGCACAGAGAGGCGGCTTCCGGTTCCAGGGCCATTATCAGGCTATCTCCGACCATACCCGCCTGGTGATGAAAACAAACAATGCGGAAATTGTATGTACAATGTATTGATCAGTAATGATTATGCACCAGTCAATTGTAACCACGGCCCCCAGGTCCGGGGAATAGCCGGGACTTTGACTTTCGGTCCAGCCAACCCCGGGTAAAATCCCCGCCCTGCGGGGACGAACTGATGGTTAAACCCCGGCCAAATACCCCCGCACACCAGAGACTCTATATAAGGCCCAATCTCGGCTTAATTTGGCGCTATGACAAAACCACCGCGGTCACCCGGCCCTGCACGGCCACCTGGAAAGTAAAAACACGGCACTTTTCCCAGGCTATCCCCGGTATACCCCCGGACCTGGGGGGGGGAGGGCGTGGTTACAATTGACTGGTGCATCATACGAGTACAATGTTGATATGAATATATTTGAATTCGTAGTCTATTTCAAGCTGAACACATAGGAACCTACATAAAGGGCCTAATAACGTCTTGTGTCGTTATATTTATGAATAAAAACATTTCAATAGTTCAATTATAATTAATAATTTAATATTAATGGCGTAAAAAGACCTGCTCCGCGGCTTCCCTCATGAACTGTTTGGAAACATCGTTCCAGATGGCCGGGACAGTGAGCACCCAGCGAATCTCATCGTCCTTCACATCCGGAAGTTGCTGCTGCACGCGCTTCATCAGGTGTTCGCGAAGGTAGCGGATGCAGGCCGAGAAGACGTCCATGGCCGGCATCTTCTTCCCGAGTTCGTCTTCCAGCATGAATCGCCGCTTCAGCGTCTGGAGAGTGGTATCACTAAGGTACGGTTTTTGACGGTTTGCTGATAGGGCTTGCATTTATTTGAACATTAATCTAATAAAAAATTATGATAGATGTGATAATAATATATACGGTTAACAGACAGGTTGAAGCAACAGGATACACTATCACTATGCATATTATGTTTTTGATAAAACATAATTATATTGCGAACTCAAATAAATGACAAAAAGACCTGACGGCCTTCACAAACTGTACCAATCTCCTACGCAGTGATCTCCCCTGACAAGCAGACTAGATATCTGCCACCATGATCGAGTATATCATTCGGAACTCCTCGGCCATTTTTTTCAAAAACAACCTCGGATGTATTTGGACGGTTTACATACTCAAAAAGAGGTACGTTTAAGTCCGCTGCAAGTAGATCGCGTAGTAATTTTATTTAGCAGTTAAACTTTATGTCTTAACTCTCGGGAATCTTATTTATGTTTGCAATAATACACTTCACTGGTAATCAATTTAAACTTAGATCAATAAATACAACTCTAAAACACTAAATTTAATTAACGATATAATTCAAACAAATACGAACTACTTCAACTGATGTACCGGCATACATCCGAGGTTGTTTTTGAAAAAAATGGCCGAGGAGTTCCGAATGCGAGTATATTTGGATTGTAGCCATATAAACTATACAAACAATGTTTTTTTCCCCTTCTTTTTGGGGCAGTTGTTATCAAATTTCAATTATTCAAGGTGCATTGATGTTAGACTACAAAAAACATTTAATATTAAAGATAAATTACAATATTTACGGATATGATATATGGTCACGTGATTTGCATGGTGGCATTGATTACTGAATTGTAAGGTAAGTAACCACGTGAAGTTTGAAGCTGTATATCTTATCATCATACACTTCGCACTACACTTGTACGCACCATTTTGTTGTAGAGCATCATCTTAAAGCGCCGGAAAAAGTAGTAATTCCTGTGTTCATCACCCTCCTCAGCAAGGTTTCCGTACTCGTCCTCCGCCGCGAACCCAAACTCCTTGAACTGCTTCTTCTTGTCGAAGAGCACACACGTGGACGTCTTGAGGGACATGAGAGTCGCCCCCGTCCATGTGTTCGCCGACACCTGAGGAAGAAATGATTGATGGGATATAAGTGTATGGAATAAAATTACAATTATAATTTAAGAGCTGTAATTGAAAAGCTCTTTTAGGGTTTAAGAGGAAGGTTTTAAGGACACCCGGGCGGTCGGGTGGGCAGGCAGCGAGTAAATGATAATGCAAAGTATCCAGAGCATAAGTATATCAGTAATGGTTGACGGTAACTGTTTTATATAATCATATATATACTCATTATTAGTATGTATTTAATTGAACTGTTCGTAGTTTTTAAAGATTTATAAATAGATCTGTTATCCCATAGCGCCCTTTGACATATGCGAGTTTACTTGTTTCAATGATAAGAAATAAATTTACTCTTGTTCAAATGTAATGATTAAAAAAGACGATAACTGAAATATCTGTAAATATACACACACCCAGAGACATAAGTTATGTATGATATTCGAATAGTGTGTACATCAACATACTTACATTGAGAGGATCCCTTTTGAAGTCTGTTCTTGAAGAGAAGGCATAACCTGAATAGGCTGTCCCGAAGTCAATGGCCGCAACCAGCAAAAAATCATCATTTCTTGATGCCATTTTCAGACATTTACAATTAGATGTAGGTTTCGATATTTTACTGATAAAACCTTTTAAATCGAAAGAGGAAGCTCAACAATTTCCATACCAGGAACATGTAATAATGCGGGTTTCTACCGCTTTGCTTGATAATTTATAATGATATCAAGCACGAACGTTTGTATTAATATTGAAATGATGTAACTATGCGAAATAAATAAGGTTTGTATCCATGTATGAATATTTTGTTATTTTGTTTGAAAACCTATTCGGCTTTTTCAAAGTTAATTTCGGTTTTAAAATTAAAGCGTCCATGAAAGGTAATTTTCTTCCGTGTTTCTCCATATACGCAAACTGAAAGAAGGTCAGGGACTTGAGGTGTTAATTTGATTCTTAGACGATAATTGATAATAATTAGTTATGCATTTTACACACATGTACACGGGTATTAATTTCTGCAAAGTTTAAAAACAAGATATTCCTTAAAGAAGATACTCGACCATGGTAAACCAGCGGTTTACTGATTTGAATATTTGTTCACTAGACATTGTTCCTGGTTTAATTGTTGACCGGTAATGGATATTTAGGCGTTGCTTACTGAGGGAATCGAAGAGCAGTGCAATACAATATAACATGTAAAAAACAAAATAAATTCAATAACGTGCACACGAGTTCGGATACCGAACTCGTTTCATGTGAAGACGCATTGACTAAACAGTGTCCAAATACGGCGTAGGGTGATCTTGACCTAAGAGTATGGGTCAGCCAGATCAATTCCGAAATTTTATCAGATTGTTAGCATTCTTCTCGTTGAGTTTAGCCTTGAAATATCTTTCGGCTTACTTTTCTTGGTAAATCGTTCGCAAAAAAGTAAATATCTTCAACTTTTAAACAACCACAGAGTTCAACAGATTCGATACTTATTCGACACTCCTTTATTTTATTCCACTTTCTTTACAATGGTCAAGATTTCGAGTTTCACTTTACAATGGCCAATGGGATTTCAAGTTTTATTCTACAATGACCAACGTATATTAAATTATATTCATTCAACCTTTGTTCATTTCACTTGAAATTAAAGGGTGATATCAGAGGCCTACGGCCGACAAAAAGAAAAGAAAATACGATAACTGTTTGTATACGCTATAAAATATTAACCGAGCTTATTATGCATACAAACAAACATCCCTTTCACGAATATATATGTTATATAATAACTTATATTGTCTAAAACAAATCGACAATGCAGTTTGATTACGGTATAATATATGCAGAAGTAAGCCCATTTTAAGTGATACTTAAGTACTCAAACGACAAAAGAACTTCAATATAAAATAGTTCACATTGCCTATGCTGACAACAAGTGCCTTAAGCTAGCTTAAAAGAACTATTGCTTTGGCCGATGCCCTCGAAATTGCATGAAAGAAATTAAGATTGAATTGGATTATTAATATTTCCAAATGCAAGCTGTTATTTCCGATTATGGCGTGTAACGAGCTAGCGATCAGCAACACAAATGAGCAACAAATTCAACAAATTTAAGTGAAATTGAAAATCCAATTTTACAGATTGAACATGAAGTTAAAAATTAATTTAAATTAGAATACAAGCACAACAAATTATTTAGTTCATGTACAAGAATATCCTAATTGGAAAATGAGTTAGTAACTATAAAAAGCAATCTTAACTCACCAAATGTATGTTATTCATTCATTCAGGCTACAATGAGTTTAAATGAGGATTATTTGCTCGTGGCGGCGATCGACTTCGGTACCGCCTTCTCCGGGTACGCATTCTCTACGCGGGATGACTTCACCAAGGATCCACTCAAGGTGCACACGGACTTAAGTCACGCACAGTAAATTACGTATCATCTACACAGATGGAATGTTGATTGTACTTAGTTTAAAGCTGCACTCTCACAGTTTTACCGTTTTTCCAACTTTTTTATTTTTTGTCTTTGAATGAGCAGTCTTTTGCGTAAATAAATGCAAACCAGTGATAAAAGACTGCTGACAAAAGATAAGATCGCAGATTTTTTCCATTCAAAAATTAATGTTTTGTGGCTTAAACCGTTGCTATAAAACAATAAAACGAAAAAGTTTTTGTTTCAGTGAAAGATAGCAATATATTTCACTTCGTGAACACCATAAGTAAACAATTGGGACATTTTGGTGAATATATTTAATTGTCCAAAATGGTCACAAAGCTTTATACTAACTGTGATATTACTTTTCTGCAGATACAATCTAATATATGGGGTGCGGGAAACCTGATGTCACAGAAGACATCCACGTGCGTGTTGTTCGACGGGAATAAGAAGTTCCATTCGTTCGGGTTCGATGCGGAGGATAATTACTCCGGTCTCGCCCTCGACAATAAACACCATGGATACTACTTCTTCAAGCAGTTCAAAATGATGTTGTTTGATAAAATGGTCAGTTTTACTCTGCACGACCTACATCATAGTGGTACTCAACCTCAATGTTTTGTGTCGTATAAAACTTCTATCCTCTCTTATTTATAACGTTGTAATAACCCTTTTTTGCGTGGTGGTAGTGGCAAGTGAGTAATTCGTTGACACCAACTTACCAATCGTAACAACTCGGTCATCTCCGGCAAGCTTCGAGATTCTGTTGTATAATCGCCGAGGTGTTCCGATTGACCAACATAAAAATAATTTTGCGATATACCATGTCTTACGGTGCTCTAAAGCTAATCTAAACAGTTAAATAAACTCATTTTGTTCAAGCTCGGCTTATTGTCATTGACAGACGTTAAAGAGGCGGTTCATGCTAGAGGACGCCATGGGAAAGAAAATGCCGGCCATGGACGTTTTCTCCGCATGCATCCGTTACTTAAAGGACCACATGTTGACGAAGTGTCAGCAGCAACTTCCAGACACTTCCGAGGACGACATCCGCTGGGTGCTCACTGTCCCTGCCATCTGGAACGATACCTCCAAACAGTTCATGAGAGAAGCTGCTCAAAAGGTGATATAACCATACAAAAGAACAATCTACAAATGTTGACAATGCACATACAAGTATTAAAATCGGACACCATTTTCTCTGGATGCTCTAGGTTCCATCTTTGTAAACTGTTGTTTAGCATAGTTAATGTCATACACGTTTATTTACTCACATAATTATTTTAAGGCATTTTCGATCACATTGATTTGTCTTGAAGAATGTTTGGCAAAATGTAAGACACATAGAACTACAGTCGAAACGCGCAATGTCGAAGTCGTTAAGATCTCGGGAAACCCTTCGAGATAACGGCCTTTCGATATAATAGGAATACAAAAAGTGAATAACTAAACCCAACACATCTTAAGTAGTTCGACATAACCAGAGCATCGAGATAACAGAATTCGACATAGCAAGTTTCGACTGTATTAATTGGGATAACTTCAAACAGTGCGGTACTACGTATATACGCCGAAAATGTTCCCCTTACTTTAGGCTGGGATACCGGATCATTGCCTATTGATCGCACTGGAGCCAGAGGCCGCCTCCCTGTGCTGCCGCCATCTTCCAATGAATACATTCCAAGGCATCAGCAAGGGTTTTGTCCCCTTTGCCCCGAGATCCAAGTACCTTGTGTTTGATGCTGGAGGTTAATATATTGTGTAGTTATTGTACCAGTCAATTGTAACCACGCCCCCTCCACAGGTCCTGGGGTATACCAGGGATAGCAGGGGTAAAGGACCGTGTTTTAACCTTCCAGTAGGCCCCGCAGTGTCGGGTGAATGCGGTGGTTTTGTCTTCGCGACAAGGGTCCCTGGGGTGCGGGGGCATTTGGCGGGGATTTTACCAGCAGTTCGTCCCCGCAGTGCGGTGATTTTACCCAGTCCTGTTGGACCGAAAGTTAAAGTCCCCGATATTCCCCGGACCTGGAGGGGGCGTGGTAACAATTGACTGTTGCATTACATGGCATTGAGCAATGTGTGCTGCTTAAATACAGGATTGTCTAGTTTGCCCTCGCTTTAAAAACACGTTGATTTGTTCACCAAATTAAAATTTTATCAAGCGAGTTCACGTCTTAATTTGTACGAAAATCCAATATTACTGCGATATTTTTTGCTAATTGTAAAAAAAAAAATCCATTCGGTATTTGCGATCTGTTGCACGCAAGTGTTTAGTTGACACGCAGATATCTTACACGCACTTAAGTTTCATCAAACTAAGATTACAACAAAAGTTGTAGCCTATCAGACAATTTCAAAGTACAATGTACAAAAATAGGCAATAGCTAAACTATACCCAAATCTATTTTTCGGCACCAAGACGTATCAGACAAATGGTCAAAAATAAACAAGATCTACACATTTGTAGGAATTCAAACATAAACTTTAGAGAGCAATGTTTCGTCTAACCAACGTAACACCCACACGCATCACATCACTCATCATACATCACTATTAATATTATTTTCAATATATGGGATGTCACCAATATCATTATTGTTGTTGATCTTCCGTCCGAGGCTACAGGGTTTCCATATATATCATTTTGCAGGTGGCACTGTGGACATTACCGTCCACGAGGTACAAGACAACAACTCCCTGAGAGAACTCTTCAAGGCGAACGGGGGAAACTGGGGAGGCACATACATCGAAAAAGCCTTCAGGTACTGAATGAGGCTTAAAGGCTAAAGCAATATTTATTAAATTCTGATGCAATATCTGACTTTAATGATCAAAACAAAAAAAATGCATATGATTTAGGTACATATAAAAAGTATTAGCGATTTTTGGCGCTTTTTTAATTGGGCATTTTGAGGCCATGAAGCCATGAATTGAAAATAAATGGCTTTTTTTATCTGTACCTAAATCATTAACATTTTTGTTATTGTTATTGAAGCAATTGAGTCAAACATGATAATGCATTAATGCATGCGACCTTAAGTTTGAAACAAAACTTCATATTTGTTCCTCTTTATTTAAAAAAAAGAAAGTTTTTTTTTCACATTTAGATAAATAGTTTCTGCATAAATAACTCAGACGGGAAGCCAGTCTATGCATGCTCTTCTCGAAATCCGTACTAGTATCAAAACATTCCCCCGCCTACGTGTACTAGTATAGACATATAAAACGTTTTTTTTATAAACAAAACGTATCTGACATTACTACTGAGCTATTTTATATTATGTGCATAGAATTTAAAAATCCTATCACTTAAAGGCCTTTGAAAATTACTATAAAACCACTTAGTCTGCCATAGTTAAAGTTAAATAACGTTTTCTGGTCGTCTTAATTATTGCATACCAGTCATAGAAGTAATGGTTTTAAAATAGTCCCCAGTGTTAAATAACTTTTTCTTTTTAGAAATATGCTGGCGGAAATCGTTGGGAACGACGTGATGGATAACTTTCAAGCAACAAATATGATGGATTTCATAGATCTTCTGAGAGAATTCGAGGTCAAAAAGAGAAATTTCAACAGCACAATGTCACAAAAGATTACTTTTAAGGTCCCGATCGCTCTCAATGTTGACTTCAAGGCTAAGCATGGAAAAGATATCAAAGATCACATTGCTACCAAGTCTCAGTACAAAGAGAATGTAAGCTGGGTTAGTGACAAGTTAAGGCTTGCATCAGAGACCGCCAAAGGTTTATTTCACGACGCTTGCTACAGTGCCGCCAAGCATTTGAAGTCCTTATTTGACGAGGGCCAGGTCAAGGACGTGCCAATGATACTGATGGTCGGCGGATTTTCAGAGTCCGCTATGCTACAAGATATAATAAAAGAGTTTCTTCCAAATAAGAAGATCATCATTCCAGCTGACGCTGGACTTGCAGTACTGAAAGGCGCCGTCATCTTTGGCCACGATCCATCAGTCATTCAGGTACGTCGATGCCGCTACACATACGGCGTTAGATCTTCAAAACCTTTCAAAGAGGGTGTCCATCCAGAATCCAAGAAATTTATTGACGACGACGGAGATGTCCTTTGCAGTGACATGTTCGACAAGCACGTAGAAATTGGGCAACCGGTAGAATATGGTAAGAGCCAGGTAGCCGAAAGCTATTGTCCAACGAGTAAAGCCGCGACTAGGATGACGTTTGAAGTGTTCGCATCAAGCGAACGCGACCCGACGTTTGTCACCGAGCCGTCTTGCAAAAAATTGGGAAGTCTGCAAGTCGATATTGCAGGAAGCGGAACAAACCGCTCGGTGACCGTTGAGATGTCGTTTAGCGGGACGGAACTTCACGTTCAAGCTCATGAGACAAGAACACCGGATCGCCGTACAACAGCCAAATTTGATTTCCTCGGTTGAAATTATAAATTTTGCTGACATGGTTTCTTTGATAAAAGTATTGTTGTACTGTTGAGTTATGTGTTTTGTGAAGTTAGAATAAGCAAGTACCTTTATAACCAATTACATTCGGCTGTCTTTGATTTCTAAAAAAAAATGTGCTGTTATTTGGTCTGAAGATATACTATTATTGTTGACAATATCGTGTGCTGTGATTCATTTTTAATGATTTAAAATTCTACAATTTCATAGACTTGGGTACAACCACCTCAGAGTGTGGAATCTGAGCGCATCTCCTGTAGGGGGTAGCATTCCCATATCTGTGCTGCTGGTCGCAAAGATGTGTTGGTGTAAGGTTACAAGGCTTTCGAAACCAGACTTCCCATACAGTACTATGAAAAACAATCGAGCATCATCGTTCAAGGTGTTTGGTACAGCTGTTTACTCATATAACAAACCAAACCTTGAAAGGTTTGTTTGTTGCCCAACCATGAGCCGTTAAGCATCAAACACGCCCAGAAGAAATTTAAATCTCTGCTAACAGGTTATGTACTGAGCGAATATGTAGCGACAAAATACCCGTACAGAAAGAACAAATGTGCAGCTTCGGATGTTAGTTTGCTCATGGTTGGGCAACAAACAAACCTTTCAAGGTTTGGTTTGTTATATGAGTAAACAGCTGTACCAAACACCTTGAACCATGATGCTCGATTGTTTTTCATAGTAATATATGGGAAGTCAAAAGCCTTGTAACCTTACACCAACACATCTTTGCGACCAGCAGCACAGATATGGGAATGCTACCCCCTACAGGAGATGCGCTCAGATTCCACACTCTGAGGTGGTTGTACATTCTCCTCATTTATCACAGAGCTTCACGCTCAGAGCTGAATTTGTCACCGCCAAGGGAATTCGGATTGCAGATTGAAAATGGAAGAATTACCCCAGTGTTGCGCTAACTGCCATCAAAACCAGAAAAGTGTGAAAACTGTCGCATGCCAATCAAACCGCTCCTTAAAATGCATATGTGCTCGCTCCAGACTGAAATGCTTCATTGGCTTTTCGCAAGAGATTTGTTTTACCAACAACTCTTTTCATAAATGATAGACATCCACCAACATAACCTAAGATTTCGTACAGCAGGCCGGACATTTATACGGAGAAGCTTACACATTAAGTAAAGGTTCTGAATCCAGAATAACTTAACTCAAAACACTAAATCTTCGTTTGGAGTCAGGTTCTTCAGTGGACATGTTACCTTAAATAACCTTATTTTGTCTAGCGCGTTGAACGAACCATCTTATGAATAGGTGTCTGATCATTTGTGGCTTTTATTTCATCTTCTATTGACAGAAAGCAATTGACCGATGTATTTTTCTTCCGATTGTGTTAATCGTGACATCTAAATTGCGCTTGATTAAGGCGTTTTATTGCCCAGCATTCAAAATAAATTCAGTGGGAGTGGGTTGTCTAAGATATGTGGAACGAAAATGTTTATACATACTATAAATTTAAAGTACGTAACACGACGTTAGTATTTTGTAAATTACGATTTTCTTCCCCAATACATGTGTACGCATGCATAACTGTTGGCAGGAATGTGAAAAAGTTCAACGACTTTTCTGTCGCCATTAAAGAGAACACATACATTATACCTTGTTGGCAAAAACACACGTTTAAACCTTCTACTGGTTTTTTACGTGCTTCCCAAATCACTTCATTGGATTCACTTGGTTGCTCAAGGGCTTCCATACGTCAGTCTATTCACTTTGTCATATTCGTTAACACTCGTTAACATAATTATGTTGAATATTTATGCCTAATGTGAGCACATTATATAACATAACCATCATTTAAAGGAGTATTGGTTGTTTCTTACGAATATGACTTATGTGCTCCCCAAAAACATTGTTAGTTGTTTTCAGAGGTATCTCTTTAACAACGTTTCCCATGGAGTTGAAGATGAAATGGTGTTGTTTACAATTTATCGGGCTATAATAGCTACTTTTTTTTTGTTCAGGTGTTCTTATTTGTTTTTTCAGTGAGTTAAAATAAAAATATTGTTGATTAGTGATTACCATGTAAACACGTTATAAGTAAAATTCCCTTTCCATTTTAAATGAAATAATTGGGGTTAAAATACTTCGTATGAATTTCTGAGGTATTTTTTGAATTTTTTTGATACAACGTAATTATAAGCTTAGCACAGTTTATTAATATTCATCCCGGAATTTCAAGTATAGATATAATACTAATAACAAGAAATACGAGCTACATTATCTGCACAAGGAAATCGTGTTTTGGTTGTCAATGATGTAATATACTGCGTCGTTATTCATTCAATGTCTAGATAAAGAATAAAGTATATTTTAAAATATTGTCACAAATACGTGTAACATGCCGATTCTGGATAACCCTCTTTCCACCCAGTTAAACATGCACCAAACATGTCACACTGATTAATGAGTTTGTCACATTTTTGTCCACAAAAAGCTTGTGGAAATGTTGGCAATACATTGCCAGTCGACAAAGGATCATCACCAAGAAGCTGTTCAAAAGTCTGTTCTTCTTGCAATAGTGGTAAAAATCCATTTTGAGTATGACTTGACTGGTCCATATTTGCGTACTGAGAATCACTGAGAAGCGTGTTGTCAAACTGATCATATGTAGACGGTGGTGCATAACATTCAGTTATTTGATTTTGGTAACAAATTGGTTGACCATAAGTGAAACTTTCACTAGTCTGTCCTTCGTACTGTCCTAAAAGAACCGGAGAAGTACATGAGCCATCAGACCCCGCTGATATACCAGATATAGATAGGGGGCTTCCGTTTGCGGTGTTATCGTCGTAAGTGGTCAAGTATCCACTATTTGAATCACCGTTGTCAACATTCCACGGTCCAACAAGAAGGTCATGGAAATCATTTTGCTCTAGGATGGATTCCAGGGTATCGATTGGCAAGGAGACTTGCCTATCACTATCAGTGCTGTTAAAAGTGCATGATATATCATCCTCAGGGACCATATTGTCATGCTGGATAATTATCTTATCTCGATGTCCACGTTTCTTAGGTTCTTTAAAGAACGAAGATGGTAGTTTACGTTGCCTCAATGGAGTTTTTGAACTTGATGAGCTATGCTTTGACTTTTCTGTACAGCACTTCTCGTGCAGAGTTCTTGGATCAAACAAAGCTTGTAAAGATTTAATTTGGATGCCTGTCTGCGACGTTTCTCTCCTTGATATTTTGGGATGTGTTGGGTTTCCCTGCTCTCCAACCTGGCAAACAGAGATATTGCATTATGTTTTCTTAATGGAAATCCAATTATAGTTATTAAATACCCTGTTTCACCTAAGTCACGAAATATTTAAAATAACAATGGTATATCAATTCACTGGGCACACACTTAAATGTATACTTTTGCGTATTCATTGGTTGTATCATATTGTTTTACCAAGCATTATTAGTAATTGTAACAATCATCATGAACGTAATATTCTACCATTTGTTTGTAGAGGAATACATTCCTTATCGATTGTGTAATAAACGATTCTTATTTTGTTTTGATTGGTGCCTACAAGACTTTTGTTAGTCTAAAACATCAGATGGTTACATACGAACTGCAGATACCCGTCGAAACGGTAACGGACCACTATCTTACCTTGATCTCATCAACTGTTCCTCGCTCCGATGTTCCACATCTTTTCAACTGCTTCTGTAGATATTTCCTGTGATTCACCTTCCGTTTTGATTTTACTGGCTTGTCCAGGGCTAGTTTGATGTTGCTGGATGCCATGTCAACAAAACTCAGCAAGTTACGCGTTTCCATGTCGTCTGCTTGGCTATTATCTTCAAAACTGTCGAACCTTTCCATAAATCCTATATCAATATTCATTGCATGAAAAATTGAAGACTAATTTGAAAATAATGTGCGAAGCCCGATTCAAGTGACAAATGCCTCAAATCATATATAAGTTAATGAAGTGTTAACTTAAAGTTATAAATAAATATGCACATGTTTCATTCACACTATTCAAAGAATCATTATGTAATGTATTTGATGATTCATAAACATCCAAAATTTTACTATTTGTCAAACGTTTGAGCTTTCATTTATGTTGCAAATTTTGCAAATGTTTCTTTAATAACATCCAAGATATGTTTACGTAGAAGTACGTCGGCAAATCTACTCATCTTCTATTCTAAATAATTAAATATTCCATGTCAAATGATATTTTGCACCCGATTCGCACATCAATATCATACAGATTACTAGTGCTGTTTATTGCGAATTAATCCAACCAAAATAACTCTGATTTTCAGCTCCTTATCACTAACGTTGGTTATTCATTCGATGCAAGAAGTGAATACCCGTTATTGGCAGCAAAACAACTCAAAGTAAATCACGCTCTTGGTTGTTCACCGATGCTTCTGTCCATTATCTCCAATTGTCCTCCGTCTCAACCGTATGAGAATATTCAAATAAAGGCCAGCACTGAACAAAACTAACAGTCTCCATCCCTGGGATGCTTTATATACACAATGGGCGAAGGTAATAAATTAAGCCTTTAAAAAGAGATTACCGCTCTGGGCTTGGGACAGGTAGAGGCAAGGATCCGCTTGTCCTTGTTGATCAATACGAATTTCATTGACAGGAGTTCTGGATGATGAAGGACTTGGCACTTCTCTTGCACATAGGGTGAGAATATTTAAGAGGACTTGCTCATGCAAATATGAAGTGCAAACGTCTCCGTAAAATATTGACTGGAAACTTGGAATTTAAATCCTAATGTCCTTACATTTTAAGCCATTCACAAAAGTGACAAATACGCAAAGTAAGACGAAGAATGCAAATGACAAATGGTGTCCTAACTAGGAAGAACAATCATTTTTATTATGTTAAAGTTTAATACAAAAAATGTGAAAAAAATTGGAAAGATCAACCTTGTACATATCTTTCAATGCTATTAAAACAAACGGAGCTCTGACCGCAAACAAAATATAAATTGTTAAGATGTATTCCTAATGTCAAGCAAGCCTCACATCTTTACGTTTCAATGCTATCCACTAATGTCTCACACATATAAAACACATGACTTAAATATTTGAAAGTAACTGCCTCGTTCTCTTAATTTTATGCGAGACCTAATCCTAAGTTAGGACTTTCAGCTCCATAAAGGGGGATTAGGGATCGATCAAGCTCCTCATTAGGGTGTGAGTTTATGCAGGGAGGGTACAGGTGGGAAGAGACGCCCGAGGGCTTCGGCAAACTTGGCCTGATAGAACATGCGTCAACTGCGCGGAATGAGCCTCGTTATTGACATTTCTCATATCGTTTTATTATTAATCATTATTTGAACATGCAGATGTGCTGAGAAATGACAGTTTTTATGAAGTGCTTATAAAAATGACCTGCATTTTATTGATGATTCCAAAAAGGCTTAAGGCTGACATTTAGTTTGCATTTGTGTTTTGTTTTAAAACCTGGTGTATGTTATATTTAAAACATATTAAACCCTTAAAAGCTAAATATTGAAAATTAATATTGACAAAGAAGGAGTGAAGAAGCGGTGTAGATATCAAAAGATCCACTGATTGAAATATGATTTTTCCGTTTATTGTCGGGAACATTCACTGAAATATCACAAAAAAACATCCATTTCTTCATTTGCCCGCGAATTTTGCGGAATATTCTTTTATGTTTTCATTTTATGTTGATTTTCTTTTCAAGAAGCCGGCGGGTAATATTTCCTTCAAGTCGACTAAAATGTATCTTACTTCAAAAGTAAAACAACGTTTGAAAAACCTTTACATAAAGTCTCACTTGATTGTCAAATTTACATGAACTTATTCTATTGGAGTACTTTTAAATGAAGATTACCGCACCTGTTTTGAATAAATTACAACAAAAACTTGAACTTTATAACGGATTAGAAAGCAGTATTGTTGAAAATAGTCCGTCCAACTTGTCTCATATTGGCGTTTTTCTGCTTCAGTTCATTTTCTGCCTTTATCATTCGGTTGAGAAATAGGTTTGCTAAACACAAAACTCGCACTATATTTTTATTAAAATTATAAAACAGCTTAAGATGTAAATAAAATATTCTGTTATAGTAGGGCTTAGTGTTATTGCAGGTTTTATGAGTATTACCTTATTTAATTACCACTTTTCTAATGCAGATTCACATTATTCAAATCCGAACTTTAGTTGCAAATGAAATTGCTTTTTATAACCTTTGTCGCAATAACAAAAATCCTATGCGATCTATTTGTCATATATTTTTACTATTTTTGGAGACGTTTTAACCGCCCACCGATTTGGAAACGGCGGTCTTGAAAGGAAGGTGAACGCAAATATGAAATAAATTCATTTTTTGATTTTTATTATATTTTGTTGTTTCATGTAAAACCTTGCTACCGAATTAAATTGTTTTGTTATAACATTGATACGGTAACCTCTCAGTGTCTTCGTTCTCAAATCACAAATATAGCCACGGAATAAAATCTCAATTTGAAATTGATAAAACTTTTTTGTATTAAAATGTTAATTCAGGAAACGGCAAAATATTTTAGAAAAATACAGATAAAAGCCAGGCTTTTAAAATTGTCCGTTTTACGACTACAGCTACAAAGTAGTTTATATATACATTCTGGAAGAGAAACCTTGAACAATCCATATCCTAACAATGATATAGTGTCTGTTTCATTGATATTGTTCATTGAAAGGATTTGGGCAACACTTTCAACGCCGCTCTCCAGCATCGGCTCAATGGGTATTCTTTTCCACAAATTACTATCTGATATTTAAAGTTCCCGAAGGTCCGAACTATAAAAGAGGGTAAGAAAATTTTCTATAGAAATCACAACAAAAGCATCTATGTTTTGTGACAACAAAACTAAGTTGATATAGTCTGGAACATATTGACCCCAAAACATAGACTTTCCGTATAAATGCAACACATATTTGATAAAATAATCCTTAGTAAATTTAACCCAACTCCTTAATCAAAAACATCTTGCTGCTATTGTAACTCATAAATAAATAAAATAAAATTTTGAAAGGTTCTAAATGTTGGGCTTCCCAATTGACTTTGCCCTAAAAGGCTAGAATTCAATTTAATTCAGTTGTCTTTATTTCCACCAGAAGCCAGTAAACACAAAATGCAAAGAAAAACAAAATCAAAACAATACATAGAAGTAAAAACAAACATTAACTAATGATTAAACATCGTCCTGACTACAGATAATGTTTCAGAAATTGAAATTAATAATTAAAATCATTTGTTTGATTATAACTATGTTTAAGTTGATAACTTTTATACTAGTATAAGCTATGCTTTAATGGTATTGTAAGACTACTTTTTCTTATATAAAATGACTTATTTGGATGCCTCAACATGATTTAGATACTTGTTATCCGCAAATATGTAAGGATCATTGATCACAGTCAAAACCTTTCGTTTCCGTTTAGAAAACACTAGCGGATCCAGGGCGGGTCGCACTCGGCGCCTTCTCCCCTTGAATCGTCCAAGTTTACTTTGATTTTCAATATAGGAGAAAAATGTAATAAAACACGCCCAAAATGCACCATTTCGGACTAAAAATTGTTCAAAATTTCTTGAGGGAGTACCCCCACCCCCAACAACACTATACCATATAAATTTCGGTTCTGAGACAGGGGCGCAGGTTAAAAAGTTACGTCCCTAAGTTACGCCCCTTTAGCGTTAAATCCTGGATCCGCACCTGAAAATGTTGTCCACCATTAATAATTTCATCATCCATAATTGGTTGGGCTGCAATATATCTGTCTTCGTCAGTCTTGTTCCTAATTATGTTACATTAATTGTTTCTTAAGGTCAGACAGCCCAATATACGCATTGAATGGCGTTTTCTTCATTATCTATTCCAGTCACAAAGCCGCGATAATGTAATTTTCTGGTCCCCTTGCCTTGCACAGTCAATGGAACAACCTTAGGTCTCCTAAAAACACGTACCGACGAACTGCGCTCCCTTATGACGATGGAAACGCGCTGGTATTTTTCAGAAGGTTGAAAATATCGTATTAAAGACAAACATTTTCTGACGATCGAAACTTGTTGGTTTTGTTCAAAGCAATAGTGGGATGGCTGACACTATCACGTGTATTTATTTAATAAAGGTTCTTCAAAACATATCGCGTATTTCTGTGTTTAATATATGTAAGCAATATTAACACAGCACTGAGGGTCATATGGCATGGTGTATAGAGTTTTTAAGAGTTTATTCATACATACATACATGCATACATACACAAATACACACACATATACATGGAATAATAATATATAAATATTACAATTATATGAAGAAAAGAATTGAATATTATGTACATAGCGTGAAGATTCTGTTAATGTAGTCAGTTTACCCAAAATACATTGTATATATGTATCCTTTATTTGCATAGCATTATACACGTTTACTGCAAGATTTCTATTAATATAAACATTTTGTGACTCGATTAATTCAATCAGTTTGGGAACATTTGGTCCTTTATAATAATATTTCCTAAGATATTGCTTTCTTAAATCTTTACACAACGGACATTCCAGACTAAAATGAATTTCATCCTCTAAGATATTTCACGCAATACATTTTCTATCACAATGTGGAATTGCAACTCGGCTTCTACCTCTAGTCTATGCGCCGACATTCTAAGCCCAGTCAATGCAGTTCTATACTTATATATAATATATATATATGTATATACACCTATATTAACAGCTGGCAAATAAGATTGAAGTTTAAAATCAGCAAAAAGTAAGTATATTTTCGCTCAAGTGGATTAGTTTAACTCCGTCAACCAATTTCGAAGAAAAACATCATCAACTCCTTGTTTATCTGACAATATAAATTGATTAAAATCCCCTACGTCTTGTGAATTCCACACAATGACTAAATAGAAGTAGATGCCTTACTAGGTAAGCCCACGATTTAGAATTAGGGTTATCATCTAAACCACAATACATTTTCTTATATACTGTTTTTACATATTTAATATTATACATGTAAAAAATCTTCAGCCAATATTGTATCACATTTGCAGAACGTTTGGTTAACAATGTTGTTCTTCCTAGCTCTCCATATACAAACTTATTCTGGGTTTGTGCTTTAACTCTTAGTAAATGTTTACAAAACATAATGGACTCAGTCTACCTGTACACTATCCTATTATCTCCATACTTCTGAACCATAGCTTAGGATCGGAGAAAATAATTTGTCAAACAAATCTAAACTCTACTTTATTGACAAAGTGGTGAATTTATTTAAACAATTCTTATGTTTAAACATTGCCTTAAGAGCAATACAGATAGTCTTTCAAACGTGTTTGTAAAAGATCCACCTGTTGTGAAAACAATACTTAGATATGTTAATTTAAATACAATTTCTTATTCCTGACCATTATACAAAAATCTTATATTTCTCCTCAATCTTCCTCCCTTTTTAAAAACCGTTACTTTTGTTTGAGCATAATTTACACCGAACTTTCACCTATTGCAATATTCTTCTAACAGTACTAATCCTTTCGGAAGACCTGTTTCTGTTTCCGAAAATAAAACAATATTATTAGCATCTAATACCAAGAATAATTGAAGAATGCCCAAATCATCCCCATCAAAATTATGAACAACCAAGTAATCTTCAATACCATTTATGTACATGTACATTGAAAATAAAAATGGGGATAATGATTCGCCTTGATGTACACCAAGAAAACAATCAAAGTCTTCACCTAGTGTATTATCAAACTTAACTCTTGATTGTACATTATCACACATAGCTTTTATTTTACCCAACACGTTCCCTCTTTCTCTTCTTGTTTTTACTCAATAAATGTGAAATAACACACTGCAAGACTAATCTATTATCAACAGTACTCATCATCTGCCGATAGCCTGACTGTTTCTATGTATACATGATATTGTTCAGCCCACTGATTTAATATTTCATTAAAGACTTTAGTAAACAATAAACCGAGAGAATTCAACAATGCACTACCTCTATAATTACTTACAATGTTAACATCACCCTTTTTATGAAGGGGCACAACCGGGACACATCCGTATACGGACCGAGCCATGAGCTGATGTCCATTTCTCTTCCAGGAGAGAATGGCCGGTCCTTCTAAATGCTCGAAGTGGTGTGTCACATTTCTTATATTATATAAAACATTTTATATAACCATTTTTTGTAAACATCGCCTAAGATGTGTTTTATTAAACCTGGCCATGTTTTCTTGCGATGATTGTTCGCCGTTGTCAAAATCTCAAAGCTGCACACAGCAGTTTTATGACGTTAGCGATCCATTTAATTTTTGGACAGGTCCGGACCGGCAAAAATACTATTTGTTTTTCACATAAGTATCTATATGGACACCCGACGTCATAAAACTGGATTTAAAAAAAAAAAATACAGTGATGTACTCTCTTAGTCTCTATATACAAAGAAGGGACACATTTATGTGAGTTATAATATTCATATTTAGCAACATTCTGTCAACTATGGTTTTAAAAGTCCAATGTGTCATGACTTTTTCATAAAACTAGTAAAGAGACCACTGTATTATCAGTACTTTTAAGCTGCCAGTATTGTAAGCACATATTGGTTAAAGCAAAAGCAGTAGGCCGATGCCATCGCTGGTGCCAATATATTGGTAGAACAAGTGGCAACTCTGGCAGTCTGGGCGTAGTTTTGTGACTCGAGGAAGGATACGGAGAGAGCATGGATTTCAACAGATGGTTTTGGATTAACCTTCTGACTGTGTTCGGCAGTCTTATAGCGAGTGGTAGGTTTTAAAAAGGGTACATAAAATTATCTATATAGGTATTGAGGTTTCAATCAATTTTGAAACATTCATAACATTTAAAAGTATGTGCATTAATAACAAAATAATAAAGTTTGTAGCACAATATAAAATATGTTGTGTTCTTGACGGACTTTGTGGTGAACAAATGAATGATTTTCAGTTTTTCCTTAAAATGCAGGTACATGTATTTGTTAAATTTGTATTATATTGCTAAATAGTATGCGATTAATTTTTAAGGTTTTTCGGAGAGTGTATGGCCTTCAGAGTACGATTCGGATCATTCGGAACCCGACCTACTGCAAAAGTACAACAATGATAATACCTGGGATACACCAAACACAGGAGAGAACTACCCGTCATTGCTTTCACTGCTAAAACGGGGAGGAATGGGAGTACCACTGGAAGATGAATATCAGCGATTTCCAAGAATAAAGGACAGGGTCATTATCCCATTCTTTTCTTATGGTAGTAACCTTGGCTACGGAAGGCCGCGTATATCAGCGGCATATCGTCCACAAGTACAGATTGGCTACAGTCCCTGGAATGTAGGAGCAATGCGTTCATCAAACCGGTTTCTGTCCAGAGCTGCTGGACCCTATTCGTCATACTAAAACATGGATTCCGCCGAGCACAAACCATTCGGAGCACCTCGGCCATTTTTATCGAAAACAACCTCGGATGTATTTGGACGGTTTACATACTCATAAAGCGGTACGTTTAAGTCCGCTGCAAGTAGATCGCGTAGTAATTGTATTTAGCAGTTAAACTTTATGACTTTACTCATGGGAATCTTAATTATTTTTGCAATAATACACTTCACTGGCAATCAATTTAAACTTAGATCAATAAATACAACTCTAAAACACTACATTTCATTAATGATATAATTAAAACAAATACGAACTACTTCAAATTATGTACCGGCATACATCCGAGGTTGTGTTTGATAAAAATGGCGGAGGAGTTCCGAATGGGGCACAAACAACCGATGTATTATTCACGAGCCTGCATGTGAAAATGTTGTGTGTTTTTTAATGTTCATCATTGAAATGTTGGTCTGTCTTTGCATTGCCAATTATACCACGACAACTAGTGAAATGAGAAGAACATGCTCGGAACTTCCATCGTTTTGTGTCTGTTATTTTCTTTTGACACCATTGATAGAACACATAGGACATAACTTAAACAAATTACGAACATGTATAGTCTTGAGGTCACCAATGCTTACGAAGTGTTCCGTAAAATGATCATTAATATAGATACGTATTTTAAATATAAAGCTTATGTTCTTTTGTATACACAATGTGTACTTGTTTGTTGGTATGTTTTATTACACGATAAACATGTCTACATACGAATCCTGTTTCTCCGTAATTCGTTGATACCCCTGTTCACTCGCAGCAAGCCAGTGGGCGTTTGTTGTAGTATTGGTGTTATCGTTAAAATGTGACGAAAATGTAATTCCATCAAAACTGTCAAATTGTCAATGGCAGACATATTTATGATAGGAAATAATAAGGGAAGTGCCAATAACACTAATATCACTATCCAAACACCGCTTGATTGCTGTGAATGAACTTTTTGTTACCACTTTCCTAGATAAAAATTTGGAGACAATTTCGAAATGCCTATCAAAACTCATCGAAACGAACGGTGAAGAAGCCTGTCAAAATTCACGGCCAAGCTTGATGAATGATGTGAACTTCATGCTGGTTTCGACGGTTTTGTCCCGCGCGGGTATTCCAAAGCTGATATATTTTCATGACGGGTCTTGGAACGTTAGTCAATGGTTGATATATTGCCAGTGTACCTTAAGAACAATTTAATGACAATAAATTAATTCTTAAAAGAATGAAAGTAACAATAATACATACGGCCAATAAATGGCGTGACATCAAAAGACTACTTTTAAACTAAATTTTAATTGATAATAATAATAATTATAAAAAAAAAAATACAATAATGTTATTTTTCTCTCAAAATATTAAATGAGAATGAAGGATAAATTCATAATTTGTTTCTTAAACACATATAAGAGATATTTTACAGTTTAAAAGAGAAAAACATTTAAATGGAGTGGACTCTGGAAAATATTAAATAAAGCTAGTTAAACCTATTGTTATCAATAATAAAAAGATGACACGTTAGCTGTTTATTTTGTGAACCTCCTTACATATCTGAGCAAAATGAATTACACTTCTACATTAAGGTATGCAGTCGCAACACTAATTACTTATCGTAAGTACATATATTAACAATCTTTAACGTTTTATGCGGTCTACATGATATTGTGTAAACTGCCCACTACCACTGCTTATATCTACCGCTTCACCTGATTACAATAAATAGTGATTTACTGAAATAAAGGTATTGGCAGGTTTGAAGTATAATGGGTTCTCATTGGACAAAATACTATGTTGACCACTAAAGTTCGTATACATATCAACAACAGAATGAAATCATATATCCCATTTCTATTTAATTGTATTATTAACATTTCATTAAAAAAGCTTGAGCAAAAACGATAACATTAATATTTTGTACACCATTAAACTCATATTTTGCAAAAACATAATTATACAGGATTTTCTAACATTAGGAACCCAGTTAGAATATGCTCTATTACTATAAGTTTTAGCCCTGTTTGGCTTCCTATCATAAATGTCAACGCCATAGTGAAACACATCAGTGAATATCAATAACCCTAATAATGACTTAGAGCCCGCTGGATTGCTATGGCGGAACTTCCTTATTTTCCTGTTTTGGGAGAAAATTTTGAACGTCTGACTAAAAGTTATATGAATATAAATATATTTCTATTAAGCGTTCTTGAAAATCCTTTGTTCTGTGTGTATATTGATATAAACAATATGAGGTATTAAATAAAACTTCACCTCATAAATGTAATCTATTGACAGTTTCTTTGTAAATTAATTGTTGTTAACTGTTAGTCTTTGAGTTTGATTGAGAGTGTAGTTTCTTAAAACACGTCAACAGACCTTTACACAATACGGCCGTCTGACGGAGCACTGTCAAAACATTATTTAGGAAACAGGTTTATCGAAGTGTTTGATGAAACTAAACACCTTATCAAACTCCGGTAATAAAACGAAGTCGTGGGTCTTTAAGCGGCATATACTGCCCTTTTATTTAAAGTGGTGTAGTAAAAGGAAAGTTATTTTTGATTAAAGTCTTTATTTTAAGCGAAGTGTTGACTTCCTACGAAGCATATATGACGTAAGTTGTCACGTGGTATACACACACTGTTCTTAAGCGTGTTGGGAAAGTTGAGAAAGTAAATTCATAAAGGTTACCACGCATGACATTTCTTAAACACGCTTCCTATTTTGTAAACAAATGTTTTTCATGCACCAGTCAATTGTAACCACGCCCCCCCGGTCCGGGGGTATACCGGGGATAGCCGGGGAAATTGGCCGTGTTTTTACCTTTCAGGTGGCCCCGTAGTGCCGGGTGAATGCGGTGGTTTTGTCTTCGCGCAAAACATAGCGGGGAATTTGCCCTACCTAGGCATCCTGGGGTGCGGGGGAATTTGGCGGGGATTTGACCAACAGTTCGTTCCCGCAGGGCGGAGATTTTACCCGGGGTGGCTGGACCGAAAGTCAAAGTTCCCGCTATTCCGCAGACCGGGGGGGGGGGGGGCGTGGTTACAATTGACTGGTGCATTACGTTTATAGAAGAGCTGCATTCTCGGTCACAAAATGCTGTTATAGCACATCCTAAATGAGTGTGCGCACATAAAAGATGCAAAGCAGTATTTGCACTATCCTTCCGTGTGTCTGTCTGGTACAAAACAACGTCTGCCAATAATTTTACGTCAGTGGTAGGTTGCCCTTGTCCAGGCAGACGACTCCTATTGAGGGGTCTTATGAAGACTTTGTCTGCACACTAATTTGAGAACGGTTTGACTTTGTTCCACCAAACGTCAGTGGTATGTTGCTCTTGACGCGTATATAACCCCATTGAACAGTAGGTTAAAGGTAAAGGCCACCATCAACGGTCTTGAGTAATTTTTGTTCGCATTGGTCAAATGTAAAAAAAACCCGTATTTTTTCTTAAACTCGGCACATCAACTTTGACCTTTTAATAACATTGCATGCGCCTTGCCTGCTTTGAAACACCACAAAAGCATCACAAGCGGTGCTAGATCCACAATGCTTATTCAAGAAAATCTTATTACATTTAGTAAATTCAATGTATTCCTGTAATTGCAACAATGCCAAAACTTAGACAATCGACCGTCTAAATGGACTAGAGGATACCAAGGGAATATAATGTTGTATTCTAACGTTCCTAAGTCGCAATGTTTTAAGTAATAGTTAGATGACATGAAGTGAATTCTTAATTATTAAGAATTCACTCCATGTCATCTAACTGACTTAGAATACAACCTCATTGGCTGATACATTGTCAAGGCAAAATCTGACGTAGGGAGTGTGTATCGGCCTATTGGCAGTAGGCGAACTTTTTAACACGCGCGAAAGTTGAAATTCTTAATAATTAAGTCTACTACTTAATGGTTGCCTTTCTGCAACTTCATTGGCGTAAAATGTAGGTTGTGTTCCAAGCCAGAGTCAGTGGATCTTCTTCAAATGTGCGTATCAGTGCCGACAATAAGAAGAGTACAATGTTTCATATGGTTATCGTTAACAATTCTCTAGGACGACGACACCGCCGCCACCACCGTCGCCGCAGACACACATGCTCTGTCATTTCCTCTAGTTTTTCTTCTTTCAGAAAATCCAGACGGACATCATGTGGTATGTACATGTAGTTATGGTTAATACGTGTTAGTTGATCGAATGATCTGATGATGAGACGTTCACTGGTCACTAATTCCGTTGATTGAACGCTGATACAGACAGGTACTCCCAACAACATGCGACAAAACCAGAAATTATAGTACATATAAAATCACGTTTTAGATTTACTAGTACAGTCGAACCCCGTTGGCGCAAACTCCAAGGGGCGAGCGAAAATACCTCAAGCCTCGAAAAAATCAAGCCAAGCGGGATTTTTTACCATCAGTTTAAAGAAATCCGTCCTTTACATTAAGTTCGAGCCAACGAGAATTCGAGCCAACGAGGAATTCGAGCCAACGGGGTTCGACTGTAGTATGTTTTTGTTCGAACGTTTACTTTATTACTCTATTATCTGTATTTCTTCAAAACTTTATTTATTTCAGAGCATACTTTTTATTCTGTATTATATTCCATTTTTATTCAATACTAGCATCCTAACTATTGTTCACGGTTTGTCTGTATCACCATATTTTGTGAAAGACGACCAACACTCATGTCCGCAGACGAGACTCGGGGATGACAGTGGCTTCAAGCCATCGTTAGTTGCAGGATTGTGCTGAAATACATCTTAAACAAATCTTATAACCGAGTTGAGACAAGAATTCAACATTAATGAACCATGGTGGTTGATCACTGGTTTTAGCATGTCGTTTAATATTACAGTAATCAGTATTGTTAAATTGTAATTGAATGTAGCTATATTTATGTCTGATTAAACTTTAGGGAATAGACATGCAAGTTTTAAAACCTACTATTCTCAGCAAACATGGTGATTTAGTGCTCAACTTGCATGAATTATTGTGATCTCCTGTTGCATGTCGTACATAACTAATCTATGGAATTTTCGGAAATAAACCACTGGGGCAATTTCAATGAAATGTTTTAGGAATACAGTCGAACAGCGTTGGCTCGAACTCCCAGGGACCGGCGATAATACCTCGAGCTTCGGTAAATTCGAGCAAAATGGAAATGTTCACCATTAGTATAAAGAAACGATCTTTTACATTTGGTTTAAGCCAACGAGGAATTCGAATCAAGCGAGTTCGAGTTAACAGGGTTCGACTGCATATATTCCTTTTGTGATCATTGCCCAAAGTCGCTCAAACAAATGGAATGGTTCCATGTACTATCCAGTTCTGGGTCCCGTTTCAATAAGATATCTTAGTCGTTCACCTTAGGCTGTTAAAATATTGCACATCTGTAAAGAAACAGGGAAATCAATGCGGTTAATGTCCTAACAATTATTTTTTTATTGAAACTTTACTCCAAAAACGAGGTTTCGCCTGGAAATCTCCGATCTTAAGCCTTTTACATTTGCCAAATTTCAAAACGAGTTCACAGAAATGGTTATTGGTCCAGACTGTCCCTAATTACTTCAAACTGCATAATCGTTATAAACACTTCAAAATGTCCACTGACCGTAACACCAACATGTATAACGATAGTCTAATATTTGCGTAATGTATCTCGTTTAGAGTCTGTTGTCTCATGGGCTTGTCCCGCGTAGTTTCCATTGTATTATCAAAATGATTCATTATAGTTAAAGGGGTGTTAATGAGCAATGTTAACGCTTATCATTCAGCAGCAATCGAGATGTTGGAGTAGGATTTGTAATTGGTTTCAGTCGAGATGTTCTTGTAATTTGAGAGGAATGTCTGTGAACAATATTACTACCGTTGCTAAAGAACACCAGTATCGGTTTACGAGTACAGAGCGTACACAATCTACAATGACAGACATAATTGCTAGTTGAAATGCAAGGCTGACAGTAAATTCTGGGACTAATATGGCGCATATGTGTCTATGAAATTATAATACATTGAAATATACAGGGGCAATCCATGTGGCCATCATTACGAACAATCTCAGGTGCAAGTCTAGACTCAGACTCAGAAAAGGATGTTGTAGGAACCGTTACAACATTACAAAACACATCCACAAAACGACACTGCACGAGATACACATGTCATGACACGGTCCCTACAACATAACAAAACACATCCACAAAACGACACTGCACGAGATACACATGTCATGACACGGTTCCTACAACATTACAAAACACATCCACAAAACGACACTGAACGAGATACACAAGCCATGACACGGTTCCTACAACATTACAAAACACATCCACAAAACGACACTGCACAAGATACACAAGTCATGACACGGTTCCTACAACATTACAAAACACATCCACAAAACGACACTGCACGAGATACACAAGTCATGACACGGTTCCTACAACATTACAAACACATCCACAAAACGACACTGCACGAGATACACAAGTCATGACACGGTCACTACAGCATTACAAAACACATCAACAAAACGACACTGCACGAGATACACATGTCATAACAAGGTTCCTACAGCATTACAAAACACATCCACAAAACGACACTGCACGAGGTACACAAGTCATGACACGGTTCCTACAACATTACAAAACACATCCACAAAACGACACTGCACGAGATACACAAGTCATGACACGGTTCCTACAGCATTACAAAACACATCCACAAAACGACACTGCACGAGATACACATGTCATGACACGGTCAATACAGCATTACAAAACACATCCACAAAACGACACTGCACGAGATACACAAGTCATGACACGGTCCCTACGGCATTGCAAAACACATCCACAAAACGACACTGCACGAGATACACAAGCCATGACACGGTTCCTACAGCATTACAAAACACATCCACAAAACGACACTGCACGAGATATACAAGCCATGACACGGTTCCTATAGCATTACAAAACACATCCACAAAACGACACTGCACGAGATACACAAGTCATGACACGGTTCCTACAGCATTACAAAACACATCCACAAAACGACACTGCACGAGATACACAAGTCATGACACGGTTCCTACAGCATTACAAAACACATCCACAAAACGACACTGCACGAGATACACAAGTCATGACACGGTCCCTACAGCATTACAAAACACATCCACAAAACGACACTGCACGAGATACACAAGCCATGACACGGTCACTACAGCATTACAAAACAAACCCACAAAACGACACTGCACGAGATACACATGTCATGACACGGTCACTACAGCATTACAAAACACATCCACAAAACGACACTGCACGAGATACACAAGTCATGACACGGTCCCTACAGCATTACAAAACACATCCACAAAGCGACACTGCACGAGATACACAAGCCATGACACGGTTCCTACAGCATTAATAAACACATCCACAAAACGACACTGCACGAGATACACAAGCCATGACGCGGTTCCTACAGCATTACAAAACACATCCACAAAACGACACTGCACGAGATACACATGTCATGACACGGTCACTACAACATTACAAAACACATCCACAAAACGACACTGCACGAGATACACAAGCCATGACACGGTTCCTACAGCATTACAAAACACATCCACAAAACGACACTGCACGAGATACACATGTCATGACACGGTCACTACAGCATTACAAAACACATCCACAAAACGACACTGCACGAGATACACAAGTCATGACACGGTCCCTACAGCATTACAAAACACATCCACAAAGCGACACTGCACGAGATACACAAGCCATGACACGGTTCCTACAGCATTAATAAACACATCCACAAAACGACACTGCACGAGATACACAAGCCATGACGCGGTTCCTACAGCATTACAAAACAAACCCACGAAACGACACTGCATGAGATACACAAGCCATGACGCGGTTCCTACAACATTACAAAACACATCCACAAAACGACACTGCACGAGATACACAAGTCATGACACGGTTCCTACAGCATTACAAAACACAACCACAAAACGACACTGCACGAGATACACAAGCCATGACACGGTTCCTACAGCATTACAAAACACAACCACAAAACGACACTGCACGAGATACACAAGTCATGACACGGTTCCTACAACATTACAAAACACATCCACAAAACGACACTGCACGAGATACACATGTCATGACACGGTCCTTACAACATAACAAAACACATCCACAAAACGACACTGCACGAGATACACAAGTCATGACACGGTTCCTACAACATTACAAAACACATCCACAAAACGACACTGCACGAGATACACAAGTCATGACAAGGTTCCTACAGCATTACAAAACAAACCCACAAAACGACACTGCACGAGATACACAAGTCATGACACGGTTCCTACAGCATTACAAAACACATCTACAAAACGACACTGCACGAGATACACAAGTCATGACACGGTTCCTACAACATTACAAAACACATCTACAAAACGACACTGCACGAGATACACATGTCATGACACGGTTCCTACAACATTACAAAACACATCCACAAAACGACACTGCACGAGATACACATGTCATGACACGGTCACTACAGCATTACAAAACACATCCACAAAACGACACTGCACGAGATACACAAGCCATGACACGGTCACTACAGCATTACAAAACACATCCACAAAACGACACTGCACGAGATACACATGTCATGCCACGGTTCCTACAACATTACAAAACACATCCACAAAACGACACTGCACGAGATACACATATCATGACACGGTCACTACAGCATTACAAAACACATCCACAAAACGACACTGCACGAGATACACAAGTCATGACACGGTTCCTACAGCATTACAAAACACATCCACAAAACGACACTGCACGAGATACACAAGTCATGACACGGTTCCTACAACATTACAAAACACATCCACAAAACGACACTGCACGAGATACACAAGTCATGACACGGTTCCTACAGCATTACAAAACACATCAACAAAACGACACTGCACGAGACACACAAGCCATGACACGGTTCCTACAATATTACAAAACACATCCACAAAACGACACTGCACGAGATACACAAGTCATGACACGGTTCCTACAACATTACAAAACACATTCACAAAACGACACTGGACGAGACACACAAGCCATGACACGGTTCCTACAACATTACAAAACACATCCACAAAACGACACTGCACGAGATACACAAGTCATGACACGGTTCTTACAGCATTACAAAACACATCCACAAAACGACACTGCATGAGATACACAAGCCATGACACGGTTCCTACAGCATTACAAAACACATCCACAAAACGACACTGCACGAGATACACATGTCATGACACGGTCACTACAGCATTACAAAACACATCCACAAAACGACACTGCACGAGATACACAAGTCATGACACGGTCCCTACAGCATTACAAAACACATCCACAAAACGACACTGCACGAGATACACAAGCCATGACACGGTTCCTACAGCATTAATAAACACATCCACAAAACGACACTGCACGAGATACACAAGCCATGACGCGGTTCCTACAGCATTACAAAACAAACCCACGAAACGACACTGCACGAGATACACAAGCCATGACGCGGTTCCTACAACATTACAAAACACATCCACAAAACGACACTGCACGAGATACACAAGTCATGACACGGTTCCTACAGCATTACAAAACACAACCACAAAACGACACTGCACGAGATACACAAGCCATGACACGGTTCCTACAACATTACAAAACACAACCACAAAACGACACTGCACGAGATACACAAGTCATGACACGGTTCCTACAACATTACAAAACACATCCACAAAACGACACTGCACGAGATACACATGTCATGACACGGTCCCTACAACATAACAAAACACATCCACAAAACGACACTGCACGAGATACACAAGTCATAACACGGTTCCTACAACATTACAAAACACATCCACAAAACGACACTGCACGAGATACACAAGTCATGACAAGATTCCTACAGCATTACAAAACACATCCACAAAACGACACTGCACGAGATACACAAGTCATGACACGGTTCCTACAGCATTACAAAACACATCCACAAAACGACACTGCACGAGATACACATGTCATGACACGGTCACTACAGCATTACAAAACACATCCACAAAACGACACTGCACGAGATACACAAGCCATGACACGGTCACTACAGCATTACAAAACACATCCACAAAACGACACTGCACGAGATACACATGTCATGCCACGGTTCCTACAGCATTACAAAACACATCCACAAAACGACACTGCACGAGATACACATGTCATGACACGGTCACTACAGCATTACAAAACACATCCACAAAACGACACTGCACGAGATACACAAGTCATGACACGGTTCCTACAGCATTACAAAACACATCCACAAAACGACACTGCACGAGATACACAAGTCATGACACGGTTCCTACAACATTACAAAACACATCAACAAAACGACACTGCACGACATACACAAGTCATGACACGGTTCCTACAGCATTACAAATACATCAACAAAACGACACTGCACGAGACACACAAGCCATGACACGGTTCCTACAACATTACAAAACACATCCACAAAACGACACTGCACGAGATACACAAGTCATGACACGGTTCCTACAACATTACAAAACACATTCACAAAACGACACTGCACGAGACACACAAGCCATGACACGGTTCCTACAACATTACAAAACACATCCACAAAACGACACTGCACGAGATACACAAGTCATGACGCGGTTCCTACAGCATTACAAAACACATCCACAAAACGACACTGCACGAGATACACAAGTCATGACACGGTTCCTACAACATTACAAAACACATCCACAAAACGACACTGCACGAGATACACAAGTCATGACACGGTTCCTACAGCATTACAAAACACATCCACAAAACGACACTGCACGAGACACACGTGTCATGACACGGTTCCTACAACATTACAAAACAAATCCACAAAACGACACTGCACGAGATACACATGTCAAGACGCGGTTCCTACAACATTACAAAACACATCTACAAAACGACACTGCACGAGACACACAAGCCATGACACGGTTCCTACAACATTACAAAACACATCCAACCAGAACCATTTCGCATACACATCGACTTAGTTAAACCAACTGGCGATAATACTTTGAACCATTGGATCAAAAAGGTTTGTCAAATCATATTGCAGAAGCTTTCAAAGGTTGACATAACTTAATGTAATTTGCCTAGAACAACGACGTTGCGATTACTGAGCTAATTATCAATCACGAAGGTTAAAGCGTTTGGCAATGTTTCCGCTAGTGTGTTTACCCAACGGCGTATGTTGCAGGAACATATTGTTCACAGTCACGCATAAGGCCTGTGATTTAAATGACATTGTCGCTCTTTCTCTTCAGTGAAATATAATACAACATGTTGTATCAGATGAGATGTTGCCCTGACATCGTTAGTTGAAAGTTCCTGTTGGAAGTATGTGGACACGTTCGTGCCCATAACGTAACAAACCCAATTACATAAACGAAGCGACAATGACTAGACAGCGGTCACCATAATGAGTTGGGAACTTTAGGTGTATTCTAAACGTGTGCCATTTGTTTATAATGTACTACCGTACTAGATAATGTAATAATACATATTTTTGTATAGTGTGTAATGTAATACTATACTAGATACTGTAATAATACATATTTTTGTAAAGTGTGTAATGTAATACCGCACTAGATACTGTAATAATACATATTTTTGTAAAGTGTGTAATGTAATACTGTACTAGATACAGTAATAATACATATTTTTGTAAAGTGTGTAAACATCTTTTTAGGAACAAGTTGAGTCGTTTACCAAATGAATATAATAATTGTGGTGCGCCAAAATTTTTAGTAAATATATCGGCTTTCATTAGATCTTGAAGAGCTGTTTCGTATTCCCGACAGAGTTATGTAGATTCAATCGGATTTGTTTTAAAATTATAAATGGTCTTTCAATGAGTGACCATTGCAATACGTGTGCGGTCTGTATGTCCGATGTGTTTTTTTTTATTGATTTATTGATTGATTAATTTATGTGTTTATTGATTTATTTGGTGGGGGTGTGGGGTGGAGCGTTTGTATTTTCAGGATAGCTAGAAAGGTTATTCTAATTAAGGGTTGACGCTGAACATATATAAAGTTCTCCACGTTACATCGAATAGGGGAGAACCTTTGTCTCAACATGGCCATTTCAAAACTGGTTTGGGCAGTTTTGTCACGTGTTAGTGATAATTGAAAGGCGGGAAAGGGTGTTTGCGTGTCATTTCTACAGAGACTTTCGTCTTGGGAACAGAACATTCACATTCATTTTATCGTAAAATATAGGCGAGAAGGAAAATTATATAGATGATAAAATCATATTTGTATCTGAAAAATGGAGCATGTTGAGATATGTTCGTTATCTCATATTGGGAGGGCTAGTCTAAGAAACATTAGGAAACCTGTGTTCGTAACAATGCGCGAAACAATGATTGTTTCGCGCATTGTTACGAACACAGGTTTCCTCGTCCATTTAAAAACAAACAAACGGGGTTTTGCCTGAGCGGCCAGTAACCCAGAGAAAATATTCGATCTTATCATTAAACAATACATGGCGTTAGTTTATTTAGCCATGTTTTTTATTCTGATAAAATCGTGACATACTCAGTTTGGGGGTGATTATTATTTATAATTGTTCATCGGAATATCTGACACTCGGATATGTGTACGTACGTTATTTTTAAGCATTTGTTGTTTTGCTATTATTTTGATGTCACTCCCATGTATCTGGTGTTGTCCAAAATAAACGAGTCTCATAAGCAGTGTGTGTTCGCTTATGTTTTTGTTAAGGGTGTGTTGAGACAAACATTTTATTTTGGCCTAGCTGTGGACAACCGTTTATACAAATGGCTGTTCCTTCATACAACCCTAGCCGTACCAACTGTAGCTTGTGTTTTTTTTTGTACTTCGCTGCTACTATCCCATAAACATGTTTACTATGTATTTTCGACAATTATTCTACTATCATAATGATGTTTGAAGTTATTCTAACGGCCTCTTAATTGTTTTTATGGTATTCAATCGTATAGCCTTATTATCTATAGAGGATAATAAGTATTGCTTGTCTCAGAGTGAGATCGCAATATGTTTCCCTGAGTGGGCAAAACAGCTTCATTTGCGTAGCCACGAGTGAAATATTTACATTTGGTGCTCACAAGGTGAAATATATGGCGATATTGCAGCTAAAAAAATCGTTCATCATTGGCCTAAATTGCATGTAAAATGACAGAAAAGTGTGTGTGTTTTTTTCAGAATAGCGAGCCAAATCATATGCGAGCGTAACGTAATTTCCAAAATAACGTCGAATTTCGTCCCAGCTGTTGGCGCGATGATGTTTGATTTGGCAGTGATAGCGTACTCAACTTTCAAAACTTATAAAATATCAAATTGTTATTTCACTGAAGCCATGTATTATCATTTTTACTTCACTGATAAATTTTTACATATCTACGCCGTAATGGAACTGCATTATTAAATATGACGCTGTCTTATTTGCGCATATATATGTACTAAACATATATATATGCATATCAAATCTGTATAATAATATATAATTGCATAATTTCAAGATTAGCAAGATCTATGTTGTAGTTTTTCTCTTCATGCCCATTGTGTTTGTACAAAATTGTGTTTTAGGACCCCGGTTCATACAACATACATTGTCTATATTGTCTATACATTTTACACTATTAACACATATATACATATATATATATATATATATATATATATATATATATATATATATATATATATATATATATATATATATATATATATATATATATATATATATATATATATATATATATATATATATATATATAGGATCTACGCCACCTCCATTCAAGAATCCAAAAATCCACATATGTCTACTGTGTCACTTACTATCATACATGGCTACCGTATCACTAACTATCAAATATGTCTACTGTATCACTTACTATCATACATGGCTACTGTATCACTGACTATCATATATGTCTACTTTATCACTGACTGTCATACATGTCTACCGTATCACTAACTATCATATATGTCTATTGTATCACTAACTATCACATATGTCTACTGTATCACTTACTATATTACATGGCTACTTTATCACTGACTATCATATATGTCTACTTTATCACTGACTGTCATACATGTCTATCGTATCACTAACTATCACATATGTCTACTGTATCACTTACTGCCATACATGTCTACCGTATCACTTACTATCATATATGTCTACTGTATCATTTACTGTCATATCTTTCTACTGTATCACTTACTGTCATATATTTCTACTGTATAACTTACTGTCATATCTGTATATTGTATCACTTACTGTCATATCTGTCTACTGTATCATTTACTGTCATATCTTTCTACTGTATCACTTACTGCCATATCTGTCTACTGTATCGCTTACTGTCATATATGTCTACTGTATCATTTACTGTCATATCTTTCTACTGTATCACTTACTGCCATATCTGTCTACTGTATCGCTTACTGTCATATATGTCTACTGTATCATTTACTGTCATATCTTTCTACTGTATCACTTACTGCCATATCTGTCTACTGTATCACTTACTGTCATATCTGTCTACTGTATCACTTACTGTCATATATGTCTACTGTATCGCTTACTGTCATATCTGTCTACTGTATCACTTACAGTCATATCTTTCTACTGTATCACTTACAGTCATATCTGTCTACTGTATCACTTACTATCATATATGTCTACTGTATCACTTACAGTCATATCTTTCTACTGTATCACTTACAGTCATATCTGTCTACTGTATCACTTACTGTCACATATGTCTACTGTATCACTGACTGTCATATCTTTCTACTGTATCACTTACTATCATATATGTCTACTGTATCACTTACTATCATATATGTCTACTGTATCAATAACTGTAATATCTTTCTATTGTATCACTTACTGCCATATCTGTCTACTGTATCACTTACTATCACATATGTCTACTGTATCACTGACTGTAATATCTTTCTATTGTATCATTTACTGCCATATCTTTCTACTGTATCACTTAATGTCATATATGTCTACTGTACCACTTACTGTCATAAATTATGTCTACTGTATCACTTACTGTCATATCTTTTTAATGTATCACTTACTGTCATATATGTCTACTGTATCACTTACAGTCATATCTGTCTACTGTATCACTTACTGTCATATCTTTCTACTGTATCACTTACTGTCATATCTTTTTAATGTATCACTTACTGTCATATATGTCTACTGTATCACTTACTGTCATATCTGTCTACTGTATCACTTACTGCCATATCTTTCTACTGTATCACTTACTGTCATATCTGTCAACTGTATCACTTACTGTCATATATGTATAATGTATCACTTACTGCCATATATGTCTACTGGGAGTAGGATTGGTCCCAAATGTCTAGGCCACCTACAATAGCTTATTAAAATTGCCGTGTCAATGCCCTGTATCACTTCCTATCATAGATGTCAACACCAGTACTAAAAGGGATAAAACTTCTCATCATTGCTTATAACAGTAGCTCCAAAACCACCATTAAAGCCCATTGAATTGCTGAGAAGAAAGCTTGCAATTTTCACTTTTCTGAAGAGAAGCCTTCTGAAAGGCCTTTTAGATTATCATTAGTACTGTAGTCTCCCAACTGAAATAGACCAATCTAATTGGTATTCGTCATTTTCTTCCGTTTCATAATAGCATCTTGATCTTTTGAAAACTTGCTAAAATCTCCCAATTTTGTTTTAAATGTAAATGAATAAATAATCATAAACAACCCATGATGTCTAGGGGATGCCAACTCTCGCCCGCTTTCAGATTTCGTAAGTCTCTAAACCATTAATTCTGGACATGATCATCTATAATCGACAACATAAGCCAGAGTAATGGGTCTTCTTATAATACTACATTTTAAACAAGAGTTATGGACCTTGTTTTAAATCAACATTTAAAGTCAGAGTTATGGGCCTTCTTACAAAACTACATTTAAAACCAGAGTTATGGGCCTTCTTATAAAACTACATTTAAAACCAGAGTCATGGACCTTGTTTCAAATCGACATTTAAAACCAGAGTAATGGGCCTTCTTATAAACCTACATTTAAAACCAGAGTCATGGACCTTGTTATGAAGCGACATTTAAAGTCAGAGTTATGGACCTTGTTATAAACATACATTTAAAACCATAGTCATGGACCTTGTTATGAAGCGACATTTAAAGTGAGAGTTATGGACCTTGTTATAAATCAACATTGAAAACCGGAGTTATAGGCCTTGATATACATTGACGTTTAAAGCCCGAGTTATGGGCCTTATTATAAATCGACATTTATAGCCCGAGTTATGGGCCTTATTATAAATCAACTATTAAAGCCCGAGTTATGGGCCTTATTATAAACCGACATTTATAGCAAGAGTTATGGACCTTATTATAATTCAACTATTAAAGTCAGAGTTATGGACTTTGTTATAAATCAACATTTATAGCCAGAGTTATGGGCCTTGTTATAAATCGACATTTATAGCCAGAGTTATGGGCCTTGTTATAAATCAACATTTATAGCCAGAGTTATGGGCCTTATTATTAATCAACTATTGAAGCCAGAGTTATGGGCCTTGTTATAAATCAACATTTATAGCCAGAGTTATGGGCCTTATTATTAATCAACTATTAAAGCCCGAGTTATAGGCCTTATTATAAATCAACATTTAAAGCAAGAGTTTTGGGCCTTGTTATAAATCGACATTTATAGCCAGAGTTATGGGTCTTATTATAAATCGACTATTAAAGCCAGAGTTATGGGTCTTATTATAAATCGACATTTATAGCAAGAGTTTTGGGCCTTGTTATAAATCGACATTTAAAGCCATATCTATATAGGTTCCGTTCTTAATTTACAATCTAAGCCAGAGCTATCGACCTATTTTGAAATCGACATTTAAAGCCAGAGTTATGGGTCTTGTTCTTAATTTACTATCGAAGCCAGAGCTGTGGACCTTGCTATAAATCTACATTTAAAGCTAGAGTTATGGGTCTTGTTCTTAATTTACTATTGGAGCCAGAGCTGTGGACCTTGCTATAAATCTACATTTAAAGCTAGAGTTATGGGTCTTGTTCTTAATTTACTATCGAAGCCAGAGCTGTGGACCTTGCTATAAATCGACATTTAAAGCCAGAGTTATGGGTCTTGTTCTTAATTTACTATCGAAGCCAGAGCTGTGGACCTTGCTATCAATCTACATTTAAAGCTAGAGTTATGGGTCTTGTTACACATGCATGTATTATCACCGGTTACATGTTTACTCGGTTTAATGTGAATATCTTAAATGCTTTTCGTTTCTGAATTACCTTTCAGGTGATCAAGGAGCATTTTTTAGAACAATTAAAGCCAAAGTTAAGGATACTTGCTACATAGATGCATGTCATATATAGACTGGTAAAATGTGTGTACTCATAATTTTATGTGAATATTGTGTGATGTGATTTTTTCAGACAACAAAGGTTGTAACACAACAATAAATAAAATCTAGAGTTATGGGGTTTGTGTCACTATTATTGTCACCAACTGGTGACATAATTGCTTATTTTAATGTGAATGTTGTGATTTTTTAAATTATGGCCAAAGCAAAAGTGTTTGTACTACAATGACTCCATCATTTACTTGATCAACAAATCATAAATTTGATGGTTTTTCTTATAAACCAACTCCAACAGGACTAAAGAAAACAACTTTTACATAGTTCATACCACATTTTATTAATACAGTTGGTCATTCAATATCATGTGTATTGTAAGTATAAATACATATCTAATGGACACTAAATCACAAATAAATACTGTACAATGGAAATTAGTATAATATATGTACTCTTATGGGTGTAAGGCAAAGTGGAACTAACCCAATATTTAACTATGAAGGTGATAGTTCTGTTTTTCCCCAAACCCACAATTATCACAGACTGTTAGCACAATGCTGATTATGGAACACTTAACACATACATATGGAATACAATTTACAACATATTAGAACATATGATGAAATGGTTAATATTATACGATGATAATTCAGTGTTACAAGCACACAAATTGTGTATTTCCAGGAGAAACAACGGAACTAGTTGGCGCAGTGACCACATACGTATGCAGAGGTACAGATAACTTTTTATTTCAAGTGTATTCTACACTTTTAAGTAATTCTGTGTATTTATTGGACACATTTGTACTCCGTTTCATACAATAAAGTGTAAAGTCAATTGTTAAAGTGAGAATTGAAGTGCAAATAAAAATGTATTTTACATACACGATAGGCTCGATCCTAAAGCCAGAAGCTAATCGCCACACAGCGCTTAATTCTCATTGCAATTAAAACATAATGGTTGTCAAGAAAGAACACATAGTTGAAATGATTCTACACCAGTTATGCGGCCTTCTTCCATTTGGTCCAAATGGTTGTTTCCAAAACGGCCTATTCACACCAATTGCCACCTTTATCTGAAGCTCTGATGTATGTGTTTGCAGATAGACCATTGTATAAAAGTACGGAAAGGCAATCAAAAGGACAAAATGTCTCACTATCACAAAATCTGGTTACTTTATACTGCCTAATCAGCGTGGATACTGGCACTTATCACTTAACAATACAAGGAGGAAAGAAGGAACATTCAGATACCGTAATGGTCTCTAATGAGGGCAAGTATGATGTTGATAAATATCATTATGGACAATAGGGCACTTAATTGCCTTCATGAAACTATATAGAGACAATATTAAGCCAATTTAAGTGCAAATCATGTAAAATTTAGCAAATTATCTGTCAGAAAAAATGAAAAATACAGCATTGTTTCTCAAAATGAATAAGATCTACTTCCAGAAATAAATATTTGATCAATAATACCAGTAACACTAATAAAAACTTATAAAACTACTATTCTTGATCACAGATCTGTCATGTATAGGTCCGTGTATTTATGTAACAGAACAAATGGAACATTTTTACATTTTTTATACTGACTCAACAACAAATAGATCCACATATCACACGTTCCTTATCTGAAAAGAGGACAAAATATCACTAATTGAAATCTCATTAATTTTTCTAAATATTCCAGATAGCACACCTTGGACATTAAATTGGTATTTTCCATGCTCTTATTAAGCCAATGAAAAAGTGATCTGAAACAGTCTGCAGGCACACTATATCTCCGAACAACTAATCACTAAATTTACGTGACGTAAATGCATTTTGATGTTAATTTTGATTTACTATAAGCCTAAGGAGGCTTCACTTTCACAGATAAGCATCTCATAAAGTTACTGACGTCACAGTGTCTCTGCTAGTTCCCACAAAACCACCACAAATGGAAGTTGATGTACATGATATTCATTGAAGCCCGAAGTCACAGAGGCACTGTTTATCATCTGGCTTTTTTTCTCAGTGTAATTTTCTTCTCGGTCTCCTTGACTTTCTTCAGCTTTTTGCCTTGAGTCTTCATGAGGTCGGCCATTTCTGGAAATAAAATTTCCCATTGGTTTCTTCATTATACATTGAACTTGACATGGCAGAGGATATTAACTTCAAAGACTTGACAGTTATCTAACTTGTTTAACGGAGCAATCAAATTCCTTGACAGCAGGCCATAAGGTAAAAGCATTTTAGAAGAAAGTGTTACAATTTGTCACAGTTGAGGCCCTATTTAATTTCCCACAAGCATTGGATGTCACAGTTGAGGCCCTGTCTAATTTCCCACAAGCATTGGATCGAGGTAATAAATAGTCCCTGATTTGCCATAGGGATAGATAGAAAATACAATTGTCGTGTATAAACAAATCCAAGGTTTGCTAAAAATTTGCTTCAATCTTTTAGAACATAAATGAGAAACCTCCTTTTACCACAACCTTTATAATGAAACTGAGAAAGATTGGGCAAAGTAGCAAACAAATGAAGATATGTTACAGGCATGTATTAATCATTACTTGCAATAAATGAGTTGTCAATGCCAGCAGTGTTCCACCTTAAAACCCGTCAAGATGCTTTGCCTTTACACAATTTTACATTACGGTAATCTGTTATGGACTCTGCAGACATCAGCTATTGTGTACCCATGATATAGGAATCATATAATGAGTCAACTCATTTTCTATTTGTTTACAAAAATGATTCTTGCTTTATTAGGATGAAAGCTGATAGCCAATAGGAATCACTCCCCTCGACTCTTGATTCTGTTTCCTGTGTGAAATACAAGCCAAAATATCACAAAAATGGATTAAACCAAAGTAATTTATGTTGGGTGGTGCACACATATACCCCTAGACCTTTTTCACCCTTATTTTATATTGGTAACTGGGCAACTTTTACATATCCCACCTCTGTTTTCCTTTTGAAGGTTGCCACCCATCTGTGTGAGGCTGATGATCCGCTCCTCCAGACGCTTGCAGAGCTCCTGGGTGTCTGCCGCACTTGGCACACTCGCCATCACGTCCTCTGTTCAAGAATAATATATGAATAGAATAATGATGAGTGGATGAACTCCTGACAGCAATGTCTTCTAAACCAAATTTAATCAGATGTAACAAACAGCTCTCCATTTTGGTTTGATATGTGATCAATTATAAACTGAGTACAGTGAAACTGAAATCGTTCGAGGACGCCATGGTCCCAGCTAAATTAAACCTCCAGTGATCTGATGTTTCTAATGACCTAAGTTTCCATTTTAGTCTTATGAAATGTCTTACAATTTAAAAGTTTGAAGTTGTCATTTTATAAGAAAATACCTTACAGTGTTATTCCCACGAGGATCTCGTGGAGAGCATGGACATTGCTATGCAGGATTAATGTATAACTGTACGATTATTGCTTCATATAGCGGCTTCATATAGTCTATAAGTGTGGTACAAGTTTGAAAGCTTATTGGCAGATCGTTTTACAAACATGCCATGTCGATGTTTTCTTAATCCCTTGATTGCCCTTGTTGTTTGTTTAATCCTCAAATAAATATATCACACTTCCTTTTCAACAGGCAATAAATCGTTTAGGATGGGTAGTAACTAATTAAATTGTCACAGTGGTGTATACGGTTAGGTAATCTAGCCAGGCAGTGTAAAGATCAAAAATCAATATTCTTCGTCTGTGAAACTTGGTAACTATGAAAGTTATGATTGATGTCCTTTGGGTGTCCGAAAATTAGGTACACAAAATAAATTATTTTGGGAAATAATTATGGGTGTCCAAATATAAAATATTTTTGTTGAAATTATAAACGTCTTACGATATACCGTATCCCGATCTTCAACTGCCGTTTTAACCCGTATATACTCGATCAATATGACGCGAGTAACATCCCTTTCTACATAAATCTAAACAAACTCTCGGCTTGAAATTGACATCAGAAAAAAAGTTCAAAAAATTGTTACTGGGTATTATACGCAGGCATTTTTTTGCATCAAAATCTGAGGGAAAAAAGTGCGTCTAATACCCAGTCATTTACGGTAGAAGAAATAATGGTTGGGGCTAAGCCTCGACCTCAACCAATTGCCAGTTCTCAAGCGATTATGCCTGTTTAAAAAATCAAAGTTTTACTGTACATTAATTGTAAGTATTACAACAACTTATGAACCTTTGGTTTTATGTTGGTGTAAATAATATTTGAAACAGATCATCATTTCCTTCATCCATTATTAATGTTATGCATTCCCTCCTGTAAATCTTAAATATTGTATTTTATTTAATAACAAAGAATTTAACATGATAGTTTTGGTATCATATTTTTTATGTACAATTATGTGGATGCCTTATGATGCCATAATATTTTCATATCATTTGAAGAGGTTTTTTGTGTATAGAAAAAGAAATCTGAATCGAAAAGGGAAAAAAAAATGAGCAAACAATTTGGCTTTGAATGATTGCAAAGAGTTGTTTTAGTTGAAATAAAAAATGAAAATACAAACTGTGATAACTGTATATATAATGTAGTTTTTCAGTCATATCATTTACATATTATTAGCATCAAACTGAAATACTGAAAACTAGAGAATCAATCACATTCTTTACCCACAACAGATGTGTTAAACAAAAAGACTTATATGCAATTTGGCTATAATGTCACCTATGTGTATAAATGATTCATATGCATCTGATCATAATGCGACCAATGTGTTTATCATGTGTATATCCGATAAGAAGGACATGTATGTGTATATCTGATAATAAGGACATGTATGTGTATATCCGATGATAAGGACATGTATGTGTATATCTGATAATAAGGACATGTATGTGTATATCTGATAATAAGGACATGTATGTGTATATCCGATAATAAGGACTCGTATGTGTATATCCGATAATAAGGACATGTATGTGTATATCTGATAATAAGGGACATGTATGTGTATATCTGATAATAAGGACATGTATGTGTATATCCGATGATAAGGACATGTATGTGTATATCTGATAATAAGGACACGTATGTGTATATCTGATAATAAGGACATGTATGTGTATATCCGATGATAAGGACATGTATGTGTATATCTGATAATAAGACATGTATGTGTATATCTGATAATAAGGACATGTATGACTGTATATCCGATAATAAGGACATGTATGTGTTTATCCGATAATAAGGACATGTATGTGTATATCCGATAATAAGGACATGTATGTGTATATCCGATAATAAGGACATGTATGTGTATATCTGTTAATAAGGACATGTATGTGTATATCTGTTAATAATGCCACATAAATGTATATCTGATTATAATGCCACCTATGTGTATATCTGATTATAATGCCATCTATGTGTATATCTGATTATAATGCCACCTATGTGTATATCTGGTTATAATGCCACCTATGTGTATATCTGATTACAATGCCACCTATGTGTATATCTGATTACAATGCCACCTATGTGTTTATCTGACTACAATGCCACCTATGTGTTTATCTGATTAAAATGCTACCTATGTGTTTATCTGTAAATAATGCCACATAAGTGTATATCTGATTATAATTAATGCCACCTATGTGTATATCTGTAAATAATGCTACATAAGTGTATATCTGATTATAATTAATGCCACCTATGTGTATATCTGTAAATAATGCCACATAAGTGTATATCTGATTATAATTAATGCCACCTATGTGTATATCTGTAAATAATGTCAGGTAAATGTATATCTGATTATAATTAATGCCACCTATGTGTATATCTGTAAATAATGTCACGTAAATGTATATCTGATTATAATTAATGCCACCTATGTTTATATCTGTAAATAATGTCACGTAAATGTATATCTGATTATAATTAATGCCACCTATGTGTATATCTGTAAATAATGCCACATAAGTGTATATCTGATTATAATTAATGCCACCTATGTGTATATCTGTAAATAATGTTACGTAAATGTATATCTGATTATAATTAATGCCACCTATGTGTATATCTGTAATTAATGTCACGTAAGTGTATATCTGATTATAATTAATGCCACCTATGTGTTTATCTGTAAATAATGTCACGTAAGTGTATATCTGACTATAATGCTTTGTAAGTGTATATCTGACTATAATGCTTTGTAAGTGTATATCTGACTATAATGCTTTGTAAGTGTATGTCTGACTATAATGCTTTGTAAGTGTATATCTGACTATAATGCTTTGTAAGTGTATATCTGACTATAATGCTTTGTAAGTGTATATCTGACTATAATGCTTTGTAAGTGTATATCTGACTATAATGCTTTGTAAGTGTATATCTGACTATAATGCTTTGTAAATGTATATCTGACTATAATAATGCTTTGTAAGTGTATATCTGACTATAATGCTTTGTAAGTGTATATCTGACTATAATGCTTTGTAAATGTATATCTGACTATAATAATGCTTTGTAAGTGTATATCTGACTATAATGCCACATATGCGTATATCTGATTCTGAAGTATTTAGGTGCTGAATAAAGCAACCAGCAACATGGAAAAAAGGAATACTTTTGAAGCTAAAAAAGCAGCTCAATAGAGAACCTGATTATATAAGCAAATAAGACACTGCTAAAAGAAGTCACTAAAGTACCAGGCCAAATTTCTCAAAACTTTTTAAGTCCCTTAAAACAGGATTAAGCTAAGCTCACTATTTTTGTTTTTCAATAATTTTCATAATATTTACTTCTTTAAGAATTTTTATACTTAAGATAGGAATTATCTTTATAATAATCACAATAAACCATTTTCCGTTAATAAAAATTCAATTTAAGTATGTAAGTTTCAGGAAATCGGGGCCCGTTCTGTATTCACTAATGCCTTGACTTTTGAGTTTTAGACTCCGGCTCATTAACTGGATTATTGAATGTTTCAAATCATCAATAATATAACTAATGTTAACAAAATATGTGTGCCTAGTTGTAGAATAGATCATTTGCAACAGATACATCATTTTTACCATCTTTGGTACTATAATACTGTTTTAACAACAAAATTAGAAAATTGTTGCTCTGAGCCTGAGCCTCGAACTCTGACTTAGGACGTTGGTGAATTATAAAGAACCCAGGCTTGCATTTTAAGCTCAAAGACAGAAGCTGATTTTTTTTACAGTTTTTCCCAAAGCAATAGAAATAATGTTCAAAGGCATAATGAAACAAGCAATTTGAAACATAACATAAATAGGCTGTAACAAGAATACTTTTAACTTAAGTAAATATAATTTAGTGCTTCAAGAATCACATGCATGATTGTATCTTTCATCCCTTTAATTAATTACAGTGGCTAGCTAAATCATGACCGAGTTATAAGAGTCATGCATTGCCTGTTTATAGTGTTTATTCCCTGAAAATGATTTACACAGTCTGATTTACAATAGGCAATTGGAAATGACAGAGACGGCTAATGAAAAAGGAAGAAAATTTCAGATAATCACATGGCGAACATTAATGTGACACTCTGTAATTACAATTTCTGACTATAATGGTCAACTGCTCTGAAATATTATTCCACTGGTACTTCCAATAACACACTGTCAGTACTGTTTGGTTAGTAAGACATCTCAGTGTGTGTACACCACGTGATAAATTGCGTCATAAATGCTATGTCGGAAGGCAATATTTTGATTTGAAAAAAGACTTTAAACGAAGATAACTTCACTATTTCTTCACCATTTTAAATGAAACATAGCGTAGTCTACGCCTCTTACAGAGCCCCACCTTCGATCTTTCACCAGAATTTGATTGCGAGTTTAGTTTCTTAAAACACTTCGACAAACCTTTTCACAATACGGCCGTCTGACAGAGCACTGTCAAAACAATATTTTTGAAACAGGTTTGTCGAAGTGTTTGATAAAACTAATCACCTTATCAAACTTCGGTAATAAAAAGGAATGCAGGGCTCTTTAAGTGGCATAGACTGCCCTTTGTTTCATTTAAAATGGTGTTGTAAATGAAAAGTTATCTTTGATTTAAGTCTTCATTTTAACCAAATTTTTGCCTTCCGACGTAGCATATATGACGTAATTCATCACGTGGTATACACACACTGCATCTACAAACTTCATAAAAATTCAAAGCTGAGAACAATACCAACAGTACACTAGGCAAGAACAACAATCTCTGATAAATGCTATCTATCGAGTGATTTAGGCTGGAATTCCAGGTGCACGCTGTAATTATTTGTCAATTTATCTGCATTTTAAACGGAAACCAGATTCAATCTGTCTGCAGAAAGAATAAAGAACATTTTATTTATTTCTTAAAATATCATCTAAAGACATTCATTTTATTTTATTAGCAATAATTTATCACATTTACAGACACAAATGTTTGAAAATGCGATCATAAAAAGGCTTAATTAAAATGTTTCATTTCAGGAAGGTAACTTAAAAGCTTCATGATCCTTATGTTCTGCTTTCTGACAGTGTTTGTCTACATTTCTCTTTTTGTTCAAAAACTGAAAGTGTTGCCACTCAGATTGTATATATTTTTCAAGCCCAACCATATCAAGTTATGTGTCTGCTAAAATTGCTCATTGGTTCGGTTCTAACAAAATTAATGTGGATAGTGGACGTGGACAGTGTGTACATAGAATACCAGCTAGCTAAAACACTGTTTTTACCTGAAAAAAATACCAAAGCTCACACTAAGTAAGCTGTTTTAAACATTTACCCTGAACAACAGCAGTATACATTCCCGCTTCCTTCTACTAATTTATTCTCTATATACATGTTTCCATTCATGCCAATTAAGCTACAGATGGGAATATACCCACATGCTTACTTATTTCTGGACCCAAAAAGTTGGCCCTATGGTATAAAAGTTAGGAAAACTGTGCATTAAAATTGTTACATATTTTTAACTCCCTCATAAATGAAGTTTTTATAATGGCATGTATGAAATTTCTATCAAACTATACCAGGCTAATAGTAGATACGAGTCTCTGATTACACACTCTGGGGGATTATTATAGGTACCAGTACCCAGAGTTATCTACCTTGAGTACTCTCCATTATTGGAGAGCCAACAGAAAGGGAGGTAATTGTGTCAGAATCTAGGGCATTCTGGGATGGAGACAGAGAGCTCAGGTAGCTGGAGAAATCCTCTCTAGATGTGTTAGTAGTGTCCACTAGAAGAGATGACCACACACCATTCATATTATATCCATGGTTAAAAGGACTCTACTATACTTCTCATGCTTTTAAGATGCACATAATTAATTAGTTATAGAATGAATGCTTTCCTATGACAATTTCATCTGGCTTGCAGGCATTCTTCAGTCAGCTTTTGATATTCAACTGTAATCCCATAAAACTGTGACAATGGCCAAATCAACATTCTCTAAATGAATATCACTTAAGTATTTTTTTTGCCATTCTATTGCCAACAGAAAGCGTGGTCAGAAAAAATGTCATTACAAATATTAGATTTTGATTGGATATGTGTGTACATGAAATAATTGGAAAATGGAGAGCATGACAATACATTGTCAGGAAATTGCCACAATCCACAGGAAAACCCGCCACAGGAAAAGCCATCCTGAAGCTAGTTGATTGTCAAACTAAACAGTTGATACTCAACAATTTGACAAAACATGGGAGGAGAACATCAAAACATCATTATCTTAATTGCTAATGCACTTGTGTTCATATAACTCATGTTTAAATATAAAATGTAATGAGTTCATTTAACATATGTGAACAGTTATCTGAAGCATTGTATTTTCATAAAATTCTTTACATTACTGCTAACCACTCTCTTAATCAAAAGACTTTATGTGAAATTATAACATGTTATAAATTTTCTATATATAATTACATTTAAACCCAGACAAGTAAATCAACTACTCACTTTAAATAAATTTCAGAAAGGAAAAAAATCTTAAATGAAATAAAAAAAACTCAAAATAAAGTAAAAACAAAATTTCCAGTAATCTCATAAATTACAACCTCGTTGGTTATCTTATTTGAAAAGGTTTTATTTGCCAGAAAAAGAGAGGCATAGGCAGAAACATTCAATTTAAAGAAATAACATCTGCTGTCTGTCAGCTGTCTAGTTAGCACAGTTGCTCGTGAGGAAAAACTATATTACTGCATCGTCCCATCTTAATTTCTTGTTGGTCATCAAGCAGGATAGAACATATTTTCTAAGGGACCCCAAAATATGACTTTGTTTCCAAAGAGTATTCATTATTAAGGGTGTAAAATTATTTTTTTTGCAAATGAAAATAATGGAAAAATTCAAAAGGATATATCTAAGTTACTATAAAAACAAAACAGATAAGTGATAAATACTGTTCCCTACCAGTGTCGTCAGTGTCTGGAGGGGGTGGGGAGTAGTCTGAGGTACGATAGTCACTCTCCGTCCACTGGCTGGAATCCCCCGTCCTCTCGTTAGCCATGAACGAGGCCTCTGCTGAGTGGCTTCTACGGTGTCTTCGGCTACTAGTTACTGACCTCTGACGTTGTTTGCCCACTGGAAAAACAGAGGAATGTTAAGGTTGGCCAAACTTTTATCAATATTAATGCTTTGCATTGTGTACAAAACAAATGAATAAATAAGTGATTGCAAACCAACTTGATGAAGGACTGCAAACAAAGACTATGATTAGATGACAATATAAGCTCGCTGTATTTCGTTATCCTGGTGGTAAATCTAGCCCAGTTTTATTTTTTAATTCTGGTCAATAATCATTCAAACTATATATCATATTCATTAGATAAACACAATTATACAAATTGCCATTTACAGTGTTCAAAATTGTAAAGATTTGGAAACAGACATTTTTTCCTCATTAAGTTGACAATAAATACTTAGCAAAATTAAACTAGGAGACTTATTTTGGAGCATGATGTTAAAAACTGTTCATAGAAGGTTTCATGAAATATTTTGGCAAAATCAATAAACTTAGTTCCATGTTAAGGGAATTCACTAAAATAACTAAATTCAACATCCAGAGGACCTTGGCCCATTTTCTTAGCTTCTATGAACGACAACAGCACCGATTTTCTACCGAGAAAGCAGTCTCAAGTATGATTCAAGCAAGCATATAGCAGTCTTCACAATAAAGCTAAAGTAAACTAGAACTGTAAGCCATAGGCTAACGAATACCCCCCACCCCTCCATGTCTAGGTTGTTTGCCCTGGAGTTAGGCCGGACAAAGCTAATTTTGCCTACAAGGGGAGATAACTCCAGTCAGGGTCATGTGACCTGTACCAAATTCACAGAGGCGAAAGTTTACAACATGGCCATTAATTTCTGAAAGTTTGATAAAGATTTGTTGAATAATAACAAAGATGAATCCCGGACAGGGCTTATTTTGCCTACTTTAACACATCAAGGGGAGATAACTCCAGTCAGGGTCATGTGACCTGTACCAAATTCACAGAGGCGAAAGTTTACAACATGGCCATTAATTTCTGAAAGTTTGATAAAGATTTGTTGAGTAATAACAAAGATGAATCCCGGACAGGGCTTATTTTGCCTACTTTAACACATCAAGGGGAGATAACTCTGGTCAGGGTCATGTGACCCGTACCAATTTCACAGAGGCGCAAGTTTACATCATGGCCATTAATATCTGAAAGTTTGAAAAAGATTTGTTCAATAACGAGAAAGATGAATCCCGGACAAAAAAAAAACGGACGGACAGACAGACAGACAGACGGACAGACGGACAACCCGATTCCAGTATACCCCCCCCAAACTTTGTTTTGGGGGGTATAATAAGTATTGACTATAATAAACTTACCTTTCTGTTGTTCTGGAGAGTACAGCTTATAGTTGCCTGTGAGTGACCTTGACCTGTTGTGTATCCGGTCATCCACCTCAGCATCGCTATAGTAACTCACATCAGAGGAAGCTGGACATATTCTAGATCATGAAAGGAGTAAGTATGTATAAGATTAAGATTAAAAACTTACAGGCAGTCACATGACTCCTTTGACTATTGACCAATCAAATTTGGGCATCCATCACTTTTAATAATGATTGTATTTACTGTTGTCGTAGGCATGAAATGGTTGTTTTTTTTTCTTCATTCCCCCCCCCCCCCCCCTACTTTTAAGTGCATTGATGTTAGAAAAATATGTATAATACATTACCACTGTCATCACTAGAATTATATCAGTGTTCTAACAAGCATTTAACTATCAAACTAATTGTAAAATGCATTTAACTACGGTAATTATTCTGACACACATCACTGACAGATGATATAAGTCATCAACAGATTACTTTAATAGGCACAAATTAATTACCTGTAGTGTGAAAATGCAGGTTTCTTTTTCTCAAAAATTGGAAATTGTGACTTCCTAGGTTTGGGCTGAGGTTTTGAACGTTGTCTATTGCTGTCCCTTTCCGGTCTTTCTCTACTCTCTAATGAACATCTTTTTTCTTCTCTCGGGCTCTCCTTGGATTCAGTGATGATATTTCTCATTTCACTCAGGAGAATCCTCAATTCAGAACCTATTTCTTTGTAGTTTTCACTTGACTTCTGAAATCATTTTAATTTAAACAATAGATAAAAAATTTTATCTAAAATTATACATTTTGATTATGGTAATTAAACCAAACCTTTAGTAATGCAATTTCTCATATAAAAGGTCTTCGTGCATAAATTAGAGCTGTTGACAATTCTTCATGAAATTATATATCAAACTTGTCACATTTCACTTAATCACAGTCATCCAGAAATTATAAAAATTCTGCCTGTCCAGTGGATAGGCACGTTATTCTGCCTGTCCGGTAGACAGGCATGTTGTAAGTTTCAACCGGTCAGAGAAAATATTTGCCTGTCCGAACAAACATGTCATTAAAAAGTATACAAAAAGAATGAATATCAACTGGTTTCAATGCTTTCCTGATTAAATTGTCCAAAAAACATATACACACTACATAGACATGTCGTTTAGTAAAAATAAACACTTAGTCTCTCAAAAAATATTTCATATCCCCAGCTTTTAAAAAATTTCCAGTAAAAAAAGACTGTATCATGCCTTTATTTTGTGGTTAAAGGTTACTCTCCTATTTGATAATTAATGTTTGATAATAGCATTTCAAACAAAACCTTCTTTTCCAGTGTTTTGTCACTAGATGAATTCATGTTGGGAAAATAGCAAACACCTATTACACTTTACCTGTGCCTGAAGTCTATCGTCCTGTGCAAGTTTTTCTGGCCTGTCATCCCTATCAGACTGAGGTAAAGTTGAACGCTGGGATTGAGGTATACTGGTTCCAGGTCTGACTGAGGTCTGGGTCTCACCAACATCCTTTTGCTGGGTCAAAGCCTTCTGAGCTGCTTCCTGTAAGAGATGAATGCAATCTATATCACATGTGATCTATTTAGTGCCATCTTACAAATATATTGTTTTATAAACAAAAGAACATAATAAGAGCAATTTATTTTACATCTCTGTAACATTGGTGTATACCATGTGACAAATTGCTATGTCTGAAGGCAACATTTTGCTTCGGATGAAGACTTTAAACAAAGATCACTTCACTTTTTCTTCACCATTTTAAATGAAACATAGCGTAGTTATGCCGCTTACAAAGCCCCACCTTCAGTCTTTTAGCAGGGTTTGATTGAGAGTTAAGTTTCTTAAAGCACTTCTACAAACTTTTTCACAATATGGCCGTCTAGCGGAGCACTGTCAACACATTAGTTTGGAAACCGGTTTGTCGAAATGTTGGATGAAACTAATGACCTTATCAAATTTCGGTAATGAAACAAATACAGGGGGCTCTTTAAGCTTTTTAGACTGCCCTTTGTTTCATTTAAAATGTTGTAGTAAAAGAAAAGTTATCTTCTTTTTAAATTTTCACTTTAAGCAAAATGTTGCTTTATGACATAGCATATATGACGTAATTTATCATGTAGAATACACACACAAGAAATCTCACCACACAAAACCTTAAACCATGTATGCATGCATCCTACAAATATTGCACCTGAAATGAATGCTAAGAGCATCTACTTTCAGTTGACCAAAGAATGGGTATAACACACAACCATATGAGCCAGAAGATTAGACTTGTTACATATTTGTTTGATGTGAATATATTAAATGGTTTTGACCACATTAAAGATTTTTCCATGAATCAAACAGCTACAATAACAAGACAAAAAGCTACATAAACATCAATATGAATAATCTTTTTATCATCAAATTACAAATATTGGCTTTCTTGAAACAACAATGAAAAGCAAAACCGTGAGGCAGTTTTTCTAACCATTCATACAGATAGATTTTTATAGCGGCAATAATTAATGATATTTGAGCAGATTGTAAACTGATTGCTGTCATCAGCAACATAATCAGGACCATTAAAAAGAATGTAATTATGTACTGGTATCACGATTATCACTCTGAAATGCTATATTATGGGAAATCTAGTGCAACATTGTCACTTGTGTAAGCCAATAGCTAGCTGTATTACCTGAGGTCAGAAAATGAATGTGTACCATTACAATAGGGTCATAATAATGTTTTTCTGGCTTCCTGTGTGTAAGTAAATTCAGATACAAGACCAAGCACCTCAGATACAAGACCAAGCACCGCCAATACCTGATACATGTCTCATCAGGATAATCTTTTCAGGGGTATAGCTGGACCCAAATTTTGATGTGCAGGCATCAAACAATGGATGTCCAGGGACATATGCCAGCCTCCTGAATGTTTTGATAACTTAAACTGCTTATAGTGTAGTATGTAGTGTATCCATAGACAAGAATAAAACAAAATCACAATACATGCAGGTCTGAATATTTTAGTAGTTTTGTTCTTTCTTTATTGGAAATGGCAAGCAAAATGATGTGCAGGCCAAGACTTTTTGGTCTCGTGGAAACTATGTCACTGTTTACATCATAGCTAAGTGAATGGCTTATTGAAACAATGTTCTTCCAAAGGCACCATCATCTGTGACTTACAACCTGTGTGTATGTTTCACCCTGTTCATTTCCTGCTCAAAAAACTTCATTTAAACATCGGTCCTGTTTGTATTTCAGCAAACAGAATGGCTCATTTTAAGTAGTTGTTTTTCCTCGGACAATATGGAACACTTATAGTTACCTTGACCTCCAGCCTGTGTGCCAGCTTCATCCTGGTCATTTCCTGTTCAAACATCTCAACCTGGGCCTGGGTTGTGGCATTCCGTAGAGTGGCCTGAAACATAGAATAGCCTTTATTGTCAAATATGAAACATTGAACACTATGAATATCTCAAGATAAATTAGAAGATAAATCGGAAGAAAAACAGGTTTTTTTTATTGAAAACTGAGAAAGGACCAATAATTGAAAGTTTTGGGTTTGATATAGACATTTAAGTATAATTACTGGATTCCAAAATTTCTATGTAACATGAATCTAGTATTGACAATATTTAATCACATAACTTAGAATTCAGTTTCTTCAGAAAGTAAATATGGTATATTCAGGATGTTATAAATCAATTTTAAAGTACAGAACATAGCAAGAAAATGTCAGGAAATATCTCCCATTTCACAAAATACTTCTGTTAGAAATGCAGCTGAGCAGTTTCAACATTTAAAGCCATCAGAACTTAACTATACTAAATAACCAAAACAAATCGAGTTTGTTAAATATAAAGTCTACCGCAATAATGTTAATCACACAAAACATCCATGAAGCAGACAATCAAGACATTAAGTCTTAGACATCAATTTGATTGTTTTTTATTTTCCATCACAAGTTTCCATTCTTATTTCATGGAAACCTATTATCATATCTTACAAATCTTATTCCTGGAATTAATTTGTCTCTTAAAGTATCATGAAAGAAAATTGTTTGTTTTGCAGAATGAACTTTAAGACCATCACAATAGTTGTATAATTAAAGGTCTTCTACTCCCACCTGATTTTCATTAGACATACACAGGTCGTTTTTCACATCACATAAAATGAGATTTAAGAAGTATTTCTGCTCTTTTAATTCCTGAAGGTACATTTTTTATAACACAAGTTTTTAATCCAATGCAAACTCTGTTGTTTTTTTATAACTTGATCACCGGAGTTATTACCAATTATAAGACTGAGTAAACATTATCTCCCTTATAATAAGATGCATAACTCTATTAATAAATAAGTTTGATAAAAACAAAATGATATTGAATACAAGTTGAACCCATATACCCTACAATTGGTACAATGACCGTACGGCCCATCCCCAATATGCACCACACTCTTAAATTTTGCAACCCAGATTGACCAACCATATGACCAAGTTAGTCGAAATATGATATTACGCAAAATTAAAGAAAAACACCATACAGCATTGTCTTTTAGTCTTGTCTACATTAACTTTCAATTTTGGCATTATATATCTTCTGCAAATTTGGGCGGTATTGTCTGCCAACCTGGGCTGTATGATGTTTGGTGCCATTCCCTTCAAATCCACCTTTTATAAAAAAAAGTTGCCATTGGAAATAAAATCTATGTGTGAAACTAAAGAGTATCAACTTGATGTTGCCACTGCTTCATCTATTCATGTAGTTTTACTTTAATTAAATGATCCAAGGTACAGCTGATTATCAAGAAATATTAACATTGAATTTCGAAATTGATTTTTGAACATTGCCATTCATTTTGCACTAACCAGTCAACCTTCATGACCTCTGTAGGCGGAGTTTTGCAAGAAAGACCAGAGTCATGCATATATAAAACACGAAATAAAAAAGCTCAATACTTTTTTAATTAACTTAATTAACTTAAAAAACATAAACATTATTTCCACAAAACATAAAGTAATGATAAAAAGGGGAGAATGTAAATATAAGGATTGATTCTTATTTTTTGTTCATTCAAGCAGTATCAACACTGCCATGATTCTGAAAATTAAGGTTTGCTTTAAGATTAAGAACCAATCCTCAAATGATTTGTAATTAATCAGAGAAAATGAAAAAACAATTGCTAATTCTGTCAAATTAGAGTTTGCTTTAAGATTAAGAACCAATCCTCAAATGATTTGTAATTAATCAGAGAAAATGAAAAAACAAGAGGGCCATGATGGCCCTAAATTGCTCACCTGAGTAAAAGAGTTTAACTTTTGTAATCAATATAGCTTGATATTTGTTCTCAGAGAATATTGAACAAGGGGTTCATGCGAAGAAAATGTTAAGTTTTACTAATTTTAGCTCTGGTGGTCCTTAAAAGGGGCCAAACAAAATTATTTGAAAAGACCTGACAGAGGCCCAATATTGCTAGGATGCTTCAGACTTGAAGATCCATCAAGCAGTTAATAAGATCAATTTGTTTGTGACCCCTAAAAGGGGCCAAACAAAACCATTTGAACAAAGTTGAGAGAGGACCATGTAAGGATGCTACATATCAAGTATGGAGTCATTCTGACCTTTACTTTCAGAGGAAAAGATGTTTAAGTGACAAGACAATGTAAAAACAAATGACCCCTGAGCAAGGCCAATTTGACCCCGGGACAATAATTTGAATACCTTTGGTGTAGGTCCACTAGGTAACACTATATACCAAATATGAAAGCTCTAGGTCTTATATTTTGGAGAAAAGGATTTTTAAAGTTTTATTATATATTAGACTATATAAAAAACAAATAACTTTCAGGGCAGGGCCAATTTTGACCCTGTGGCAATAATTTGAACAACTTTGATAGAGGTCCACAAGATGATGTTGTATACCAAATATCTAACCTCCTGGCCTTACGGTTCTGGAGAAGAATATTTTTAAAGATTTACTATATAACACTACGTAAAAACAAGGACCCCCTAGGCGGGGTCAATTTTGACCCTGTGGCAATAATTTGAACAAATTTGGTAGAGGTCCGCTAGATGATGCTGTATACCAAATATCTAAGCCCTGGGCCTTACAGTTTCGGAGAAGAAGATTTTTAAAGATTTACTATATAACACTATGTAATAAAACTAGTGACCCCTGGGGCGGGGCCATTTTTGACCCCAGGAGAATAATTTGAACAAATTTTGTAGAGGACCACTACATGATGACACATACCAATTTTCAAGGTTCTAGGCCTTGTGGTTTTTGAGAAGAAGATTAAAGTTTTCCCTATATAAGTCTATGTAAAATAAGTGACCCCCGGGGCGGGGCCATTTTTGACTCCAGGGGGATAGTTTTAACAATTTTGGTAGAGGACCACTAGATGATGCTATATACCAAATATTAAGGCTCTAGGCCTTGTGGTTTTGGAGAAGAAGATTTTTAAAAAATTTCCTTTCCGTTGCCATGGCAACCAGAGTTCTGCATTGAATTCAATTCTTTGAACAATTTTCAAAGGGGACCACCCAAGGAACATTCCTGTGAAGTTTGCATAAAATTGGCTAAGCGGTTTATGAGGAGATGTCGTTTAAAGTAAAAGTTTACGGACGGACGGACGCCGGACAAATTGTGATCACAAAACATCACCTTGTCACTAGGTGACAGGTGAGCTAAAAACAAAAACAATTGCTAAGTCTGTCAAATTAGAACTGATTTTTTCTTTTATAAAAATCATCAATCTTAAACAGAATGATATAAAAATTATGGAAAAAAGTGAATAATCTGTGAAATTTAAAAGAAGTCACACATGGCAAATTCTGGAAAAAGGAGAATAGAGCTAATAAAAAATGACATTGATAATTTTTAGTTGATTTTATACCCAATTTGTTACTATATATATATATATATATCTCAGCAACCCATGCCATAGGTATTTGAAACAGTCAATTGTATGGTCATTCTAAACAAAAACATTGATTTACTATTAGTTGTTTGGACAATGAACATTTACATAGACACAGAAGCAAAGGCAAAATCGTAACATCCCATTAAAGCAATTCTTTTCAACACAAACCCTGTTACCTTGTCTTTACCAACTTTCTTAAGCATTTTGTCCAATGCCCCAAACTGTTAAATTCAAGCAAACACATTAGACCATCTCCATAATGTCCATCATAATATATATATTATTACAGTGCAGTTATTAAAGGTAAACATATACTTTATATCATTTATATATTTACACCTCAACTTCCATTCCTTAAATGTACGGTCTTTCCGCAATTGTAAATATTTTCCGATGAACACAACATCTTGGCGTATGTTCGGATCACATTTTTCTTGTTATTCTTTGTGACAACAGGCCATGAAAAACTAACAATCAACATGTTATAAAGAGTTAATTTAAGATTTGTTAAATGTTTTGTTGTCATAAGAGTTTCAATTTAATGTTAAGAAGTGTTTTGAAGTGATTAAAATTTCCCACCGTTATTGTGACGTCATATGATAAACTGTTTCCTGATACAGTTGGGTCATCTACTTACAGGATAGCGAAGAAAGAATGACTGTAAGGTTTTCTTTAATGAAACTAGTACTCCACGAGTCAGATGTGTCGCCTGACAAATTATTTACTGTCAACATAATAGCTGTTAGATTGGCATTTTATTCAATATAGACAATGATGTTGCCATTTAATTTTCAAGTGTAGGTGGCATTTGAACTGAAGGTAACAACATTAAGCCGGACAAAAATTAACAACGAAAATTAACAAAGGGCAATTATAGTTAACGATATATGCCCCTTACAAAAATTGAGCTTGAAAATTAACAAAGGGCAATAACTCTAAATATATAGATGCAAGAATTACGGTTCTTGTGCACTGCAGTTGCCCTCCATGAGATCTATCAAGCTATGAAGTTTCAAGTTGATACCTCTTCTTTAAGATATGCCCTGGACAAAACTTTAAGCATGAAAATTAACAAAGGGCAATTACTCTAAAACTAAGTAGGCAAGAGTTACTGTTATTGTACACTGCACTTGCCCTCCATGAGATTTATCTACATATGATGTTTCTAGTTGATAACTCTTATATTCTGCAAGATATGCCCCGAACAAAAATTTAAGCATTAAAATTATCAAAGGGCAATAACTCTGAAAATATGGAAGCAAAAGTAACAGTTCTTGTGCACTGCACTTGCCCCCAATTAGTTCTATCTACACATGAAATTTCAAGTTGATACCACTAATGGTTTATGAGATATGCCCCGGACAAGTGAAAAAGGGACGCGAACGCCACCAACATAAGTAATCCCTATATATTGCCTAGTCAGGCGACACAACTAAGTATTTTTTCTACAATTCTGGAAAGAAAATAGTGAACTATTTGTGTGAATATAAGTAATGAATTGCATGATTGATGTCATTATCGGGGATATGAACGCAGTTGGGCTGGTAAAAGTATGTGTTGAGACCTTCTGATACCGCACACTTTTACCAGCCCAACTGTGTTCAAATCCCGTTATGACATCAATTACGCAATTCATTCCTTCATTGAAGAATGCTGAAGATGAAAAACAAGGGATTTGGTCCTAGCTTTAGTTGCTAAGGAGTAGAGCCGTTAGCTTATATGATTCAAATATTGCAAATGGATGAAGCCAAGACATCATCTAATTTTATAAAATATAGCTTTTACAACCATATCATATTACACTATAATTTAATTGTACAGAAATAATTATTAAAACTATCCCTTCTATATATTTTTTTCCAAATAACTTGTAAATATACATCTGATAACATAAACCAATTATTTTAATAAGCTGAAATTTTCAAATTGATAATTTGATTATATTTGAGTACTAATGGCCTGTGAATATACTGTCATTTTGTTTTTTTCTCTCTTATTAAATCATTGTTAGCGAAAAATGGAAAACAAACATATATCAATAATTATTTAATCTCTTTTTTTTATGATGATGATGATGATGATGGTGATGGTGGTGGTGGTGGTTGTGGTGGTGGTGGTGATGATCAGATGATGATGATGATAATGATGGTGATGACGACGACAATGACGATGATGATGATGATGGTGATGACGACAACAATGACGATGATGATGATGGTGATGTTGCCTAGCTGTGTCAAGATTTGAAGTTCCATTTTGTAAAAGGCAGAACTAATTACTCTCAGTAAAGTTGATTACCAGGACAGTAAAGTTGATTGATTACTCACCCAACATCATCAATGGGAATTGTAAAGTACAAAATCTAATCCTTAAAATTCTGCTTCATTTCAAAAACCAAAAAGGCATGAAAGGAAAATGAACAATTAAGATTTATTTTTTAAAGTACTTTAAATCGCACATGACTCATGAGTCTTGTAATTCAGCTTTTATTCCCCACCTTCAAAAATAATCAATGAACTAATTATGTGACTTTTTTCTGTACTTTAAAGAAACTTATGCCCGAAGCATGGTTTGGATTTAAAAGGTATACATTAGAATGTTCATTTTTTATACACATGTAAGGAATTTAAACAAAGTGTGAACGACGAATCAACAAAAATGCTACACTGAAAGATCTTAAGTTGTATATAATTATCATTTTTTATTTTTTTCTGTGGAATTGGAACTAAAATTGTTTTATGTAATTAGTAATCTGATTTCTGGTATGCAGCATGTTGCATTTGCATTTCAAAAGAAAAGTATGATTCAAAATCGTCAGGGTGTCTGGTTTTTATTTCACCTAAGAATACATTTGAGGTTCAAAGACCTTTAGGAGAGTTGAAGGGATTAGGCACCAGATAGTCCCAAAATCAGAAAATACAGTATTTCCTCTAAAAAAAGGCTAAATTTGTCAATATCATCTAATACGATTACTGAGATATGCATGGAAGAGACCCATTGCCAGTAAATTTCGAAATGGAAAAATACACAAAACTTGAGAAATGCATGTGCCCTAAGTGATATGATGCATCAGTAAGTAAGATTCAATGCATTGTGCATTTTTTACTGTTTTTTTTCTTTCCTTTCTTGCAATGGTATCCTCTGATGTCTAGTCTCTTTAAGGGGAAACTTGAGTATTCTGGGACAGTATTAAAAAAGCATCATAAGTCATTTCCTAATTTAAGTTGATTTCTTAAAACTTTTCATAGTCAAGTTACAAGAAATGTTTAAGTGTTTCTTAAATTAAAGTATGTTGTTTTTTTCAATAAGGTCAATGAAAATAATGTATATATTTGAAATTCTTTATTTTTTATTTCATATTACAAGGTTCACATGTTGAAATGATGATTGTTTTTCATTTTATTTTAAGTGAGTTTTTAATGAAGTGCCATAACTCTGAAGTTACTGATGATTAAACCGTATCGAAAAATTCAGCCAATTCACATTTGGTGATGAGCAGACAAAAATTTCTCAAGTTAATATGAGTTAATATGGGTGTATAAAAAGGCAAGAAGGAATATTTAATGGAGTTTTTTTAATAAACACCTGGTTTATAATCTTAACTTTGAGCCTGATGAACTGTTCCTCATAGAATGCATAATATGACTTTAATGTAAATTAAAGTTAGCATGAAACCATAACAGAGATAATTGCACTGCAAAATTAATGGCAACCAATTTGCCAAACCAAACGTTATTGGATAATATGCAAGTTCCTTAATTTTCAACCTGATAATTTCTTTTCCCACAGAGTTTATTACACAGTAACACCATTTAAAAACTTTTAAATCCATTTTCAGAGAACTGAAACCTTTCATATCGAATTTGAAATCCATTAGGAAGGGTTTAAAAAACATTTAGGCAGTCTGTAAAAGTTTTATTACATTCGTTGTTTTTTTCCTTTCAACAGTTAAATTTATTTAAAGCTTTCCAGAATATAAGACTAATGGGAAAATCAGCTAAAAAAGCTGAAATGCATGTAAATGTACATAGTTCAACAAAGCTAAGGCTCGCCTAGGTTTAACAAAGTTATGGTGGCGCTCCATTGCTCACCAAAAGTATGGTGGTGCTACAAGGCTCGCTTAAGTTAGGTCAACACAGTTTTTGTGGCACTGCATGGCTCTATAAAGTGAACAGAGCTTTGGTGAAACTACATGGATCACGAGGTATCTCAGAAGTTACTTTAACCATTATATATTTTACAACAATTGTGAAGGAAGCTATGATAGCTTATACTAAATCACTCTCGTTGGCACGATGTAACGCGAGAGTGTGGTCTTGTGTTGTATGGGAAACTGGAGTACCCGGAGAAAAACCACTTGTCCGGCAAGGTATCTCAGAGGAATAGTGATGTTAAATGGCTCGCCTAGATATCTCAATTTGGTATCTCATTACAACTTTCACAAAGAGTGAAGGTCAATGTCACATTATTGAATTCATTAAACATTGCCAATAAGTATCTAATTGATAAGTATGCTTGTACTAATTTAGCAGACATACGTTTATCAAAGAATATCCCTTAAGGTTAATGTCTGTAATACTTTTGGTGCTTGAATTTCTCCACAAAGCTTTTAAAAGGTCAAAGAATCTGATAAGCCTTTAAATGTTTGGCTATAGTGACATCTGAGAGTATTTTGCAACAGGATTCCTATTGCATTGATAGGTCATCAACAAGAACAATCTAGAGGGAATGCCAATGCCTGTCAGTTGGTGTTTTTTCTGTCAAACAATGGGCTGTTTCATTTGAATATCTGCTACAGTTTTTGAGTTACGGCCAAGATTTAAGTTTTAGCATGACAACAATGCTGAAAATGCCAACAATGACCATCAAAGCCATCAATATAGCTCCACATTTTAATTCGAAAAAAACAACAAGAGACAGACTGAAAATTGCTGTATTTCATTCAAGACCTTGTTTCTGGTATCTAGGCCACAAATATTCCTTGACATTTAAAATGTAGTTCACTATCTCTCATTATAATTCTATCATTATTGGCTATGCTGCTTTTCACATAAAACATCAAATAATTTCAGACACAGCTTTATGTATCCTCCTGAGCAATATTAAAGATTAAAGCTTGTAACTTGGTATGTTTCAGTGGTTTGATATTAGTATAACATTTGTTATTGGCTACATGTAATACAGTACATTACTTTTCAAATGACACACAAAAATCCTTTACCGAATGGGCTACATAAACCCTTACAAAAGTTATAAATGTAATATGATTGCCTCTATTAAGAGCTATACCATGCACCATCTTCATACTTACTTCTTTTTTTCTCTCATGAATAAGCTAGAATTACCATGGAAGCGATTGTCACATTTAATTTGCACACGGCATTCAAACAGAATCTATAGATAGTCTAATTGCTTTTTTGCAGCTGCGCTTTTTAGAAGTGATCTAAAAACAACCTCTGTCAAAAGGTGATATACTAAAGCCCTATGACATCACCATTTCAAGCATTCTCAAGTTTTATACTAAAAATACTAGCAAAACTACAGGTATGTGATTCCAATTTTTAAAATTTATTTTCAAATGAAATATTTTTTTCTGATAGGAACAGAAAACAAATGATGAAATATATGAATTATGTTCATATATTTAGATTTTCATAAAATAAATCACTCTAAGAAACTATCATAAACTGTTTCTTACAAATGTCACTTAAATATCATTACACTGTCACTGCTTTTATAAAGCTGGCAAGATATTTTAGGACAAAAAATACATAAGAGATCTGTACTAACAAGCAAGAGATGTATGTGAATAACAGGGCAAGACCTTTAAAGGTTAATAACCCCATAATATATTGCTCTTTAAGGTCAGAAAGTAACCATACCTTCTCCAGAGAGGACTCAAGTTTTCCGAGCTGTGACTTGAGCTCCGATGTGCGGCTATTGCTGGTCTCCAGCTCAACCATAAGCTGCTGATTCTGGACTAGAGCTTTATTGAGGCTTGACTTCAGTTTATCTTTGTCACTATCTAGTCCTCCTTTTTCCTGCAGTTCACAAATAAAATGTCAGCAAACTGTCAATTATGATATTTTGTGGTCAATTAGCAGTAACTTCTGTGGCCAATTAGCAGTAACTTTTGTGATCAGTAATAGCTTTTGTTGCAGTAATTTGAAACTATATCAAGTAATGCAAGTAATGGAGCGATAAAAATGGTATAATTGCAATGGTACGAGAAAATTAAAGTAATCAATTTGGTAGGCAGATCAATCACAAGCACAAAGTACATATGAGTTTGAATATAGCAGTTTTGGTTTGTGAGGAACTGTTCCTTCACTGTTATGATAAGTGCATCTATGTTATCCGCTTAGGAGGTATTCTATTTCCAACAGTAATTTAGACACACTGAATGATCCTAAGTGCTAGGAACTAAAACCTACACTGTGAATGAGGTCATTTATATAAAATGCCAAACAAAATATTTCAACGAGTAGAAACCATACAATATTTTGAGTATGACTCATGAATTAATTGTGATAACAATATGAATAAGACAATTTATTGGTAAATGTCTCAGAAAAAAAAGTAATTGTAGACTCCAATCACGCAGTAAATATTCCTCCTGAAAAACAAGAGGGCCAAGATGGCTCTTAATCACTAACAAGAGTTTAAGTTTTATAACTTGGAATTAGTTGGAGATTTTATACTATAAACATTTTTGTTATTCTGTTTTCCTACATAAGTCTATATAAATATATGGTTTGTTTTGTGCTCTAACTGTTTATTTAGACATGTATTCATGAAATAAACAGTAGAAGAAATGATGACTTGCAATTAAAGACTAAAACCTTGAGAATGGCATCTAGCTGATCCTGGTACCAGCTGATCTTGGACTGTAGTGTGTCAACGAGGCTGCGTTTGGCTGTCACTTCCTTTTGCATCTTGTCGGCCATTTTGACTGCGGTGTTGTCCACGGACTCACGTTTTCTCAAGGCCTTCTGGGCCATTGCCAGATCCTGCTCTGTCGCTGAAAATTTAAAGATGTTGGCATAATGACAAGCAGGGTCCACATTATTTTTTCAATTTTATTGGAAACGAAAACTATTTTATTTCAAGCTTTTTAGTGGTTTATGGACTAAAAAACAGGCAGTTTATCAAAATAAAATGTCACCCCTGACATTGATTCCATTTCACTGTGAGTATTGAACATAAATTCACAAAGCACTAAGCTTATACTTACAAAAGTAGCCATTGCCTTTCATATGTTAAACCCAATGTCTATCTTTCACACACCAGATAATCTTGCATCCTGGCATAAAATGTCCCCATTTGCCCAAAATTCTTAACACTCAAGTCAAGAGTCATAAAGACTACTCACATTTGAGTCTGTACTGCAGTTTGGCAATATTTCTCTCCAGGTTGTATTTCTGGCCCTCCAAGTTTTTCTTCAGCCCATCTCTTTCCTCAGTCAGGCCCACCACTTCATACCTGTGAACCATGTTCAAAGGTTAATTGGGTACAGGTTTATGTACTATATATTATATTGTGTGGGAGACTTCACAATCCCATGAAGAAGAATATAACATTTCATCAATGTTATCTTTTCACTACTTTGATCAATGAATTTCCTAAAACTGACAAATTTACAAAATATCTAAACAAAATCTTTTAAGACGTTGATAACCAAGCAAAACTTTTTTGTGTGCACACTGTATGAAATATTACAATTTATGAATGCTGTCAGGGCTCCCTGGTCCCTTTTACAGGGATAAATTAAAGGCCTCGAAAAGAAAGAGAAAACAATCTGAGATTACAGATATAAATTACACATTTGACTAAGACCTTAAAATAAACAATGTCTTTGTAACTATCTCCAAAAACTACAGTAATGCTATAATTTGATTATTAATGGTATCACTACAGTAGAGACCACTGTAATAGAACAGTGGCAATGATGGTCCTGCAGTGGCAGACCTAACCAAATAAGTCCACCCACCTGCTCTCCTTTAGCTCCTTAAATAGTGTCTCCTTCTCCTTCTGAATAATCGCCATCTCCTGGGTCCGTAGGTCAATTTCACCTGCCACACGTTGTCTCTCACCCTCCAGCTCTCGCAGACGTTTCTCCCTAATTTTCATTTTCTTTGCCATTGTGTCCTTACTTGATTTTAGCTCCTCCAGAATACTTGTTGTTTCTTGTAATTGATGTATTAAAACATCACGTTCTTCTCGAATGTTTTCATAGTTTCTTGAATTGGATTCTATCATAAGCTGAAGATTCTGAAGCTGTTCTTGTAAAACACTGACACTCTTTTCTTTCTCCTCAAGCTGTATAGTCAATCTTTCTTTCTGAGATTTCAGTTCCCCAGCCTCGTTATTTTTACCGTCCATAATGTTAAAATAATAATCTCTTTCTTGAGACATCCGATCGAAATCAGACGATTTAGCAGTGAGCATGTCGGTAAGGTGCTTTCTCTCAGCAACTGCAGCTTCTAACTGCACATTGAGAGTGTCAGCCTTGTCTGTAGCATCTCTAGCCTGTTGTCGAAGATCACGGTGATCCCCTCGTGTTGATTCCAGCTCATGGGAAACGCGGTTACATTTTTCACTGACCTCGCTCAGCTGTTGGGTTAGACTGCTGATTTTCTCCATGTGTCGTTCACGTTCTTGACGTTCAATCAGTGATACCTGGATTACATTATAAATATCGTACATAAATACACATTATTTACATGACATTTTTTATATTAAAAACTGAAAGTCAACAATTGTCAACGATGTTTTCATTAAACTTATTTGTAACAAGAAGCATGAATGTACCCTAAATTTTGCTAAAAAATCACTACTAAATAATTAATATCAAAGCCAGTTAATTATAACTATAAGTATGAATTTTTTACCATTCATACCATCCATAAATATACAACACATATGCAGATACATGTATGTACAAAATGATATTAAAAAAAAAGTTCATCATAAGTCTTTTTAAAAAGATGATCCTCACCTTCTCGGAAACTGTTGCATTACACTCCTGTTTGACAGAGGCGAGAGTTTTCTCGAGTCGCTCCACATCGCGTGTTTTTTCCTCAAGCCTGGCCTCCAACTGTGCCTGTTTTGTCCTAAGTTGACCCTCCCGTTCCCAGTACTTTCCAGAACCCTCCTTCTCAGTGTCAAGGTCACGGGTCAGACGGTTGATTGTCACCTGGTTGCAAGAGTTGTGATTGTTACATAAAATAGTTGAAAGAATGAGCATATTAGTAATAGCACTAGTACTTACTGAACCAAGGGCTGAACAATTTGAATCATGAAATTTTCATCAATCCCTGAATTTAACCAATTGGTAATCTCTTTTTTCATAAATCCCATCAATATAAGTAACTGGCTCTCTCTTTATTAATACATGCCCTCTAAAATATAAGCAATTGGCTTTCTCTTTATTCATAATTTCCCTTGATGTAAATGATTTACTATCCCATTATTCATAAATCCCCTTGATATAAGCCATTGGCTTTCTTCTTTTTTTTTTAAAAATCCCCTTTGGCTATCTCTTTCTTTTAAATTTTTTGTGTGAAATATTTTAATTGTATAAAAAATGTTTGAACAAATACTGTTTAAACAAAACAAAAGTTGATATCATTTCATTATAAAATTTGAAAAATCTGGACCAAGAGGAGATGACAAGATGTTTGACAAATGAAAAATGATTAAGGTGAAACATTTATTAAATTTGTCTTACTCCATTGTCCAATTTTATTCAAAAGAAATAGACATCTTCTACTATCCCACTCCAGCTCACCTGTAAATCAGCTACACGAGACTCCATACTGGCGTGATTCTTTGTCGCGTCGTCCCTCTCTGTCCTCAGTTTGGCCATCTCCTTCTCGGTGTTGTTCAGGGTTTGCTCCAGTGATTCCCGCTGTACATATGGAACATGACAATGATCAACAGTTTACTTACACATACTGTTCCAGGTTTATAATTATTTTAATTTTAACATATATAAATACTTATATAAAATTTAAATTTAAAGACAAGTTTAAACAAGATGGTAGAGGAGCAAATACCACATTCAATGTTTCCTTTAGTCAAACTTACCTTGAACGTTTTCTGAGTTATGACTGTAGATAAAGATTTTAAAACAAAACCAAGCCATCAAAATACAACTTTTTTTTCCTCTGACAGACAGACAAGCCCATAATAGAGCTCCACAGGATTTCTGAAAAAACTGTTTAGAATACCTTCGAGGCATATTTATCCCGCTCTTCATGGAGCTCCTCACGCAGATGTTTGATCTTATTCTCCAGCTCTGTAACACTTTCTTCTCGCAGCTTCAACTGTTGCTGGTGCTGCTCTCTGGAAAAAGGAATAATTGACCTCAGGTAGGTGAAATGCACTAAAATTGCTGTGTATGCATGAAATACTGAGAGGTGCTTTCTTTACAATAGTCATTAAAAAACATAACAAGAGCTGTCACAGAGACAGCGCGCTCGACTATTCCGCCTCTTTTCAGTGTATGGATTGAAAAGTTTTGGCGAAATATGCATGGATCACTGTTAGATAAGATTTCAATGCAATACATGATGTGCTGAGATATTAACATAAATGTGGTTACATGGAAAATTTCAACCAGAATTTTTAAATCTAATAGTAAAGGGCCATTATTTGCAAAGTACAGTTATCTATCTTGGTTATTCAATTATGTTGGGTGGTTGAATACCATTGTATAAAGTCTCAAGGCAATACATCAAGTAGTTGCTTAGATTTTATCCTATGTGTGCTAACATGCAAGACCTTAACCAGAATTTCTAAGTCGCATAAGAAAGGGGCAAAAATTATATAATATGAAAGATAAGAGCCTGTGTGTAAAGTTCCAATGCAATACATGATGTATTTGCTGAAGCATTGACTTAAAAGTGGTTACATGCAAAACCTTAACCAGAATTTCTATGTTGAATAAAAAAGGGGCCATTATTTGAATTTAATGCAAACAAGAGTTATCTTACTTGGTTATTTAATTAGATTGGATGGTTGAGTACCATTTTCTAAAGCCTCAATGCAATTCATCCAGTAGTTGCTGAGATATTAACCTATGTGTGCTTACATGCAAAACCTTAACCAGAATTTCTGAGTCGAATAATAAAGGGCAATTATTTGCATTAAATGCAAACTAGAGTTATCTAACTTGGTAAATTAAGTAGGTTGGATGGTTGAGTACCATTATATAAAGTCTCAATGTAATACCTCAAATGGTTACTGAGATCTTAACCTATGCGTGCTTGCACGCAAAACCTTAACCAGAATTTCTAAGTCAAATAATAAAGGCCTATTATTTGCTTTAAATGCAAACTAGAGATATCTCACTTGGTTAGTTAAGTAGGTTGGATGGTTGAGTACCATCATATGAAGTCTCAATGCAATACCTCAAGTAATTGCTGAGATATTAACCTATGTGTGCTTGTACGCAAAACCTTAACCAACGTGTGATGATGACGCTTGGGTGAGTAGTATAGCTCTCCATATTCTTCGAATTGTCAAGCTAATAAAAATGTGGAACGATGCATGGATGGATGAATGGACAGGCCAACCTAGGGGTGTTTAGGGTGGAGTTCATTAGGGTTAGGAACTTATTTGGTTATAATTTTTTTTATTGAAAAAACACATACACATAATAGGTTGTTGCATATTTCCGGACGGACAGACTGGTCGATTACTATAGGGCACCCTCAAATGTTTTGAGGGCCCATAATAAACTAGACAACCAGTAGGAGGAAAAATTACTTTCATATATGTCAAGCGTACATACCTAAAAGTAATATTACCTCTTTTTTACCTGAAAATTGCTTTTTGTATGTACCGGTACGCTTGACAAACTAAAGAGGGCAATAGCAAGCACCTGTCAAAAACAATTGCACTTAAAAATTATGGAATTTTGAATCCCATTTGAACTCATGTCTTTTTGAATTAGTAATACAACATACTGTATAGTAGAGAGCTGTGACTCCAGTGAGGAGGCTTGTTTACGGGCATTGTTGGCTCTCTCGTTGGCCATCTGTATCTGACGCTCATGTTCTGCTGTCATCTGGGTGATCCTGGTGAAAGATGTATAGAACATACAATATACATTTCACAATAAAACATGGGTCAATTATTTATTTTCAATAATAACTATGATTACTATCAAGAGAATAAAGAGGCTATAATTTTTGTCCCAAATTACAAAACTAACAACACATACTATAGGGTTAAGAATATGCAACAATGTACAACAATATACTGTTAAACAAATAAATCACACTATCCTGCCTAACACTTTAACTGAAACACACATTAATATAAGAAGCAATTTACTGCAATTGGTATCATTAATAATTCAAGCCACAGAGTTACACATGCATGTATCATAGCTATGTATTAGTTGCACTGACTTCAGGTGTTATGAACATATTATCAAACAAAAAGTACCTCCTGCATAATGACAAAGTTTCATCATCACTGAAATCATACAACATACATAACACTGTGCAGCTTTACTTTATGTGACTGACTCACTCACACAGTTGGGGTGTTAGCTGCCAGGTTCAACCCCGGAATGTGTCATACCGAAAGATGTTAAAAATTGGTACCAGTAGCATTCTTTCTGGCCCTTTGCATAAGACTGTTGAACTGGGAAATTTGTAGTACTTTGAAAGTATAAAACCCATGAAAGTTGTCTCCCTTGTATCAGTAATTTACATTGAGCATTAATAAAGAACCAAGCGGTCTCTTTGAAAAGAGCTAGAATGTCGCATCCATAGCTCCTAATATATAGATGTGCAGTCACTACCATCTCATGGCATTAAAAAAACACATTCACAGCAGGGTCAAACCAAATGCAGCCAATGTGCGTGGGTAGACCTTCATAAACTCTAAGAAACAACAAACGTTGCTAACTGATGCTTGAGTAAATACTAGATCTCTAGTTTTGGCATTTGTGGTGACTGCTAATCTTTGAATATAATACAGCAATAAGAAACTCTCAGAGGGTAGTTTTGTAACCAAAAACTTTTTTTAGTCTACAGAAGGCAAAACTGGCCCTTACTTGTGTTTATATTCAGTGGACATGGTGTGTTGGTCGCTGGTCTGGGTCTGTTTCAGTTCCTGTACTTCTCTATCCAACTGAAATTTACATGTAATACATAGGATATCATATACATACGGTAGGACTGCTTTAACCTGTTTCCATAATGACTTTGTAAACATACATGTTGTGATTGTTATGAAATAAAAATCATGTGATAACTAAAGTGTGATATTTACTTTATGGGTGACTATGTACAAAAATCACTGTTGTGAAACAAAAAAGGATTTTTATCATTGAAATCATGTATCAAATTGAAAAGCAAGTAATAAATTGAATTACACAAACACTTTATGTTTTTCTTACACTTGTAGTGTATTTGAACAGGAGCCCAATGCAGACCCCAGTGTTTGCCTGTTTTTGTCGCCAAAGATGTATTTTATAGTAGCCCACGTGACACATCTATGTACTTAGACTTTTAAATTCTTACAAACTAGGCATGGACACTTTGTAACACAAATAGCATAATGAATATTGCTTGCAGTACTGTAGTAGCTACCAAATTCTTTTGTAAGAGCTACCATAGACTTGAAAGCAATATAAAAACAACATTAATATGAATTTAATCATATCAGTGTTTGAAATCTTATAAATAAAGCCGACCTATACCTCCTCATTTTTAGCCTTCCGGATCTCCAAATCTTTCAGCATTTCCTGTATACATCTCTCAAGCGTGTGTACAAGCATGGCTGGTGCTTGCTGGGATGCAGGGTCTGACTCGAAGTACGCCCGACCCCTCCGGCGTTCTGCGTCAACGAGAATCATCCGTACCTGGCTCAGGGTGGTCTCTGATACAAAGTTCTCCCGAGAGTGGGCATCGGCCTTCTTTGAAGTGTCTGCCAGGGCCTGAGAGAGTGATCAATATTTATATCTAAATCATCTGTTTTTCAATGTTCATTGTAACAGGATAATAGAACAATATGAGTTATCAGTACAGCATTTTGATAGGAAAAGTTATATTCAGCTTGTGCAGATTTTTGCAAATTCAGATTTCAGGGAGCCAAAGCCAAGTGAAATCAAAACCTGAAAAAAATCCATGAGAGTCAAATTTGACCTCCTGAATAAAAAATGCAGGACTTATATTCCTTTGATCATACATCTTACTGTTTAAAATCATTAAGAAGATACGTAATTTACATCATTCTAACATATCGGAATGATACTTGTTATGACATGAAATTCAGCTGTGTTGCACTAGATAGAATACTGACAAATATATTGGCATACCTAATTGCTTGCAGATTTATGATGGGTATTTAATAAATTCAAATACTATGTTTAAGAGTGAACTTTAATCTTGCTTTCCCTTTTCATTTAATCACCACAATATTAATGGCTACATTTAAGGATTGTAATAAATGTCCATTTTAATAGCATGATATTTGCAAGTCTTCTATTCAAGTTACTTGTTCTTGTTGTTTTAATTTGGCCTGTAGATCCCTTATGATGGCACTCTGTTCAGCAATCTTTGTTTCCAGGGTCATACACTCTTTCTGACTGAAATATTAAATAGTCTTGTGTTTAACTTAAGATTCATGTATTTTAAATGTGCCTTTTTACTTCTACTTCCAATGCAAGGTTGTGTATCTAATTATATTACAAGATTGCATTTAATTACAAAGTTGATGATGTGTGTAAACATGGGGTAATCAAGATGATCAATACCCTCAATCTATCCCTTAGCATTTTCACAAAATCTATTTTTACTAAGCCAACTATTGTCAGTACTGAACAAATCATCAGTACCCTAGTAGTGGTTACATGGCAGTCTGAACTTTTTATTAGTTTTTTAATTCAATATTAATCTGACTCTTGTTAGAAAAAAACAGCCCTATGTCACTAAAACTCATAATACAAAATGAATACAAGTTTCATGAAAAACAAGCAAAGTACAAAACACATTAACATAGACTTAATGTTAGAATCAATCATCTACAAATCTTGACTAGTTCACACAAAACGAAACAAATATTAATGCCTACTTGGCTCCAAAAGTCTGTGGTTCTGCCATTCTGTCATAATGAACCATATGAAACAGCAATAATTTTATGTTCTGTATGCAAACAAACTTGTCAAAGTATGATCATAATTCCTTTTTGCAACGAAGAGATAGTCCATTTACACTGCCCCAAAAAGCGATTTCAAATCATAAGTTTTCAGCACTACAAAATGGTAATTTAAGGCTACAATTAAATTCATTATTGGCCAGCTGATGTGAAACCAATGCAAAATTAACATATAGTGGTCCTTAGTAGTACATTTAACGGTGAAACGTTAATAATACGCTCAATTTTTTTAATTTTGATAGTCGGCTTTCTTAATGTGTGCAGTAGATTGACAAGCTATAGGTGTAGCCTATGATTACGAATTCACATGGTGTATTTGGGATAAGCATAAGCCAGTCATTCAATGTTTGAGGACCTTCAAATGCTAAGATTGGAAATAGTAGTAATATTTGATGTAAATTATCGTGAAATACTGAATACTACAAGACATCAGCGTCAAACTATTGTAAACAATACTCACACATTTCATTTGTATACTGTGTATCATGAATTCCAAATTTTATTTTAACCACAATTATTTTGATAGCCAATCAACTGGAAGAATTTATTTATCATCTAAGAACTATAGAGCAAACCCAAACATTTGTTGTTGTTTTTTAAAAAAGGGGCATAACTCAACGACAAATAATTTAAAAGCCAGTGTTATGGGCCTTGAAATAAATAAGTGTATTACCTTTGGCAACATGTGTACCAAGTTTCACTTGAATATCTTAAATGCTTTTCAGTTATGGCTAGTGTTGGGAATCGGTTGCAATTTTACTATCGATGATCGGTTCTACTCAAGTAACCGATTACAATCGGTTTTTAAAATACTAGATAGTACCTGAGTTGTAGTTTTATTCATGTACAGTATTAAACTCTTAATCATTATATGCATACCTTATGTCTATGATTGAAGTTATTAAGTGTTGTTGTATAAAAAATAGTTCATTTACTTGCTCATTGTGGCTTTCATCAGCCATTTTGTTAAAGATAACATCTGAACATTAATATATATATATTTTTTTTTTTGATAATCGATTATAACTAAATACTATCGATTGTCGCCGATTTCAGGCCCAACCAATCGATTTTCGATTATAATCGATCATCGGAACATCACTAGTTATGGCCAATTAAGTGTTTGCACCATGATGCCAGGGACGACACTAATGCTATGACTATACCTCTACTTATTTGATCTTAAAATAGCCATGATAAAAAGTTAGCACCACTTACCGAAGTTCTAGCATTGAGTCCCTGCTGGCCATGGTGTCATGTAGTTTGGCCTTCATGTCTTCTACTGTGAGTCGGAACTGGCGTTTCTGACTCTCTCCAGACTCACTGGACTGATAACACAAAAAGAATATAGTGTTCAACTACTGTAAAGCTATTTTAAATGTTCTATGCATGTGTACGTATATTTTAATAATCAGTTATGGAATTCATACCTTTATACATTATACACATAGGTGTAAATGGGAATATGTCCCTGTACTGGCTTTAAAGATTAAATATGAAGAACCATTTAGAAAACAGATAATGCAAATACATGACCACATAGCACACCATAAAAATCCTCTTTAGCTTAAAATCAAGGTATTATGAAAAGCTATTAGTAAGATCTATTCATGACCAATAAAAGCAATGATTCAAAGCCCTACCTCCATTAATCTTCTTCTCAAATCAGTAACTTGCTCCTGTGAATCTTTTAATGCCTTCTCTAGATGAGACCTACAAGTTCATTCAAATAAGAACTAAACGTTTCTAAGTATAAACTTTTTCTCCGTCGTTTTCAAGACAGAGCTTGACAGTGATAATTCTTTATTAAGCTTGTCATGATTGAGTGATATACAGTTATATATATCATACAAGTTCAACATTCCACATGTATGTACCATAAAGAAATACATAGCACAGAAAGCCTCAAATTCATAAACATGTATTATGTACTAATGTCTTTTATGCTAACGTTTGAGTGATAACAAAATTATTGATAGTTTTTAAGCTGAGTTATAGCCTTAGTAAACTAGAGAACAGATAAAAATTAAAAAAAACCTACGGTGGTCCATGGACCTCCATGCTTCCAAGAACTCCAGTTACGCTGGCAGGTCTTCTAGAGCTGAACAGTTCTGTTGAGGGAAGGGTTGAGAAGCCTGTCTTGGAAGGGCTACCAGGGAAGCCCATCTTTGAAGGGCTCCCAGGAATGTGAACTCCAGTACTTGCACGAGGCATGCCTGAGCTAAAACCATCTGACTGCAGTTGGGTATTTAGACGCTCTGTCTCCTTTCTCTGTTTTTCCAACTGCAACCTTAAATGAACACACACAATAATGATCTTTTACAGTCATCTCTATTAATTAAAACACCAGATTCATTAACCATTACAATAACATAACAAAAGTCAATCATAATGTAGCATGACGCTTGAGAATATGTACATGTCATTTCTGGTACCTGAGGTCGGAGATTGTCTTTTGCTCGCTGGAGTAATCAACAAGTGCTGACAGAGAGGATGGTGATGTGGAAGTGAACTTTGGAAGCTGCTGAAACATATAATGTACATGTATAAAAACGTTGCACTTTAATAATAACCATTGTTAAACAGTTTAATACACTGTACAGACTACAGTTAAACCCTTATTTGCACACACTAAATTAAATAGTACAAGCCATTCATAGTTCCTTCAAGTCTTCTCTTCAAATATTAAAATCACATAACTTTTTAAAGTAGGCCCTAGGGTACAGATGTTTTAAGGCTGATAAAGAAAAGAACTACACTAAACAGACAGCAACAGTTATCTTTTGTGTGCTTAATTCATTTTGTACATGTACATTTACATGTACGCTAAAAAACAATTCACATTTACCTCAGACTTTTCATTGCTGTTTGACATATTCAGATCTGTGAGTGCATTAAACATGGATGGTCCACCTGAAATGTTTAAAAAAATGCATTGACTACAACTCATTTTCCAAAAATATAACATCCTTAACACATATATTTTTAATCTAGACAAACACATGCTGTTTATATACAACTTTAAGTTAGGGTAAGACAGTTATGTTTCCTCTTATGGGCTCAAAAAGGATCGGGTTGGTAGGTAGTTTTGTGTTGGGGGGAAGGGGAATCCAGATGGGTTGAATGCTGCAAGCTGATGTCGAAACTATCGATTTGACTTTAGTTATCACTGGGAATAAGCTTAAGTAAACATTTAGCTTCTTGTTGGCAGCACAAGTTATCGCAATAAAATTCCATTGTGACACCATTTAAACTGGAAATGGAAGTCATCATCATTAAGCAATAAATTAAAGTATAGAACTCAAAATATTTTCGTCATCCACTTTTTATTTCCACAGCAGAAAAGAAAATACACCCAAGAACTTTTCAAGATTTTTTTCAGGCCTTAAATTTAAAGTTAAGCCATTGAATTTCTGCTGACTTACAATTTATAACATTCATTTAAACAGAGTTAAAAGAACATTTTTTTGGCTTTCGCACTTGTTTTATCACCATCAATGGTGTTATCTCACTTTGAAGTAAATGTATTGATCAAAACTGAAAATAAATTGATCAAAACAACTTGTAAGATGTATAAGTGCCACTCAAAAGTCGCAAAGACACAGTGATTTATCAACAGATAAGACACCTTCATGGGTTCTATATTTGTATTTGCCATGTATTGACAGTTTCAAGTACAATGATACACTAATCCGATGAAGTCATGTTTGCAAATAAAAACATGTCTGTGCATGCAATTTAATTGTAATTTCGAAAAGTTAAAAGGTTACCAATTCCTGAAGAGTCCGATCTCAGTTTGTTTCCTTCTGCTTCCAAGTTCCGAATTTGTTCGAGCAATTGCGCTGCCGACGGTGTTTTTCTTGAGGAATTCTGACGACCAGATTTCTGTGGGCTGAGTCCACCGGGTGGGGAAGTCGCAAATGAAAACCCTGCTGAAGAGGCCATTTCGTGGCAAATCGCAGACAAACAAAGAAATTATGAATAAGAAAAATAAAGTTACATACTTTTCATATACTGACACATCTTGTAACCATGTTTAAATCAAGAATATAGTTTATTAATTGTTTTGTTTACAATCCGATTGTTTATATCGTCCGCGGAAATAGATTCGCGCATGCGCGATTGAATGAGACAAAACGGAGATGTATAAAACGGTCGTGATCAAACACTGGATTACCTGCCCCACATGCGGGCAACACTCGCACCTAACACACCATTTCGTATTATTTTTACTGCCATGTGTGTGTGTTTAATTTTAGTGTACCGTAATCATAAATATAATAAATTTCAACTGGGACCAATATTTTAACATTATATCCTACGCTAAGAATTTACCTGTATCTTGTAAAACATTTCTGAAAATATTACTTTCTCAGGCAACTACTCAAGTAATTATATTTTGATATTCCACCGAAGTTCAACAAAATATAAAATATATGTGATATTTTCATAAATGTATGTACGCCATATTGCAGTATCATTGATTACCGTTCATGTATTTTTAAAAGGTTGTAAATTATACACGAGTTTTAATAACTTTTAATGTTATCTTGTAAAATGAGTTCAGATTGAGATTTTACTTGAGATTTTTTTGCGATATTTGGGCCAGATCTTAGCGGGAGTTTTAAATGCTGATCTGTACATACTTGAAAGAAATTTGTCATACTCCCCGGTACAGTTGCACACTAGTTTATACATCTATGAATTTTTGTTTATTTATTGTTTGTGCTTAGTACTAAGTATAGCTTTGTACTTAATCAGTTGAATGTCGGTGTACTTAAACGAACCCAGAGAAATATCCGGCTTGTTTAAGAACCTTTTTATGGACAACATACAGCGTCGTTCTTTGTTAATGTCCTCTTTGACAAATTCAAGGTCAGGATCTTATTTTGTCGGGCAAAGAGGGTTCCAGAGTACACTTGACGAGATGATCTTAAAATTTAAATAAATGCTTTCTTGTTGACAAAACTATAGGGGTCGAACTGATAAACCAGTACGGAGTACAATATACTTGTCCCAATACTGGAGTGAGATTTTGCGTTGTCAAGTTATCGAGTGCCGCAGATATAAAGTCTGCAAACAGAAAACAACTGACTTATTTAGGACATCTACTACTGGTGAGTGCTGCTTAATTTTACTATAATTTTTATTCTGCATTAAATTCAGCTTAGAAATAAATGTTTTCTTTAAAACAGCTTATTGCACTTCCAGCGTAGATGCATGTTCGTTTAAACTCTTCTTTTTGCCGAAACTTATAAGCTCAATATAAATGTATACGAATATAATGCCATATAAAATAAACATCAATATCACTCGTAGAACACTATTCAATTTGGAAATAAGGATACTATTGGACTAAGACGTAACGTCAGAATGTCAGGCCAACTCGAGAGTACCTAATTCATTTTCCTTGCTATTCGTTTTAGAAATTGCAATGTTAATTTATATTATTAAAACAAAACGAAGTTGCGCTTTTCCCTGTATTTTTTAATTGATTTATACCGAATGTTTACTGAGCAGTGCGCCATGGTAGTGAACGTTTTAATAAAAAATTCTGTCAATAAGTAAAGATGATGTGTAACATAAATATGCGCCGATGAAAGCTAAAAATATGATAAACAGGCAATAAAAAAGCACTTTATAAAGAAAAATGTATCTTTCTAAGAGCTAGCTAGCATATGTCCAAGATCGTAATGGACGTCATTTTCATACGTTTTCAATAAAAATACAAATTTGACGTCGGGAGAGATATCTTAGAAATGCTGACGTCGGAATTAATTTGCGATTTTTTTAGTTTATCTAATTTTCGGAAACAATATCTGACACTATTTTAAAGATATGTAATTTAAAATACTTTGATAAAAAGGTTTGGTTTTCTCTGTTGAAAATAGAAATTCGAAACACTTAACCGATTGTTTTTGATTGATTGTGTTTAATTTTCATTAAACTTGAAACTATAGAAACATGAATTGATATGGCCTTATTGTATTCAAAATGTATTTCGCATATAAGAAGTTTACAAATCTGTATTTGCAGAGTTTGGACACGAATTTTATATTAAAAGGTGCATATACGAGAAAGATTTTAACTTGTTTTAGTATGTCTTAAAATTGCCCACTAGTGTCAAAATCTAGTATTTTAACGTAAAGCATTCGCAAAATAATAGTTATATAGCTTCTTTTTAGAGAAGAAAACTATTTAATAGTTTCAATTCATAAAGCTCTACTTTGCATGTCTGTACCATATTTATACAGTTTACACACAAGATAAAAAAATTCAAATGACGATCATTTTAATAGAAGTAAGTTTTCTAAAATATAAATACACACGGTATATAATTGTTTTCAATTATCTTTTTATTTAACTAAAAGGTGTCACAATTTGATGTTATAATTTTACAATATTTCTTGCGACTTTAATAGAGTTAATATGTTCATAATTATTTACGTTCGGACTGAAAAAGAGAAATTTAAAAAAATGTGACCATTGTTCGATTCACCATACTAAAAACTGCTCTAAACAAGAACACAATCTGTTGGCGTTTTAGCGTTACACTTGTTAGTCTGGCCTTTTGACCTTATTTAAACGGCTTGGTGAAATTGTATTCCGAATCGTTATTTTAATAAGGCAATACTATCACCATAAACCGAGATGCCTCGATTTTTCCAAACACCATTTAATTTCCAATAATAAGAAAAAGAATTGCTTGTATATTTAAGGGGATGCTGCGAGTTATTTTACTGGCGGCTGTGGTTGCAGTTGCGGCTGCAGACGAGTAAGTACAAGCTTCAGTGTCATATATCATTAATATGTACGTTTTAATGCTATAATTATAAATGCATAACATGCATAACAACGCCTCCCCAACCCTACCCTCTTTGAAAATTACATTTTATTACGAACATCACTCATCATCAACAGCACCACAGCAACAACCACATCAACCACACCAACCACCACCATCACAATGGTTTATAAATGTATTTTTAATATATGTTAATAAATAAGTGATTTGATATTGGCCCTGTTATTTGTCCGAGGACAGTCGTATTCAAAGTTTAAACACTAAATTAATTTAAAAAATATTAACGTTTTAATACTAACTCTAAAATAAAATGGCTGCCGTTTCCGAATTTCGAACTGCGAATCTATATCATTTTTTGACCCTGTTTAATTAGCCAATCAAATTCTTTAAAATGCGAGCAATATATCTATATCACTTTTCGGCCCGGGGCCGCTAACTGATATATATATATATATATATATATATATATATATATATATATATATATATATATATATATATATATATATATATATATATATATATATATGAATGCTGTGTTTAGGAGCTAATAATTAAAAGTTAATATTTAATAAAAAGAAATATTGCTTGCGTTGTTTACATTGATTTAGCTTAAAGCATACGTTTTACGGCGGCAGCCAATGGAATCGCCTTTCGGCCATGCAATAAGTACCACGCGTACGTCCGCTGTTCAATAATTTGGTTGGCAATATTTAAAAGGGATTTATGTGTAGAAAAAAGTGTAAATAAATGTTATACAATGAAACAACTTACAAAAAGACAGTTTTAACCTTGAAATATTACAAGTCATATGACATCTAATTTCAGTTAAAAAAGAACCAAATTACAAAATGGAATAATTCTATGTATAATGTGAATTCGGTAATTTATTTTACATATTTATCAGCAAGCAATTTCCTTTCAAATACCAAATATACCAAAGATCACAACTAACATTATCACCAATGGGTTGATCAACATGACACATTTAACATTATTGCCAATTGGTCGATCAAAATGACACATTTAACATTATCGAGCATCGGATACCTTAATTGTTTAAAATTTGCTATTTTACTTCTTAACAGACGTAAAAGGCCCCCTTTAGCGCTGAAAGCATGTAAAATATTAAAACGAATATTGGAAACAATCTTAGTGACTAAAATATCGCGGCACGCTTGCTTCACTCGGCCCGCCCATCATAATCGTTAACATTTGACACAATTTGTTCTAAAATACCTTTGAAATGACCCCTAAAGACCTATATATATATATATATATATATATATATATATATATATATATATATATATATATATATATATATAAAACGTACCCAATCCGGACTTGGAAGACATCCATGTCAATTGCTGGTTGATGTTTCTTAATTTACTTTCCATTTCACTAAAATTGAAAATGAATAATAACACACATAATAATCAGAGTTAAGATGTCCGGTTATGGTTTATATTTCAACATTTGAAGTGCAAAAACTTTAATATACTTGCGGTTTTAATAAAGTGACCGCTGTATAAACTACGAGTGGAGAAGCTTTAAAAGACAGAATAGGGATTACGGATGTTAAACTAGGTAATCCTGCAACAATACTTAAGTGTTATTTTGAAGCAATGAACTAGGAGATAGGACATGATATTAATAAGTTCTAAGCTCTGTCCTAGAGCTGGTATGTTGGGTTTAATTAGGGCCTTGGATGTCATTTTATTAAACCATTGACAATATATAGGCGGATGTCTGGTGACCCCATATTATTTTGATAGCACTTAACATGAATGACCAAAATAAACTACAGATAAAGCGATTGTTTTGTTTTTGTTTAACAACTGATATCGGAGGTGAAATGAGCTGTTTTGCTATCTTTCAAGGTGAAAAAGCTACTTTTTTGTAATATTGTTTTCGGCATGATATTTAAATAATCTTTCTCTACCCTTTTAGAGGTTACCAACACACATATGGGACTAATTGTACTTAGGCATGACTTCATCCATGCATTCATCCATTATTTATGAAATTTACTAAGTTGAAAGTTACCGTAAACGTAAACCACAATATTTGAAAGCTTTATGCGGTCAATAATTTAATCCACTGAGTTGATGAACATAAGTGAAACCATATTGAATTATTATCGATTGTATTATGTCACAACAATTCTGTATCAATAGTCATGTACATGTAGTTAGATTATAACCTTTATTTACAGTCAATGAGATCGCCTATTGCACCTTCGGAAGGTAGTACGCTAAATCTTTAAGCCTAGCAGTCTTGCATCTTAACAGACAAGGTGCCATAATCTGGTTACCCGCCTGCTGAAAACGCTGAAAACGCGTTATAATGTATGGCTGATAGAAAATATTGTGTTAAATCTTAACCTGACGAAGAAGAGTTCACTCGCTTGGTTTAAACATTTTTTTTCGCTCGATCAGCCTTATTAAAATCATTGAGATTTTACACAATTTGTTTGACTAAGATCATAACGTGTTTCATAAAAAAATGAAACCAAGATATAACGTCATGTCTATTAATCTGTAAAATTGAATACTTAACTATAAAACGAAGGCCGATTTGCGATTCCATTGGCAGTAAATGTAGGTCATAATCAAATTTAATTAGGCTTATAATGTCAAGGTTTTTGTGCATCTGAATAGCAACGCAAACATTGAAGAGATACGAAATGGCGTACGTGAGAATCTCGGTGATCGTTATAGTTTTGGGATACTTTTTGAAATCACGGAGATAACCTGTCAGTTTGACGTTGTCTGATAATGTTTCACAAGGTATCTTGTTCAAGTTTTGTAGAGCCTTTGGCAGTCCTTTTTTATACATCCTTTTATCTATATTTATGACCGATATGTGCAGGTGCAATGTTTTTTTTTGCGTATTCACAGACACACTTGACATTATAGTCAAATCAACTTGTTAAATAAACATTGAATGTCAGATCTATACTTTCACGTATATATCATCAACTATTTAACTATGTTAATAGATTTTAGCCTATTAGGCTCTGTAAATAAGTCAAGGAATGACTCAGTATCCCTAACTGTATTTCAATGCTACACATTTCTGTTCATCCTCATTTACAACCTGTTTATTAAGTTGTTACATTACTGCGTTTACATATTTATACCTTATATTAGTTAATTACAATTGCATAACGCTTCTGTAACGCAAATATTTTTTCAACTTTAAACTAACCTTGTACAAACACATGCCATATTTAATTGAATGATTATGTGTTTAGACGATGTACGTAAGTATAAGCCTTAATAAACTGTCTGTGCTGTTTTGTTCTATATAGATCAGATGTTGACTCAAATCATTGGTGAAACACGAACGACTGTGAAACACAGACCAGTTTACTAGTACATATTTTTATCTTAAAACACAAGAAAACAGCTGTAATTATTTTGATTTAATTGATGCAAACCACAAGCCAAGCAAACGTGTTCTTTTCCAGCTCTTACTTGATAATAACGCCAACAGACTTCCGAGCTGGCATTCCACTCGGTATCACTGTCAACATTCTGAATGGAGCCGGCGACGTTAACGTGAAAGCCGACCTTGTCAATGAAGGCACGAAAGCCACGATAGCTACTGGCCATGGGTCATTTACTCCCGGTAAGTTACAGAACGCATGGCGTATTGAAATAATATGAAGTTCATAATTCGCCCAAATATCCCTCCGCGTTATCTATGCCTCAGATAGAAGTCATAGAAGGTCTATGCCGTATATACACCCCGCTCCAGCATAAAAAACATACCATTTTCGATAAAAGTATACTTGTCCAATATGACCCAAGGAGTAGTTGAGTGATAGGATCAAAAGTGACCATGTACAGCAAAGAAGTTAATGTATAGGATAACAGCAATAATAAACACTTTGTTACATGTTTAAAAAATCTTCACATATTATTTTTCTTTATTTTCCAGGTAAAGTGGGGACCTTGACTATATCGGTAAGTTAAGTTTCGCAGCGGAAGAAGAACTCTGAATACTCTCGCGGATTATGTCGCATTTAATGATACACATTCATATTGTTAAACGTAAATGAGAAATATTGATATAGCTCAAGACTTTTAGAGTCACTAAATTTAAGATGATTTAGTGTTTGCTTTCAACTATTGTAACATTAAGGTACCGGACGATGTCCATAGCGGCTCGTATAAGTTACACGTGCAGGGCTCGGGCCACGGGCTTCACTTCTCTAATGAGACGAGCATCACCTTCCAGAGCAAGAGTGTCTCCATCTTTATTCAAACTGATAAAGCCACATACAAACCGGGACAGACAGGTAGGACATCTTACTGTGTTCAGATTTATAATTACAGGCCAGTAGACAAACAGGGGCAAACTTTTTGTTTTCTGGTAATATATAATCACTTATAGAACTAGATTTATATATGAAACTATTTTTCGGTTTATTTAAAGATCCGCTTTGAACATTTTATTGAAAAACTCGCGTGAATATTGTAAAGCATAATACTTAGAAATGTGTTTTGAACTCTTTTACTGATATTTGATTGGTCTAGTGAACTTCCGGGCGTTCGCTGTTTTCCCGACTCTGGGCGTCTACGACGGGACGTATGACATTGACGTTTATGTAAGTAGAAGGAGAACACATGGAAAAATGTACTGAAATACAACATTGATGTTAGGATAGCATTTATTTGCGTATAACGACACTATAGCATAAACATGACATTGACAAGAATCGTAACATTTAATTATTTGTTAAACTTTTTTGTTTTCGTCACCATTACCAGGATCCAAATACAAACAAGATCAAGCAATGGAAGGGCCTACAGGACGCCAGTGGGGTGATCACCAACTTCCTAAACATAGACACACAACCTGTACTCGGAGACTGGAAAATCAAAGTGTCTGCTCATGTAAGTCAATTAACACCGTCCTTCTACGCTTTCAGCGTTTTGATTATACATAGTATGTTCTTACCTAGTTCCTATATATGAGCCACTTTACGAGCGTTAAAAGTTATTTGATGATAAAACATGCTCGAAACCAAATCTTAATTTCACTCAAATCAAACACACCACTTTTAAAACTATATATGATTTATGTTGGAGAAAGTGTCTCAACATTTGAATTATGTACTATTTTATTAAATATAGGATAATTGTTGGTTTCAGTGAAAGTTCGCAACATATTTCAACGAGTGAGAACCAAAAGCTATATCTCACGAGTGGCGTAGCCACAATAAAAATTTAACAGCACTGACATAAACAATTTTCTGTTTAGCATATGCCTAGAAAATATATAAAATGAAAAATAATTGTAGTTTTCCAAAAAAACGATAAAAGTTACATATGCAAATGAGAGCGGAAAAAAAATGTTATTTTACTTTTTTAACTGTGAAATGTCACTTATTTCACTGATAAATCTGTATAGATCACCGGAAGGCAATTATAATGAAGACATACATTGGTATTTTCAGGGAAGGAGCGAAGAAAAGATTTTCGTTGTGGCACATTACGGTAAGCATTTGCGAATCATACATAATAAATGTGATATAAACGCTTATATACTTTTGTTTTTAAGTGATGTATTTGCAAAAAAAGACATTTTAAATTGTTAAATCGTTTTATACAAGTACAAAAGTAGAACTCAAAACTTGCATCTATTTTTACAGTGCTACCGAAGTTCGAGGTCAAGGTCGAGATTCCTTCGTTCATCCTGACATCGGACGGTACTATTGATGGCAAGGTCACGGCTACGTGAGTATATTTCTTTGTACAATTAAAACGAAAACAACAACAAAATAACATTTATATAATTCAATATAACACAGAGCTTAAAATCGCTTTTGAAAAAAACAACACAATAATATAGTAATTTTCAATAAAAATTGCATACTGTCATGAATACGTTATTTAGAAATTGACAGGATCCTATTATAAATATAATAATAATAATAATAATAATAATAATAATAATAATAATAAATAATAATATTCTGTATGTGAACAGTATCTCGATCCAAAGGCCTTAACAAGTAAAACACACTATAACTCATAAACGCTAAAGCCTAAATATTATTTTAAATGAGATCAATTGTTTAAATGAGATCAATTGTTTAAATGAGATCAATTGTTTAAATGAGATCAATTGTTTTTGGAAACAACAGGTACACCTATGGCAAGCCCGTGCAGGGTCAGACCGACATTCAGGTGAAGCTGACCAACTGGTATCGGCCCTACAATTACCATGGCGACGAACCAAGTGCTACACAATCCCTTACGTTAAATGTGAGTTACTGCCCTTTGTACCATAACCGTCATTGTTTTGAAATCTGTAAAACAAAATAATTTTATTGATACATGTCCCTCTATTTTATATACATTTATCTATTAGTTACAGATCTTTAGCTTTTAAACTTATAAATACATTTTCTAAGCAGATTTGAAAAATAATACTTATCAGAATATCAGAAGGTTACATTCAACTGAAACATAAATATCCAAAGGAGAATGGAGAGGCCCAGTTTTCCATCTCTCTGGATGCGATCAAGCAGGGCCAACATTACCTGAACGGACACAAGATTATCGTGCAAGCAAATGTGACCGAGAATCTCAACCAGATTACACTGTCAGGGGACAGCACTGTACAGTTCTACGACCACGCCGAGAAACTGCACTTCCTCGAGTCAAACCCGAATACGTTCAAGCCAGGTCTTCAGTACACTGCCTATGTGAGGAATAAAAGTTTCGTTAATAGATTCGTTAAAACACAATACACCGCATATGCGACAAATAGTAGTTTCGTTCATAGATTTATTAAAACACAGTACACCGCATATTTGAGCAATAGTAGTTTCGTTCATAGATTTATTAAAGCACAGTACACCGCCTATGTGAGCAATAGTAGTTCCGTTCATAGATTTATTAAAACACAGTACACCGCCTATGTGAGCAATAGTGGTTTCGTTCATAGATTTATTAAAACACAATACACCGCCTATGTGAGCAATAGTAGTTTCGTTCATAGATTTATTAAAACACAGTACACCGCCCATGTGAGCAATAGTAGTTTCGTTCATAGATTTATTAAAACACAGTACACCGCCCATGTGAGCAATAGTAGTTTCGTTCATAGATTTATTAAAACACAGTACACCGCCTATGTGAGCAATAGTAGTTTCGTTCATAGATTTATTAAAGCACAGTACACCGTCTATGTGAGCAATAGTAGTTTCGTTCATAGATTTATTAAAACACAGTACACCGCCTATGTGAGCAATAGTAGTTTCGTTCATAGACTTATTAAAACACAGTACACCGCCTATGTGAGCAATAGTAGTTTCGTTCATAGATTCATCAAAACACAGTACACCGCATATGTGAGCAATAGTAGATTGTTGTAGATTAATAAAAACACAGTACACCGCCTATGTGAGCAATAGTAGTTTCGTTCATAGATTCATCAAAACACAGTACACCGCATATGTGAGCAATAGTAGATTGTTGTAGATTAATAAAAACACAGTACACCGCATATGTGAGCAATAGTAGATTGTTGTAGATTAATAAAAACACAGTACAGCGCATATGTGAGCAATAGTAGTTTCGTTCATAGATTCATCAAAACACAGTACATCGCATATGTGAGCACTCGTAGTGTGTTATAGATTCATCAAAACACAGTACAGCGCATATGTGAGCACTCGTAGTGTGTTATAGATTCATCAAAATACAGTACATCGCATATGTGAGCACTCGTAGTGTGTTATAGATTCATCAAAATACAGTACATCGCATATGTGAGCAATAGTAGATTGTTGTAGATTAATAAAAATACAGTACAGCGCATATGTGAGCACTCGTAGTGTGTTATAGATTCATCAAAACACAGTACAGCGCATATTTGAGCACTCGTAGTGTGTTATTGATTCATCAAGACACAGTACAGCGCATATAAGAGCACTCGTAGTGTGTTATAGATTCATCAAAACACAGTACACCGCATATATGAGCAAAAGTACTTTGTTATAGATTTATTAAAACACAGTACACGAAATACCCTTACGACCGGTTATTTTTTTAAACTGTTTTAAGCTACCAGTAACATCACACCGACTGTTCAGACTTTTGTTAAACTTAACAACGTATTTAGCGGAATCGTTGTATATCGTAACTACTCTGAAAGATCCGTGGACGCACTTACGATCTGCATTTTTTTTCCAATAAGATTTAAGACAGCTGTTTTAGCTGTATTTGTATTGTTCCAATACATGAGCATACTATAAAATAGTTCACCTTTATAAGTTAACAACGATGCTGTTAACATCGTTATCAACTAGCACAATGTTCTGAACAATTGGCCTAAAATTATGAGTTTAATAATTTAACTAGAGAATTCCTAGTTATACATGTATTTCATAAAAGTGTGTGACAATTCTTACAATAACGTAATCTCCACATATTCCAGTTGCGGGTGTCCGCCCAAGACGACCAACCCCTGCAGGCGCCCCGTGAATCCCTGCACGTAAAGACGCGGGCCACGTATCGCGAACAGGGTGTCGACCCCACCCCCTACCCCTGGTATCAGGCGCCCTCGCACTCGTACTTCCTTCCCGAGGAATCGCTTATTGTCCCAGACAATGGTATTCTTCCTATACAAGTGGACATTCCGGATAACTCAACGTCTATTTCCATTACAGTAGGTTGTTCTCCATTGTAAAACTTTAGATAGTATTTGAGTATTTTTGCACGAAGCAGCACAGGTGGATCCAGGGTAGGGTGGGATATGTTTGGTGTCAATATCGGAGAAAAAAGGGGCGCATGTCAAAATGTTGCGTCCTTAATTTACGCTCCCTTTAAAATCAATTCCTGGACCAGCCCCTGTGAAGAACGTTATATGATACAATAACTTGGTGCAAACTAGTTTGTTTGGAGTCAAGTTTGGGATTTTTTTTTATTTATGCCAATAACTAATATTGCATCACTGAACTTAAACAGTCTGCGGTAAAGGTTAATAACTAAATAAATAGTCTGCAGGCGCACGAGAACAAACGATTTTACATCTTACCTACGCTTATATGTTATATTAAGACGCATTGATAATTTTCTCAAAATATTTTGCAATACGAAGGTTTTTTACGCATTTTCAGGTCACATACGGGAAGGTGACAGCCTCCTTGTCTCTGAGCAAGAGCTACTCCCCGAGTGACAACTACATGCAGCTTTCCCTAAAGTCTGCCGGGCTCAGGGTACGCATCTTCAGACTTCTACGTGCGAAATAAAAACGATTACAAAATGTATTAAATAGTTTTTGACAGTTTTATATTTTTTATGTAAAACCCATGATAAAACTGCCTGACAATACAATACACTGCCATACAAAAAGAGTCATTATACGAAACTTATATTTTCGAAAATCGAACAAAACATCGTTATAAATTTCGCTGCCATAATAGTATTGTTTGAATTACTTTGTATGGCTTGTTTAAGTATGGTATGTTTTTGTGAACTTTTTAATTCAATAGCGATCGGCTTCAGTAATTAGCCGACACACATACTCCCATTACGTATCTTACAGGCGGGCGACGTAGCTATGTTTGAAGTAACGGCGACTGAGCCCATCTCCAACCTGTCAATCCAGGTATGTAGGCCACCTGGATTTGAAGCAGAAAAAAACCTGAATCAACCAATTTAAACATTGCAGTCATAAACGTATAAGGCTTCGTTATTTTTTGTAAACATTGATCCTCCACACAAGTATACTCAGTGTGTGTATATCACGTGATAAATTGCGCCATAAATGCTACGTCGGAAGGCAACATTTTGCTTCAAATGAAGACTTTAAACAAAGATATCTTACTATTTCTTCACCATTTTTAAATAATCATAGCGCAGTCTACGCCGCTCACGGAGCCCCGCCTTTGGTCTTTAACCAGAGTTTGATTGAACGTTCAGTTTCTTAAAACACTTCGACAAACCTTTTCACAATACGGCCGTCTGTTGGAGCACTGTCAAAACCTTATTTTGGAAACAGGTTTGTCGAAGTGTTTGATAAAACTAATCACCTCATCAAACTCCGCTAATGAAACGAAGGCGGGGCTCTTTTAGCGGCATAGACTGCCCTTTGTTTCATTTAAAATGGTGTTGTAAAATAAAAGTTATCTTTGATTTATGTATTCATTTTAAGCACATTGTTGCCTTCCGATGTAGCATTTATGACGTTATTTATCACGTGGTATACACATACTGATATTGTTATACTCAATGTTCTATACGTCTTAGTAAATTAACTTAAACAATCACACAAAGACGTTCTTTTTTATTATTCTTTATTAATTAATTTATTCAATGGGCTATATATATTAAAAGGTTTGAACGTTTTACGAAATCGAAATTATTGGTGCCTAAACAATACACTTGAAAACATCTTCCCTCCAAATTCGTTGACTCATGTAGGTGATGTCCCGAGGGTCAGTGGTGATGTCCGGCACGGTGACAGGAAGTGCTTTCAATGTCCCTGTAGACGCTAAGATGGCACCGAACGCGCGCGTTATCGCTTATTACGTTAGAGCTGATGGTGAAGTGGTCATTGACAGCATTAGTTTTGACGTCAGCGGTGTCTTCGAAAATCAGGTACATGTATATTTGGATTAAATTAGATTTCTCGGCAAGTGGTATATTTTCCAAATTCCTTGAATACTATGCATTCTTTATTATTTATCTAACAAGAAACACTTTTTCTAGACGTACAGACGTGTTGTGCACTATAACTATTCATCAAACTAACGCTGGACGTTTGATGACTACACGCTTGATATTATGATAAAAAATAATGCAAGACGTTAGCAGATATGAATGTGTATTGATCATGATGACTGTGTTTTGCAGGTGTCCATATCATTCGACAAAACAAAGGCGACCCCAGGAGATACGGTGAACGTTGTGGTGACGGCGGACCCGAACTCCATCGTCAATCTGCTTGCGGTGGACCAGAGTGTTCTCCTTCTCAGGGGCGGAAATGACGTCACACCATCCGAGGTATAATTAAATACATTTATACATAAATAAAATAATAAATTAATAGATAAATAAATAAATAAATAAATAAATAAATAAATAAAAAAAAATGAACGCACTCATGTATTGATAATTAAATCAATAAATCCATGTAAAACAGAGACGAGTTATATGGGATGAAGCTGTATACTAGGTTCTTGATGTAGCATAATAAACGTCTCAAACCTATATTTTAATCTCTCAATTCCTGTTCTCATAATTACAATGACATGATATTTTGACAGGTTGTTGACGAACTCAAATCCTACGACACGATAATTCATCCCCGGAACAACTTCTGTTGCGACTTGATGCCGATGGCCGTTGGTCGCAAGAAGCGAATGATCTGGTGGCCATACCCCACATATTACGGTGGTTCCGACGCCCAGTCTGTCATCCAGGTACAAATTTGCATATAAAATAGGCCTAATAAGTGGGCAAACAGCAGTCGTTCTTTAATTAATATCCCATAATTTTTGTAATAAGTCGTTAAGGATATTTTAGATAATACACTGAGATTCAATGAAAACGCAACACATTTTGGTGTTTCTTTAATCTGAGTGTATATCCAATTTATGATTATCAACAACGTTGTGTTTTATTCACATCAACGTCAGGACCGTAACGTCATTAGCAAATCACGTAAATCTATAAATTGGCTCTGGTTTGGTTAATAGCCTTGCGATATAGTTTCAAGTTTCATATTTTATTAATAATTAACCAGAAGGTCGTAGACCCATGAGGCATAAAGTGCACAATGGTGACCCGACGAATGTTTGTTGTGTGACTATTGATTGGAATTAATTGTCATACCATGGGATTTCTGTTTTAGTAAGTGGTGCGTTTTTATTGACCATCAGTATATTATATCAGCCGTACTGCATGAAATCCATCCTCGAGGATGCATCCAATCATGCCATCTTACAAATAGTTTTAGTTTTAGGTATTAACAACGTGTATCTCAAAATTAAAATGAGCGCGTTGTCACATGCATTCGGATTCGTGTAATGGAGCCTTACTTTGGAAGTAACAAAACCAAATGGCTTAACCGTTTTTGTTTAGAACTCCGGCGTAAAGGTGATGACAGACGCCGTGGTGTTTCATCACAAGGAAGAAATTATTTGTAAGTACACCCACCGTCATAAATATGCCATAATGGATTTATTAAAAACTAATTAAAGACATACGCAGTATTTTTGAGAATAATAAAAACAGATGTGGTTGGCATTTTTTGTATCGCCGATGAAAGGTGTATTAATAAGATGACGTCATATTTTCTGTTCTTACTCATATATGGATACTAGAACCAAAACATACATTACAAGACTAACGTGGAGTCCATCATCTTAAGAACACCGACATTTATTCCTGATATGTTGATCGGTACAGACCCTATGTTCGGTGGAGGAGGGATGGTGGATGGTGCCTTTATGGCCCCGGGAATGGCTCTTCCGAATATGGCTATGGCCGGAGGCATGGCTCCTCAGCCGGCTCCCCAACAAAATATGGCCGTTCAGCGAATCAGAAACGTGTTCCCAGAAACATGGCTCTGGTCTAATTCCACTGCTGGGTAATTGTAGCTTTCGCGTGTTTCTGCTGAACAGATGTAGTCCTATATAACCATCTTAAGCTAGTTAGGTTTCCCTTCTAGTTTATTCATGCTTGCTTGTCCGCATTAAAGTATGACAGCATTGATCTAGCATTGTTCATACACAAGTCATATTACATGTCTGCTACTTCAAAAGTTTCGGGATGCGGCAACGGACAACGCTGCTTTGCCGCTGCGATGGTCGACGCAGTAACGGACAAGGGCTCGAATCAAGCTCCGTTACAAGATGTTACTACACTACGAACCGTATTTCCTGAGATGTGGCTTTGGTCAAACGCAACATCAGGGTAATAAAATGCCGTGAAGTGGCTTCCCTGGGAGCTTATTTGTACACGCAGCATATCTGTTTCGTTGGTGATGGTATTCCACAGCTGAATGGGTGTGCAATGCGTTCCCCGAAACGTTTAAGTGGTCCAGGAGTAATGCGACGGTTGGGTATTTGCAGCACAGTAACGTTAATCACCTACTTTTTTGCATTGTAATGCTCGATATACATTTTAGTATGGAGACCCTGTTGTAAAAATGTCGGCTTGCGGTCAGCATATTTGCACTAACTTGGTTGTCAAAAAGCTTTCTTTAAAAATATTCTATACCAGGTATTGCCTGTCCCTTTCTTTACTCGTAGCAAGCGAATCTGTACCTCAGCAAATAGAACTATAGATATTTTGCTTCGTAGACTTGTTATTTTCGTTAGATACCAAGTAAGAATAGTTTGATCTAACAGATCGTTTGCCGATGCCCGTAGACGCTTTGACAGAAACTTATGCTCTGGCAATTTGCAACAAATTATCAAAATTTGAAATTTCTTTCAAGATATCTCGCTTTGACCTAATGCAACCACCAGGGAATTGAACAGTTATACTGGGTTGCACTGTTTTAATTGTAGTACGAGTCGTTTTATGAATCGCAAGGCACACATATTCCCACTCGTTCTCCAAAGCCTACACTTCGACTACAATGCCAACGTTCGTAGTAGCTACACTTACGGCTGTATGCCGTTAGCATTTATTTTAACAAGAAATAAGAATTATCATTTTACCTTTCTTCTTAACAGTCCCAGAGTTCATGTTCGAGAAAGGATCCATGTTTCCCACAACGCCATTCAATCCATTGGCTAGCACCGGTGAAGTGCAGCCTGTATCTAAAATAAGGAAACTTTTCCCTGAAACCTGGCTTTGGTCAAATCATTCAACTGGGTAACTGAACGCCATCAGTTATTTTTTCTAGTGCTTTTAAACAAAGTAGAGAGCATACAGTATAGCTATCTTGTTTTGGGTGGTGGCATATATCCTTAGGCTTCCAAATCTGGTCGAACGCATGCTTATCCCCATTCCTCAGTCGGCTCCACAAACTACGCATCATAACAAGATGACACTGCAATACGAACATTGTTTCCAAAAACATGGATAATTATGGGTAAAAAAAACATCAGGGTAATCGATGGTCGCCGATTACCGATGCCTTTGTTTTGTATTTTTATACACCAGACTACCCGATGATGGTGGACAGCGCTTTTGGTGGGGCTGTAGGCACTGGCACTGCAGGTGGGGGCTTTCCCCAACCCAACCCGTCTCCAACCCTTGAATCGGTCGATCGGGTCCGCAATGTGTTCCCAGAAACCTGGTTATGGAGTAATACGACTGCAGGGTAAATGCAGCAGGATGGCTTTGTAGAGCTAGCGTCTACGTATACGTTTGCTAGAAATTATTTTCGTACTATCCTAGTTTTTTTTTTGCTTACAGCTTACTTAATGCCCAATACAGGGAATCGATAGCGGTTCTGTGCTGCAGAGTAAATTTTGCACAAACGTGCATGCCAACGATGTCGTGCATAGGAATTAGCGGTTAACGATACACAGCATACCTGTCATTATTCTCAGATATTGAAACGAAAGTCACAAACAACGATGAGGCTACAAAATGATTACTCTCAAGCTATCTATCAACACTCTCGGCAAGTTCGTCGTGTACCTCTACTCGTAAACAAAAGAAAATGTCAGGGTTGGGATTATGAACTTGCTTAAAATAATTTTCAGATCTACCGCCTAATGCTGGTGCGATAGATTTTGCAGCAGGCGCTCTGCCTGGTGGTTTGCCAATGCCCGTTGCCCCTATGACAGGAGCAACTTCCTCTGGAAACTTGCAACAAGTTACCAAAGTCCGAACTGCGTTCCCAGAGACATGGCTTTGGTCTAACGCGACAGCCGGGTAATTTGGAGCGCATACGATTTCTCACGGTGTTAAAGATTGCGCTTAAATATAGTACAAGTAGTGTTTAGAGCCCCAAGAATTACATCACAAGCAGCACAAGCATTACACTCATTAGAAAGCGCGTCGAATGCGTAGCGTGGCTAGAAACCTTATTCCCAGCTCAGTAAGCGTAGATACTACAGCCAATTGTACAAAACCTCGACAAATTGCCAAAAGGATATATTTTGGGTAGTTTGCACAATTAAATGAGTTGATAAGTAATTAACAGATATATATATTGGCCAATCAATTAACATTTTGGCTAACTATTGCCAAACCAAATACAATTATTATAGTTATACAATTGGCTGCAGATAGAAATATACCGGGTAGAAATATCACACAACGATACGGTTTTACGATACCATTTATTTTAGCCTTTGTCTTCTTAACAGACGAGTTCATGAAAGGATCTGTACATGGACCTATGGCTGCGTCATTGCCAGATAATACACCAGCGAGCAACGTCAACGTTCAGCTTGTCTCTAAAATAAGGACAGTTTTCCCAGAAACCTGGCTCTGGTCTAACCACTCGACAGGGTAGCTGGATGATGCCTGTTTTTTTTGCTAGTGCTTTTAGCGTATGCAAAATAAACATGGTCCCTTCTACATGTTCATGCCAATAACTGCAGTCTGCATTGTTCTGGCCGACGGTTCATTCTACAACATTATAGTTGAAAAAAGGAAACACATATCATTACATCTTACCGCAAATCGCACATATTGGTCGACTGATGCTATCCTGCTAACAAATCAGGGACGCAATATTGTAGAGGTGCCTCCTCCTGTTCATATATATGGTTACCGAAACATACATGGTTTAAATGCGGGAAGAGAGGTTTCTGTGCCTCTCTCAAGGTAGTTTTAGCAATTTTTAGTCGAAAATGGTGCATTTTATTGTTTCCTTTCTCCGATATTGGCATGATCAACTTTTCTTTGACAATTTTAGTGCTAGATAAATAATAAATATGGATAAATGAGTATTCTCTTTCAGATGTTTCCAAACTCTCGAATAGGTGGGGTATGCGTCAGATATAAACACATGTCTTTTGAGTGAGGGAATTAACATAAAAGCTAATTTACAGTTTCACCTATTCGATTCGAACATTTGGCAATGGCGGGTGGCGGAATAGGAGGAGGAACCGGTGGCGCCATGCCTTCGCCCCAGGGTGGCCAGGCACCCCTTGCCACCGTAGACACAGTCAGACACGTTTTCCCAGAAACATGGCTGTGGTCAAATAGCACTGCAGGGTACAAATATGAAATATAATGGCACTGTAGAATAATTCCAAGCTAGTGGCATCGTATTCCTGTTCTGCTCATTATAAGATAACGTAGTATGAGAGCTTATGCAGTGCATGACAATTGTGAATGAATGACTCGCTTAACTCGTAGAACCCTTACATGCTAGACTATGTGTAGTGTCATCATCCACTCGCTTCTGGGACTGTGCGTTCGTCGCCAATATATCACTTTTTACTCATACCTCTACTATGTTTACATCTATAGTGAGTTAAATCGACATATGCTTTATCGTTGCATTATATGTTTTATCGTTGTATCATACGCCGAGATGATCGGGCGCAACAGAAACGCTAGTCAATTCATATAAACCACATACACCCAGGCATCCTGATCACTTCTTTTGAAGGTATTGGATCTTTTAGCATGACTTGGTGTTGTCTACCTTTTATGTCTTAAACAGGGGAGTATCATGGCGGATTTCTCGGCGGAGGCGGTGGGTTTAGGCCAGTACCGGCTTCATCAGTAGGAGCAGGAACAGCCACTGGCACCAGTTCACATGCTACAGCGATGAAAGAACCTGAGCGGATTCGAAATGTGTTCCCAGAAACCTGGCTCTGGTCTAATTCTTCGACAGGGTACTTTGTTGTTGTATGCAATTTTCATGGTGGCTGTTCTTGGCACATGAATTGATGGCTGTTGTGGAAATATATTTGCCTCATGATTGTGTATGTTTAAAGTTATACATTAACTATGCTTTAAAGGACAAAAATGACTGAACAATTGTTGACGCCATCTGATCATGAACGCCAGCTGAAAGAACTCCAATGTTATCAGAGAAGTTTAACCTAGAAGTTTCTTAAACATTTACTCTTTATGAACCCTTAAATGCTAGACTATATGTAGTGTATTCACCCAATTAGAGTTGCTAAGGAGCAGGTGTACTATCATCACAATACGTTCACACTTAAGTTGCCCTATTCATGTTGAATGTTGATTCTGCTAGAACATGACGATGCTACTAGCATTAATGCACTAAACACAGCGATGACAAATCCTGAAAGGAATCGGCGGATCTAAAGAGTACCTTTTATTGATACAGTTGTCAACGACAGAGTTCTCTTTGTTTATTCTTAACGTGCGCGACTCAATGAGTCTCCGCCTTTGCCCGACATACTCTTATTTCGGGATTTACTATTTGGTTGGGAAGTGATGTTTTCCAGTTTGGACTCGCTCCTGGGACTGTGCGTTTGTCGCCAATATATCACTTTTTACTCATACATCTACTATACCTACATATATATTGAGTTAGATCGGCATATGTTCTAACGTTACTCAATATGTTTCGTCGTTGTATCATATGCCGAGATGATCGGGCGCCACAGAAACGCTAGTCAATTCATATAAACCACATACACCCAGGCATCCTGATCACTTCTTTTGAAGGTATTGGATCTTTTAGCATGACTTGGTTTGTCTACCTTTTATGTAGCACCATTTATGTACCTTTAACAGGGGAGTATCATGGCGGATTTCTCGGCGGAGGCGGGTTTAGGCCAGTGCCGGCTTCATCAGTAGGAGCAGGAACAGCCACTGGCGCCAGTTCACATGCTACAGCGATGAAAGAGCCTGAGCGGATTCGAAATGTGTTCCCAGAAACCTGGCTCTGGTCTAATTCTTCGACAGGGTACTTTGTTGTTGTGTGCAATTTTCATGGTGGCTGTTCTTGGCACATTGATGGCTGTTGTGGAAATGTATCTTCCTCATGATTGTGTATGTTTAAAGTTATACATCGACTATGCTTTAAAGGACAAAAATGAATAAACAATTGTTCACGCCATCTGATCATGAACGCCCACTGAAAAAAAACTCCAATGTAATCAGAGAAGTTTAACCTAGAAGTTTTCTTAAACATATACTGTTTATGAACCTTTAAATGCTAGACTATATGTAGTGTATTCACCCAATTCGAGTTGCTAAGGAGCAGGTGTACTATCATCACAATACTTTCACACTTAAGTTGCCCTATTCATGTTGAATGTTGATTCTGCTAGAACATGACGATGCTACTAGCATTAATGCACTAAACACAGCGATGACAAATCCTGAAAGGAATCGGCGGATCTAAAGAGTACCTTTTATTGATACAGTTGTCAACGACAGAGTTCTCTTTGTTTATTCTTAATGTGCGCGACTCAATGGGTCTCTCCCTTTGCCCGACATACTCTTATTTCGGGATTTACTATTTGGTTGGGAAGTGATGTTTTCCAGTTTGGACTCGCTTCTGGGACTGTGCGTTCGTCGCCAATATATCACCTTTTTCTCATACTTCTACTATACTTACATCAATAGTGAGTTAAATCGACATATGCTCTGTCGTTGTTTTATATGTTTCATCGTTGTAACATACGCCAAGATGATCGAGTGCAAAAGAAACGCTAGTCAATTTATTTATACCACGTACAACCAGGCATCCTGATCACTACTTTTGAAGGTATTGGATCTTATAGCATGACTTGGTGTTGTCTACCTTTTATGTAGCACCATTTATGTACCTTTAACAGGGGAATATCATGGCGGATTTCTCGGCGGAGGCATTGGTATAAGGCCATCAGTAGGAGCAGGAACAGCCACTGGCACCAGTTCACATGCTACAGCGATGAAAGAACCTGAGCGGATTCGAAATGTGTTCCCAGAAACATGGCTCTGGTCTAATTCTTCGACAGGGTACTTTGTTGTTGTGTGCAATTTTCATGGTGGCTTTTCTTGGCACATTGATGGCTGTTGTGGAAATGTATTTGCCTCATGATTGTGTATGTTTAAAGTTATACATCGACTATGCTTTAAAGGACAAAAATGACTGAACAATTGTTGACGCCATCTGATCATGAACGCCAGCTGAAAAAACTCCAATGTAATCAGAAAAGTTTAACCTAGAAGTTTTCTAATACATATACTCTTCTTACCAATGATCTATTACACCAGTGTTGGTTGTGAGGTTTCCATTCGGCAAACCATAAAAGAATGTCCCTTTGGAAATATGGCTTGAAATATTAATGCTCTCTGCACGTATAGTAGATGTAACTAGTAAACCATCACATTCATTGTTCTTAGTTATAGACACATATGTGGTTCTGTGGGGAACATTTAAGAATATATTATTTATTGTTGCAACTGACATTTGTTTTACACGTTATCAGATGCAAGGTGTATATTTGCACTGTCTTAAAGCATTTATATGGTATTTGTTCTTAGTAGCTTACTGCGATTAATTGTAGAAGGTAGATTTACAAACGAAATCGAAGAAAGTAAATTCAGCTTGTTAAGATGGTGATTCAGAGCATTCTGCAATAAAGAGGTTTCAGACCATCACACATGGAATCGATACCTAAATCCAACCAATAGCTGATGCTTAACCGCGTGTTTCACTTGATGCATCTGCAGCATCCAAATTACATGGAGTACTAGTGTTACAGTATAAGGAAATGCAATTCTTAACAACACATATACACTTCGATCATAGCTTCCAAACCTTAGCTCCAGCTGTCAAAATTTAAGTCAACATCGTTTAAGTACGAATATTATGACTCCATGCTTCAAAAATTTCTGCTTTACAAATTTCCTATTTAAAGCGTTCAAATGCTATCAGACAAATTGGCTGGATACAGTATATTTCTAAATCCGCAAAATATAGTTTGTGCGGTATGAGCAATAGCCAGAAGATAAAGACGTGTATGGTTGTGGCGTGATTGGACTAGGAGCGTTGTGGTGTTGGTCGAATTGCAGGTATACAAACCGCCTAACCTTCAACTTGCACTAACAGCATATTTCAGAGGCAGACAAGCAAGGACACAAGAACAAATACACATTAGTTCATGTGGAGAATCAGAAATGTTAGTTAAGTTTCCTTTCAGCTGATGTTTGTCTTTTAGATATACCGGTTTGCATTTGGGTATGGACATTTTGATAACAGCCTCAATACCTTTGCTCCATTGTATTACACAGCTGAGGCAGCTGTGGCAGGTACACGAAATGTTAATTTTCGTAAAAATAAATGAGTTCAGAAAACAAATCGCTTGGGATCACTCGGAGGTGTTAGTAAGCTCGGTGATGTAGACGATCCAGGTTTCTGTGCTCCACTGCAACCTGGACAACTAAGCACATGTGGGGATGTTTTATTGTAGTGAGTGATCGCAGCTATAACGAACGAGCGCTATTTGAAAACATCGAAAAAATCGTCGTGTAACATTACTTTGTTTTATACATGTATACTCCTAATTTGGTTTCATGTTCTTTGCATACTTATCCCTTTTTGAAATATACATGCTTTAACTGTCTTGCTTTGCAAGTGCTTATGAGTGTACACATATACATATTCAAGAAAACAAGAATAAATACCTTATTGTAATAAAAACATTAGTTTAATTGTTGTAGATGTTTATATACAATCTGTTGAATTTAAATGTAGAAAATAATGTTTAACATAACAATTTTCGACTTTACATCGCAATTTTTAATAAATAAAAATAGGTTCCTTTGCAAACAGACCAACAATACAAATAAGATATACTGTATAAAAACACAACTTTGAACACCTTCAAGTTGTGCACACCTACATCTTGTGTTACAGCGCGGACGGCAGTGTGACAATCAGCACCACCGTCCCTGACACCATCACTTCCTGGATCGCCAGCGCATTCGCCGTCAATGCTTTGACCGGGCTGGGCGTGGCTGATTCGCCTGCAAAGGTGGGCATATGTTTAACTTCAAAACAAAACAATATATGTGCGGAGGAAAGTTATTATTTTGAAAAACAGTTATATGGGCGAACTTGTTTTATTCTGAAATCGCGTTACCCAAATCCAAAAGTGTGTCAAAATATGCATGGATATACAGAATGCATATCGAAGTATGCTGCACGCTATTCATGTGCCTAGTATCTTGATTACTACGAGCTTCCTGTTGCCTTTTAACCGATACTCAACCAACGAATGAGCTTAATTAATACGTAAAAGCCAACATAATTGAACTAAGCTTATACATCCCTTAATTAACGAGTCTCTTCCGCAGATCGAAGCATTCAAGCCGTTCTTCGTGAGCTTAAACCTGCCCTACTCTGTTGTGCGGGGAGAACAGCTTGCTCTGCAGGCTAACGTCTTCAACTACATGGACCAGGATATGGACGTACGTATACCAGTCCAATTTGTTCTAGCACATTTTGATCCGTATCTACTGCTTACTAACGAACGCGAATAAAGAGAAAGTCCATGTCACCTACTGCTTACTAACAATTGTGAGAACGCTACTATTCATAAACGGATCTAAATTGCTATCTTCTAATTTTATGACGTTTTGTTTGAGTACCATCTTACCTCCTAGTAATTTGACCTCCAGCTTTTTCTAATTCCAGGTCCTTGTCACACTGAAAGCCTCCAATGACTTCAAGAGTTTGGTCGTGGACTCCTTCGGAAACGTGAACTATGTCTCACAAGCCCAGACTGAAAACGTCCATGTATGTTGCGCGAATTAGGACACTAGTGGTTTTTATTCCACACTGCCCCCAGTAAAAATTACTAGGCTATATAAATAGTAAATGACATTTTCATAATGAAAAGTTTTCTTCATTTACCATTTTGCAAAATGAATATATTTATGCCAGGGCTTTGCCATGGTGATATTTTAATGTTTACGATTGAACTATATGAAATGGTTTTGAATTATTAAACATCCTGATCAAGATAGTAAATCCATGTCACCTCAACTGGTACAGGCATGCTATACAGTATACTGTTTATATTAATAGGCAAGTAAAACATACATGTACAGCAAGCCAGATATGTAGGACACCGCATGTACTCATATTTTGTTGCAGGTGCCTCACGGTACTGCCAAATCCGTGTTTTTCCCGATCGTGCCAGCGGCCTTGGGCAAGATTCCCATGACCGTCACCGCCCAGTCGCCTCTCGCCGCCGACGGCGTACAGCGACAGCTGTTGGTTGAGGTATGTTTTGGGCTCTGACCTTCTATAGTTCTATCATCATTATTGATCATTATCGGTAATAGTTGTTTGCTTTAAAATAACTGCCATGTATTTAAAATTCGCCTTAAACTACAGTGTGTTTTCGTGGCTTTGTTTATCAAAAAGAAACGTAGTCATGCTTAATGGTGCGGCGTAGAAACATAAGCCATATTGCATATCTGTTTTCGTGAAAAAGGAGTTCACTACAGTTTGCATTTAAGTTTGTACAACTTCAGAAAACCCACACCTTTGCTTCACAAGTCTTGTGAAGCAAAGGTGTGGGTTTTCTCTACACTTGGTCGTTTGGCATGTTGATATCACGTTGGTATTGACTACGTGTAATGTATTGGGCGTCTCCTTGTTTCTTTGTTGTTAAGGCTGAGGGCGTTCCCCGCCAGTTCAGCAACCCTGTGATGGTTGACCTGAAGAACGTTAGCACTTTCGACGAGACCGTTGACATTTCACTCCCAGCCGGCGTCGTCGCGGGATCACAGAGGGTCGTCGTCTCAGCCATCGGTAGGGAGCGGCCAAATATTACAACAAAACAAATAATGGTTTCAAAAGTTGTTTACTTTTTAAATATCAAAACACATCTGCTAAACCCACTCTATGTTTAAGGATGATTTGGTCTGCAGTTAACATGCGTTTCATATAAGGGAATGCATGTGTGATTTTATTTCTGACTAGAAACGTTCTCATTATTAATATTTTTCAATACTTTTAAGTCTCAAACATTTTAGTACATACATAAATGCCATACCCCTCTGTCTTGCCTATCAAGGTGATCTATTGGGCCCCACGGTCAACAACCTGGACAAGTTACTGCGCATGCCTACCGGATGTGGCGAGCAGACGATGCTCGGACTTGCCCCGGACGTTTTCGTTACCAACTACCTGACATCCACAAACCAGCTGACAGGCGATATTGAGGAGAAGGCTATAGGGTTCATGGAGTCAGGTAGAGACGATATTTGTGTTTCTTGCTACAAATACTGTTTCCTATAAAATATACGTATATTATACAGTAAAATCTGACAAATAAATTGATAAGTTGCAAACATGCATGGTATTTTAAGCCAAAGCGATGTATGCAACGTGCATGATTGATACGTTTTAATTAAGGTTGAACAATAACCGTACTCAAACACTAAAGCATATACAATTGATATCTCTCTAGGATACCAGCGGGAGTTAACCTACCAACACAAGGATGGTTCCTTCAGCGCTTTTGGTGACAACGACAAGTCCGGCAGCATGTGGTAGGTTTAAACAGTAATTGATAAGTAGTTCATGTTGATAATTAAAATGTTCTAACCATAGCTTGTAGCATTTTAAATGATTCTTGCGTATATTGGCACACATCGTTCCAATTGCTTTCACCTACAATTGAATGTAATAGCTTACTCAAAGAATACTATTTGATATATTTTACATTGGTAGTAACATAATCATACAAATACTATCATTCAATAAAACACAGAAGCGGGAAAAAAGTGTATCTGGCATTATTATTATTATTATTATTATTATTATTATTATTATTATTATTATTATTATTATTCAGGTTGACGGCGTTTGTGACGAAGACGTTCCACCAGGCTAAGAAGCAAATCTTTATTGACGACGAGACAATCAAGCGGGCTGTGGACTGGATGATTGCCCGACAGAACGCCGACGGTTCATTCCCCGAGCCGGGCAGGGTCATTCACAAGGACATGCAGGTCGGTTTAATACAACAAACAGTTTCAAACAGTTTCCAGATTTGTAAATTTGTTAAAGATGAACTCAGACTCCCGGATAAGATTTACCACAATTAATATTGTTTTGATATTCCAAAACGAATGAATAAATGTCGAAAACAATGGTTCATATGAGGGATACCGAGTTTTTTTTAAAAAATGAAATGAGCGTTAAACACGGTATTTCTAACTTATGAGAATATAGAAGACCACAGTAAATCTTTTAGCATTCGCCAATCATTTAATATTTTTTGCGCGTTCTGCTATTAAATTCACGGCTACAATCTTGTTATCAGTAATTAATATTGTCCATAAATGCATTATTTAGTAAGTAGTTAAAGGTTTATCAGTCGAAATTGAGGTTTATTATACATGTGTATGTATTAATTTTGAATAAGATTGTCACTTTAAAGTTGTGATAATGTAAGATACTATAATGTTGTCAAAGAAGTGTCCAAACAACATGGATTGAAGAACTGTTTTCACAAAGAAATTTGTGATTTCATCCGCTACAAGTTGCCTTTATGAATTATGTGTTTGCATGTGTTTTAGGGTGGTTCTGCCTCCGGTGTTGGACTGACGGCTTTCGTCCTGATCGCACTTCTTGAGAACAACGACCTTGGTGATGTAAGTAGGAAAACAAAAGTTCAAATAGCTAGTTAAAGAGTTGGAATTAACAGGTTGAAAATAATTTCTAAGTTATTGACAAAATCTTTACTAGACATGACTAAGGTGAAAAATATTTTTGGGGGGCAAAGGATACATGCTTATTTAGATACGAAACAAAACTCATGACATTTAATACACATGATTCTATTTTTTATCCAATAAAAAAGTGCAGTACTGTGTGTTGAACATGTATCGATCCTGAATGTTGTGTGTATATATATATATATATATATATATATATATATATATATATATATATATATATATATATATAGTGCTATAGTCTCCTTTTTTTTTAAAAGAAGCTATATCTATTATGTCGTTGTAAGGTGTATTTATGAGACTCAAATAAACTATTGAAACATAATACCCATACGGTTTTGAATGGAGATGAAAACAATGCTTATATAATACAATGAAAACTACAGTGACAATCACAGTAGTCGAAACTACAATAAGAAAACATGTTTATAAGCAAACGGCAATGGCCCAATCGACAATGAACTAGAGACACAAACTTATAAATACCACCAACAGCAGTCGTATATAACTAGTTTCCCTGGATTTTCGAAAAAAAAGGCTCGTTCCAAGACAACAAATAAAAAAAACGTTGTCAAAACGTTCAATCTGTGAGAGTGCAGCTTTAAAGGCCACAAGAGAATAACGGAAGACAGAAGAACAAAAAAAAAATAATAAAACAACAAGCAGTAAATTGATAAATATTGAGGTACTACATTGGGACGGTCGATGACAACATTCAGGGTTTCAATCGGGTTGAATTTAGTTTATATGACAATAACTTCACTCTGTTCCTATCAATATTACAAAACATAAAGTATTAGCCTTATCAGAGCAAGCACCATCTCCAAAATATAAAGAATGAAGTAAAAAAATAACATATAAATATATGACAATAATTGAAGTCATATTTTAGACTTAAACTTTTTATCTCAGGGCATCCAGCAGCGTATCAGCAGGTCTGTTTCCCTGGCCACCACGTACATGGAATCTCAGATCGCCACCACCCATGACGACTATGTGTTGTCCCTGGCTACCTACGCTCTCACCCTCGCCAAGAGCAGTAGCGCAGACGCCGCCTACCAGAAATTGCAGAAAGACGCCATAATTAACGGTATGGTTGCTATATTTTTAATTTGGAAAAAACTACAGTATGTAGCAGTCTTTGTGTTTAAACAGAAATGACAAGATTTTTTATACGTTTTCGCAATTTTCTTACTAGACGGTCCTTTATGAAGTATAAAGATCGCGTTCTCTTTGAAGGTAGGTACTTTAAAAAGTAGTTTAGAATAATCCCAACAAAAGGTAAACAAATTAATCATGAGAGTAATTTAATGAAATCAAAGATTTTAGAACAATTCTAGCACTTGTGAAACTTTTATAAAGACTTTAACTTTACCAAAGACCAATGATCAGAGAGGTTTGTGCTTATACCAAATGGGAATTTCGAGAACATACTTCAAAATCTCCAATACGTCCTTCAAGTTGTATATTTTTTGTATTTTCTTAAACCTCTAAACATGAAATAAATAAACATTCTTGAACATATTTAGCAAATTATGATGCATACATCATAGGTTTTTTTAGATCACCAAACAATGAAACTAGATCAATAAACAATAAGTCCTGAATTTAGAATACATATACATGTAACAGTCCCAATATACGACTAGTTCGTTATATATATTTTAGGTTAAGATAAATTTCATTTGCCACTGGGATATGATCATTGATAAAACTTCTAAATATCTCTGTAGGCGGCACCATCCACTGGCACAAGGCCCAGACATCCACGACATCAAGTCACTGGCAGCCCTCTCACTCGCAGGCGAACCCTATCGATATCGAGATGACGTCATACGCGCTTCTCGTGGAGGCCATGCGAGGCGACATGTCAATGGGTATCCCCATCATGAAATGGGTCACCGGACAGAGGAATTCCAACGGCGGCTTCAGTTCCACACAGGTATTTTACTACGACATACCAATTTATTCTATTTGGAAATAAAATTTAATGTGAATTGAATAAACTCGTATGTGATCTATAAATCAGATTGGATGTTTTTGCTTGGCTTACATCCTCAAGACGAACTTATACGCACAAACAGCAATGTTCGGGTGCATTATAATATTATAAATGCACCAGTCACTTAAATCCACGCCCCCCAGGTCCAAGGAATAGCGGGGACTTTGACTTTCGGTCCAGCCAAGCCCGGGCAAACTGCACATGAAACCTTCGCCAAATGCCCCCGCACCCAAGGGACTCTAGGTAAGGCCCTTTCCCCACTATATTTAGCGGGAAGACAAAACCACCGCATTCACCCGGCACTGCGGGGCCACCTGGAAGGTAAAAACACGGCCCATTTCCCCGGTTATCCCCGGTATACCCCCGGACCTGGGGGTCCGTGTTTACAATTGACTGGTGCATGACACTGACACAGTCTATTGCATCCTCATAGAAATGGTGTAATTCGCAGTTTAAACTGTTGAATTTTTAATGCCCGGTTTAAAAAAAGTTGTTTTTTTATTTAATCATCGCATTTTTTATTAAGGACTTTTAATGAAGCTATGAATTCTTATAATGTATACATCTTTCTCCCTAGGACACTGTTGTAGCCCTGCAGGCTCTGTCGGATTTCGCAGCAAAGATCTACTCGAACACGTTCGACATCACGGCGACAGTCACCGCGGGAACATTCACGCACACCTTCAACATCAACAAACAAAACGCTCTCGTTCAACAGTCTGTCGTGGTAGGTAGCAGGATAAGTTTATGGAACAATGATTTAACGTTTATACCGTATTTCTTGCACGTGCCATATTGCAAATTTGATCGTTTGTCTTGGTCATTGCACTTCTTTCAATATTAACAGTACATATTGAAAAACATGGGCATCTGTTGTTTTCCAGCTCCCGTCAGTGCCAAGTCGCGTCCAGATTCACGCTACAGGTCACGGGATGGCCCTTCTAGATGTATGGACTATTGTGTCTGCTGTTATTTTTAATAATTTAAAAGTTTATAATGTTGTTCAATACCGTAACGTATAGATATATCTTTGTAGATTTCCTATGAGTTGCACCTATACCTTTTCACAAATACGCATTAAGAATATTTTTATGTCATGCATAGAACTATAAAAAAGCTCAATATTGCTCACTTTTTGCATTGTGTTGCAGGTTGGCCTATCGTTTAACGTGGAACAGGAAATTGAGTTGCCAACATTCCAAGTGGATGTTACTCTGGTTACCGAAACTATCGACATGCTCACAATCAAGACGTGCACGAAGTGAGTGCGGTGTGCTTGACATCGAATTGTTTTTACCCCAATTGATTTATATTTCAAAGTTATATACATGGGAAATGAAAATGGAGTCGTAGCAATATAACTGTTTTTAATTCTGCTAGGTGGCTACAGACGGGAGCGAGCGGTATGGCTATCCAGGAGCTTGGTATCCCCACAGGGTTTGAGGCGGATCTGGAGAGCTTGGACCAGTTCACAGAGATCAAGCGAGTCGAGACACAGGACAGGAAAATCATCCTTTACTTCGATGAGGTGATTTGGTTACTAGTCAATTTTCAAGTGAAAACGCAATCTTGAATTTGTTGGACTTTCGAATTTATAGCAAATCACACAACCATTTGATCGCAACATATTGAGTTTAGATAGAGATTATGGTATCAAGAGTATGCATATATATTAATGTGTTGCCTTCTGACGTAGCATTTATGACGCAATTTATCACGTGGTATACACACACTGGTATATAAACCGCCTGATTCATTGACTTATGTTGTTGGTCAAGATAAGAAGATTAGTGTTTGAAATTCCAATAAGAACTTTTAATTATTCACTCTGTTTTGAAAAAAACATATTCCAAATTGGTTTTGCTTCAAATATTTACTTGTCATTTTCAGATCACACCCACGCCGCTGTGTATCACCGTGGATGTAATTAGGACCGGTATGGTGGCGAAGTCGCAGCCCGCCGCTGTCCGCGTGTACGATTACTACCAGCCGAGTACGGATACTTTCTTATAAACAATTCAATAATTTTAAGACCCTTGTAAAAGAAATTTGCAATTCGGTCATCAGAATTCACCTCATACGATGCAACTTGGCTTAAACGCATCTTCTAAATTTAATGAAAAAAACAACATAAAAATAGAAACTGAAAAAAAATAGAAAAATTAAGATATCATTTTTTTTTTTACAACGTTGGCTTTATTTCGTTTAGGTAACCAGGTGACGTCATTCTACCAGTCCCACGTTCTACAGAACGCCGACATTTGTGACGTTTGTGCAGACTGTGGCTGTGCCGTAAGTCTGATTACATCTACTCACATTTAGTTAACGTATGGTTTTAAGCAAACTTATTATATCATAAACATGTCTCAATCTTTTAAACATAAGAACCTTAACATTTCTTTCAACATTTCTCCTTAGCTAGTATTGTTGATGGTCCTAACCTTAATGCCGCCGTTGTCGTTTGTTCAAAAAAGGATGTTTTTTATAACTAAAAAAACGTCAAACATAATATGAGTCCAGGGGTGGTATTCAATATTCATCTTTAGTCAATCGTATGGATTTGCATCATTGACTTCATTCACTCTATTGGTCAGTTATTAATAACAAGCAATCCGATTAGCTACATCGTTTTTAGATCCAATTAAGACCAACATTGAATACCAGCCCTAGAATAAATATTGACAATGACTGTATGCATTTACGTGTTACGATGAATCATCCGTTTGGCAGAAGTAATTGATAAGGCTTTGTGTTTTCCTCCAATTTTTCTTCTTCGAAAGTATTGTTTTCATCTTGATCTTCTTCATTTATATTCTTAGTTTTTTATGTTTAAATACTATTTCTTTCCGTTTTCAGTCTACAAGGCGTTAAGATCCATTAGATGAAGGGCGCATACCGAATTTGCAGAACATTGGCTCTCGAGTGTGTCTAAAAACTGTGATATGAAAACCATAAAAATAATACAGAAATGAAACTAAATGTTGTTCCTAAATCAATATGTGTGTTTTTTAATGTTGTATGTTCATGCTATTATTACAAGTACATGTATGCTTGATTTTCTGAATAAATACATCATGATTATGTATAAAGGGAATTCTAACTACAAAATGTATTCAATATAAGCTTATGCACCAGTCATTTGTATCAACCCCACGGTCCGGGAAAAAACAGGGACTTTGACTATCGGTCCAGCCAAGCCCGGGTAAAATCCCCGCCCTGCGGAGACGAACTGGAAGTAAAATCCCAGCCAAATGCCCCCTCACCCCAGGGTCTAAGTAAGGCTTATTCTCCGCTATATTTAGTGCGAAGACAAAACCACCGCATTCACCCGGCACTGCGGAGCCACCGGAAAAGTAAAAACACCGCCCATTTCCCCGGACCTGGGGGGCCCATGGTTACAATTGACTGGTGCATTATTATCAAGGGGTATAGCGGTTTCAACTGTCTCATGATAATATAGAATATTGCTTATTTTCGGAAAGAACATATTTTTGAATTAAGTGATTACTCAAGTACATTTCTCAATTAAAGAAGTATTTCTGGCAAATGAAGTTTAACCGTCCCGCAACACAAAACGTATTATTTGTATTTGTAGCTGTCACTGAGTGCAAAGCAAACAAGTGAATCATCATAGATCTGCCTTTCAGTACATCATTCTATAAAACATGCTTATTTTTTCTTTTTCTATATTAGCTTTAAAAAAATATCTTGGCCCTCGACGGCTGCCATCCTCTAACAGATATATGTTTTGTACTCATCTGACCGTTCCTCGAACTGTTTACATGCACTTTGTAATGCGTGTTCGGCAGCTTCACAGTTTGGCTGCTATCTCCATTCTATGATAATGAAGGTGATAATTTCCTCAGTACAAAAGCTACTAGCATATACGTTGGGTAAATGATACAGATGAATTTCTCTTGTCAACTAAGCGTAATTTTACTCAGAATACCTCCCCATTTTAGGCTAAAGTTATCACACAAGTTCTTGTTTCGGTTCTTAGTGAACGGAGTACACACTTTAAGGTGAGCCCGCTATGGCATTTGGAGGCCCTTTACCATTTTTATCGAAAACAACCTCGGATGTATTTTGACGGTTTACATACCCCAAAAGTGGTTCGTTTAAGTCCGTGTAGTTATTTTATTTAGCAGTTAAACTTTATGACTTAACTCGTTGGAATCTTAATTATGTTTGCAATAAAACACTTCACTGGCAATCTATTTGAATTAGGATCAATAAATACAACTCTGAAACACTACATTTAATTAATGATAAATTACGAACTACTTCAATTGATGTACCGGCATACATCCGAGGTTGTTTTCGATAAGATTGGCCGCGGAGTTCCGAATGCCCGCTAAGTACGCCCCTTCAACGAGGGTAATCCAAACAGTTATGTTATAAATGATAGAACTTGTTTAACCCATTTTATTTAACATCTCTATTCGTACGTGCTATTACGCCTTTATCTACAAAATATTTAAGGAACAAATCGCAGAAATTGATGAAGCAATGATAAGGTGATCAGGCAGTATATTTCGTGTACAGAGCCCAACATTTTGACAGTGTATTGATGTTAGAATCGTAGTTACTTCATGAAGAAATCAAATTTCCATGTATACTCAACTGGAGTTTGTATGATGTTAACAGATAAAATGACAATGCTGCAAGAAATTAATAATGATATTAAAGCTGCACTCTCATAGATTGAACGTTTTGACAACTATTTATTTGTCTTGGAACGAATCAATTTTGGCGAAAATCCATGGAAACCAGTAAAATAAGACTGCTTACCAAAAATAGATCGCATATTTTTATATTTAAGATCAAAAACTGATGTTTTATGCCTTTTACTTAAACAGTAATAAAACATTAATTTTCGAACTGAAATATGAAAATCTACGATCTGACTTTTTATCAGCAATCTTATATCATTGGTTTGCAGATATATACGCAAAAATTTGGTCTTTTTAAGACAAAAAATAAAAAAAGTTGTATAAATGGTAATCTGTGAGAGTGTAGCTTTAAGGCTTGTCAATTGTGTAGATAAGATGACTACCGATCGCAAACTCACCTTTGTTTATTATGATTTTGCAGTAGATGAGATGGTATAACGAGGTATGTGATGTATTATTGTAGGTATCGCTTATGAAGTAAGAATTTCAGAATGTCGTACATTTATTATTCTGACTCAGAAATACAACTTAGGTAAAGCAGTTTCCGAGCTCATTAGAACAAAGGGGAGAAGGTGGTTATTTCTGGACAAAAATGAAATTGTCCTTCACCTTTATTTCTTTTCAATGAAAGGGGAGACTCGTCTGATTGTTCAAGACAGACTCGTTACGGTAAGTTGGAATACAGAAATGCTTCGTTATACATTGGTCATATAGAACGTAAAAACAACAAAGTGATTTCATGGGTCATGGGAGTGTCGAGAGCCAATGTTCTGCGAGTGTCGCAATTAATTTAAACGTTTTATTTGCAAGCTCAAACAAACATTGCCTACACTAGGCCTATAAGTTTTGAACTGAATACTCATAGTGTACTTGAATATTGCCTCGTTTGATACGCGTGTTGGTCCCCTTGTGAATACTGAAATATAAAAAAATGACACAAGCCCAGTATTTAAAGGCTGCAAATAACAGTAAGCTATACTAACGAACGCAGCAATAAGTAACTGCCTTGAAATGCGGAGCACACATTCTAATAACGTCACTTTATGATGTCAGCCTGGTATTGAATACTCAACCAGGTTTTCAACTTCAATGCAAAACGGAAATTTCAAAACTAAAAAATAATAGGGTTCGAAATAATAGGTTTTGCAGTGTTAAAAGTATAACAGCAACAATGACAAATTGTATTGACAGAGAATTGCACTGGAAAAAGTCATCCTATATTGTAATGAGATGTTATTGGTTGAGTGTCAATGCTCAAGCGAAAATGTATACATATATAGTCTTAAAATTGGAGACTTTTGACATAAACTATCCAGTTTGAAGAGTTTAGAGTTTATTTACATCAAGGCAATGTGACCATGAGTACACATATAATGATGACACACATATTCCAAAATGGAGTCACGGTACAATATAAATTGCATAGTTCAGGAAATGAACATATACCAATCACACACCATCGTATGATCAGAGCAATATAAAATTATTATCAAGTGTGTATAATTCTCCCCACTTATGGATTTATGTCATTGGTGCCCTTGCATTTTGTGTCTGGTATGGTGGCAGGTCGCAACCAGCCGCTGTCCGCGTGCACCACTACTACCAACCTAATACGAACACGTTTTTACAAATAATTTATTTCTAAGATCATTGTTAATGAAATTTGGAACTCGGTTATCAGAATTCACCTCATATTCTACAAACAATGCAAATGAGCTGATCAAGAAAGATACCTCGACCAGTGTAGATATGTAGACCGGTATGTCATGATACTGAGACATTTTTTAAAACATAAATACATCTTAATAATTGATATAGAGCACACAAATAAGATAATGAGCTAATGAGTGTAAATAATGCTAGTGAATCATCCAAGAACTTTCTCGAAACCTCTCAAGTCCCTTCTATGAGAACGTTTATACTTTATAATACACTGTTTTTCAAGTATCAAAATAAAATTTAAGTATGTATTTTGGCTAACTGAAATAAGCTACTTATAGAGCCTGTTATGCTTAAGAAGTTACGAGAAATTGAGGCCAGTCTTTCATGTCATCATAATGCTAATTGTAGCGATTTCAATAAATCTCAGATATGGACTGATTCCATCCTTTGAGAGATACTGTACCTACTTGACCGTTTCTTGACCCGTACTTTTACTTCTTGCCATGCGTCTTTGACCTATTTACAGTTTAGCTTTTAGTGTTGTTTTTTTCTTTTATGACAATGTAGGTCATACTCTAAGGGTACAAGCCTCTAGCGGCTTCAGGGAGAGGTTGGCTTAAATGGTCTTAGAGAAATGTTTATGTCAATAGTACAGAACAAATAAGCATGACTTACACTAGAATAAACCATTTAAGATTAAAACCTAAAACTAGCCTCAAATGGATAATGTTGCTGAAGCTTTCATCTATAACTACGAAAAAGTGTAGAAATTAATGAAAACTGTCGTATACATTGGCCCAATTAAGAAGTGCAAAATTAAATGAAGAAATCATTTCTCACTAGTAGTCAAAATACGCTCTTAGATAAATAATTATTCACTTATGTATGACTTTAATGGAGCTCTATAATGCAATAATTTAAATGAAATAATATATCTAATCTTCCAATCAGGGAGATGGTAAAAGGAGATTGGCGATAAGCAATTGTAAATGGAGCACATTTTTCAGTCGTACAAAGAATTGGAACTAAGAAAGGGCAGTTTCCTGTTATATTGCAATTTTAAAGACCATAAAAATAGAAAAGGTGGAGTGATATTCTGGACGAAAAAAGTGTGCTAAAACTTCAATTATTGTCATTGGAATTAAGTTGTTGTAGATACGTTTTCCTATAAAATAGACTTATAAAATGCTTTTGGGCGGAAATATGATACTAGATATGACCTTATGAAATAAAGGATTCAGTGCATTTTCAAAGGGAGACTTCTCTTGATAGTTTTAGACATTCTAAACTGGTATTTTCATAAAATGCCTATTGCATAGTGATGATTTAATATCGCACAATGGCCACTAGTGATCAAGCATACACTTATGTCTCATAAAAACAGGTTAAGGGTCTGAAAGATACTTGCACAAGACGTCTAGCGTCACTGATGACCATCAAATAGGTTCCGGTATGAAAACAACAGCAAATTCTGTTCAAGATACTCTCTATAATCTCTATATAAAACAAAACTATTTTTTACTGAAATTAAATGGTATATATTCAGTCGCTACAAATGCTTAATCATTTGAAGTGGTCATATATCGCCTAACTTTGGTCATACAAATGCGAAGCAGACCTATTTTCGCATACGCCCACAGTTACTTGAATTTTGGACTTTTTAGTTTCATCCAGTTGAGCAATCACAGTCAAGCAATCTGGTTCTGAAGTTGATCTCTAGGCCTGGGTATTGAAACATAGGCTTTCTTAAAACCTTTAAGCCATCTTCTCAATACCCTATCGTCTTATCTATTTATTTAGGTACATTTAAACAAGGAACTATAGATTTCGAATGCAATCAAGTAATTTTAATGTAAGGACGTCAATTTTTTGAAACAGTATAACATGTGAAGTTCGGTTAAGAAAACACATTTAAAACAAGAAATAATGCTGATAAGAATAATCTGAGAATACTGCACTTTAGTCGACCTTTGTCCTGTTATTTATTGACAGTTATTCCGTACTTTATGTAGTTTTGCCACACAGGACGAAGTAAAACACAACATACAAACTGCTAACTCTGTGGCAACGTCAATACTTTCTTAATGTGATCTTTAGGAATCATAATTCTAAAACAAAGGCGTACCTATCGTTTGTTATGAAGAATGGTAAAAAACCACAGAATATTATGGCTGAAATTGAATTCTCGTCAAAACCTGTTTCATCCCATGTTTTGATTATAAGACTGACTTACTGAGATGAAAATTAAGTGTGCGCTGTGATACATACGGATTATGAACAAAACTCTGATGCACGCTTAGACCAAATCCTAACTGGCTCTAAGAAATCATTAAGCCGTAGTTTTCCATTAACTCGAAAGTTTGATAATTTACTTATTATATTTACAAACGTCCTTGACAGCCATTTTCTTTTTTCTATTCAAAATGTATCCATCAAAAAATAAGTCCGACCACCTTTGTTGATATTTCTTGTTATAATAAGTTTCTCGAGAATAGTTTTCTATATTGTAAAGTCTTCAAAATAATCATTTCGTCTACGTAATTGGAGATTTTTCAATAAACGTAACATAAATGAATAATTCTACGTACCGGTGATGCAAAAAAAAACGAAATCTTATAACGTTGATATCGCTATGAAATTTCAAAATTCAAAGTTGTTTTTCAGGAACCATGTTAATACGACGGCACTTTAAGCTGCACTCTCACCTTTTGAACGTTTTGACAACTTTTTTTTATTTTTTATCTTGGAACGAGCCAAATTTTGCGAAACTTATTTTTCCAGATTTCTTGCATACCGGACGTGTGTTTCCCATGTGAGATGTGTCACGCGCAACAACGACCCACTTCTTATTTCTTTTATTGTATGGTTTATGAAAAAGTGTATTATGCAATTTCAATAAAGCGCAATCAAAAATATAAGTATTCAATAATTTTGATTAAAATTGAAAATAAATAATCGTAAAAGCGCGATTTTTAAAGGAACTATTTGACGTCGATAGTGATTTAAAATTACTGCGCTTTATGACTTCAGTATACAACGTCGCACCCGTTTTTTTGGTGAAATGTACAAAAACGCGTTTTCTACGTCAATTTTTCAACAAATTCATAATCTTATGTATGCAAGAAAAAATATCAATTATGTGTTTCCGGTACGGATAGAAAAATTCGACCCTAGGGCACGCTGCGTGGAATTTCCGTATGATTGTTGTTGTTTTTTCTGCGAACAAATCAGCGTATATACTGTACAAATTAAGATCAATTTTAGAAGTGTTTTGACGATCTGGCTCAACAAAGAGTAATTGCTTCACAAAAGCTGTTGTTAGCAGAGCGTTTATCATTCAGAATATATTATGTGAATAAAAGGCCATTGTGTTGACCTTCATATATGTCGCTTATCTTATCGACAATAAACCATGAATAGAATCGAGTCAGGGCAACTAAATCAAAATGTTCCTTTATTTTGCTTGTCTTTTGTTGTTCTGTTCACCTCGGCACCAAACTCTGGCTTCTGAGGACTGCGTTGGGAGACAGGAATTCGAAGGTAGTGTCTATTGAATAATTTCTAAATATGTAAATAGCTTGTAGCTATGCCTGTTCGTTTGTGTAATGTGTGTTGCACAAACAATCGTGTGTTTATTGACGTAACAGAACATATCAACTTAATCAGTATTTTGCAAAATCGACTGGTTAATAAGTGGAACCAATGTCGAAACATAGTGCAAATCTAATGGTGTGCTTTTCAATTGAAGGCATACAATACATATGTTTAAAGAGATAATGTATTTACCGGCGTCATAATTAATAAATTAAATGCGTTCTTACAACGAAAGACCAACGGTTCACTTGTCTCGAAATTCTTAAAAATGTTCAGATTTGCCTGTGATGTTAATCATTTATATTATAAACAAAAGTACTGTAACTAGTTATGTTATCTAGCCGTACTAGATGTGGTTGGGGAACTTCAGAAAGAGGTCGATCAACTCCGGCAAACGGCGTCTCGGCAAGGGGACATCATCGATACGCTTACCACACATAATGGTAAATATGTCGAATGTGCGGAATAACTACTATAAATATGCTTTTGAAAAGTGGTAATCACACATCTTTATCAAATATCTATCACTACATTATGCATTTATTACAATCTAAAATGTTCTGAACAAGACCTAGCTTGCTCTATTTTTATATTTAAATGCGTTACGAAAATGAAACATATTACTGAGCAGACAGACAGACAGACAGACAGAAATGTTTATTGTCGTTAACATGTTATTTAACAGTTTCTTGACAAAATATAGAAAATATAAACACACATATAACTATTCAGTATGGTCTCAACGATGCATGGCCTAAAAACAAAGAAAAGAAAATAGAATAAGTGAGTTATATTTGTCATATTACTGAGCACACTGCTAGGTTCAATGCCTCAATAACCTCGTCCATTGTAGAACTAACGAAGCGTTTCGTTCTGGGTCAAGAGGGTCCAATTGCCTTCACTGCGGGAATCGCCCCAAACGTTTTGACGCACGTGGACAAAAACGACATCATCCGCTTCGAGACCGTCATCACTGACTTCGGTGGCGGATACAATAACCAGACAGGCATTTTTGTAGTACCGACTACCGGTCTATACATGTTCGCTTGTTCACTGCTCGACGACTCGGTTTCCACGAACGGCAACATCATGACGCATGCGGACATCGTACAAAACACGAGAGTTTTAGGACGAGTGTTCGCGGTGGCCGAACCGGGCGGCCATAGAGACCAGGGCGCAAACACAGTGTTCACACATGCGACAGCGGGCGACCAGGTGTTTATCCGCCTCATCGACGGGGTCAACATCGGCGTAGGTGGCTCTCTGTACTCTACATTCTCCGGCTACCTGATGATGGAAATGTAATAACCCTAAGAAAAAAAATAAATAAAGCAAGCACCTTACTTTTAGTTACTTCTTAATATGTTTTGGTTATGAACACAAATTTTACAAGTTTAAGTTGTTTTAACGGAGCGACATCCTCGGCACCCGGTGTATTATAATCTATTATATAGGTTATAATACACTGGGTGCCGAGGATGACGGAGCGACAACGGCGTTAAGCCAATAGTAAGCCAATATACGGAATACGGCCCATGTAGTCCTTGGTTCTGAATGGCTTGTTTGAAGAGACGAACTATAAATTGTATAATTATGCATTTCTTTCTTTGAAACATCAGAGTGAGGTGCTACCATTCTAATATAAGACTAGATGCAGATATAAAGACGCCAAAAAGATCACAACATTGCTGTTTATAGCACATACTTGTCATTTCTAAGACCCAAATTTTGAAAATGTTTTTGGTAACTCGATCACATACCTGAAAACCAAAGATTAGAATTCCGCGCGGCGGCGTTTCCCTTTGAGTGAGATGATCTCCTCCAGCTGTCGGGCAACAGTTCGCTCTAAATGTTTGATCCTGTCCGCTTGAGGGATTAATACGCTTCTCATTTCCTTCAACTGTTCTCGCATGTCGATAATGGCACGTCTGTCGTCGAGAATCATGTCGAGAAACGTGGATTCCAACAAAAACAATGCTTCGTCATTGACGTCTTGGGACGCATCTTCACAAAGAACACACACGTTCAAACAAAGGTGTAGTAGAAAAAGTGTATATATAGTTTTAGAATTAAACATGTTTAAATCACTTGAAACGGTCGTCGAGTGTCTTATTTAATAAAATCAATATCTTTTTCAATATTCAAAGCTTTATTAATTAACACAATACACACAATTGTACCGTATAGTGTCCGATGTAACTAACACGACTGGTTTAAAGGACAATTGATAAAACGTCTAGCGGCATCATATATTTAAAGACATCACGCTGATGTATCTACTGAACTGAATAATTTAAAGGACCAATACACATTGCTTTTAAACTCTAATCAATATAAAAGTAGACCACGGCTTAAATGCTTAAATAGTATTACCCAAACAAGGGTAACCCATCCTGAACTTAAAGGTATGCCCTAGAAGGCATTGGATTTTTATTTTAATCATGTACTTGAAAGTATTTCAAGTTAGCATTATTTGCAAGTAGCAGAATTACTCCAATAATCTATTGATCATTCAAATTTTGTTAAAGTTTATTTTTGTTGGTTTATTGTTGTTTTTTGTCATTATATTTATTCTGCGTTCAATTAACACAAGCAGTTATTTGATTTCATTTTGTATGGACGACTCTAAACTAAAAATCTTGAAGCATGCTATATGGGCCTTTACGTGTACCTTCCGTGTCATCAATAGAATAGCTCGATCACCAGGTGATGGCCCGTGTACCGTCGTAAATCCTTCTTATCAGCTTCAAACATGGTCATATCACTGGGGAACAGTTTAACCTAAGATAATTATCAACGGACTTAATAGATAAAGTATTGTATCTATTGTCAAAAACGTATTGTTACCATTGTCAAAAGTACGGATTATACATTGTGATGCTGATCAAAGCGGTTACAACTATAACGTAGTCTTACTAATATAGTTTTACTTTTGATGACGAAGCCAACCTTTAAAATGTTATCGTTGGCTTCGTTGAATAACATAGGTATGTTGGTTTTGCCATTGCTAACATAGTAATAACACCTTTTCCTTTTATAATAAAGTTCTAAAATAGAACTTTATGTGTATCTACTATTTACCTTTAAGTAATGTTTTAATCTGGAAGCCATTCCTATACATAAGGCTAAACTTACCCTTTAAGAAGTTAAGAAACCAAGTCGACTTACGGTCACTCATTTTCAATACACGCAGCTATGATTTCCAACATCGAATACATTGTCAGAGAAATGTCTTTTCGGAGCTAAAATTGCACTTTATTCACATTTCAGAAACACATTTATATTGAATGGTTCCAGTTGTTGAATAGAGGGTGCAAATGTTTTTTTTATGGACTCGTTCGTATATTTTTTCTTCGATACAAGTAATTTAAATAAACGGAATCATTAAGTTCACACTGTTTTTAAAACGTTTTGAAAGCAATGAAATTAATTTGGAGCAGGGAGGGGGAGGGGGGATGGACCTATGACATTCACTGATTTTCTCACTTAACAGAAGGTCAAAATGCTACAATCACGTTAAGATTAAGAACAAAAGCTTAATATCTGTACTTTTCGAGTTATTTATGAGAAACCGCCGAAATCCTTTGTTCGGTAAAAAACAAGGATCTTAACCAATGTAGTGTGTTTCTATTTTTTGCGTTTCGTGCACATATAAAATGATGTAACGACAAAGTGCAAAGCTCTTCAGACCCTGCTTTGCCTTTTCTTAAAAGTGGCGGGCCTACCCCAACAAGGCTACATACAAACATATCTTCATCAAAGGACATCGACTCACTATCAGAATGTCGCGTATAATTCTTACCTACGGTATTTGTTTTTGTGTGTGTTCGCCGTACAATTATGCATAGTTCAAAATTAAATATCATTTTGAGATATATTCGCTAATCCAATCTTGAAATATTTAATAAACATGACTTCACACGCCCTAAAGCGATACATATTAAATATCCATAATATTATATAGTTTAAGTTTTAAACAGCAAATATTTCAGAACCTATGCTTATTCTGACTGAATCTACTTGTACAAAGTCATTACAACGAGTATATCTTTAAACCACAGTGAATAACGTCAACTCTTTTCTTTCTTGTCTTCTTTCTTTCTTTCTTCTTGCAGATTTATATCTCGTTATTTTCTAATATTGAACACGGATCTCCTAAATTAAGTAGTCCGGCAGATAAAAGCCAACTTTTAACTTAACCGTGCAGTCGCGTATATACAAAATGTTTATGCATTTTTTGTGTATGTTAGACTTTATTGTTAAGCTACTAATACAGTTTTTAACCAATCACCAAAAGTAGCAATTTAATGGTCTTCACGGTTCTCAGTTAATACGCTTCGTGTAAAACTAATCAACTACATGTATGTATATTACGGCATTGATCTTGGATATATGCTTACTTGTTTATTTGTATGATATCGTTGTAATTGTGTGTTAAGATAAAATTGCAATTTCAAGTACAGAAAACTTTCAACAATGGTACACAAACTATCATCATGAAGGTTCTTTTTCACTAAATACGTTGAGCGTAATACGTTTAAGAATCTTTGTCTTCACTCAGCTTCTGGCTTGGACTTGATTTTGTTTATCGAGATTATATTTAAATTGATTGTATGTATAACTCTCAGAACTCTTTTAAAGAACATAACTCAATTTGTAATAAAGCGAAACTATGTGCGGAGTTTTATTCAATTATTAAGGACAGCGGGCCTCAATATCATACAGTATGGCAAGGTTTGGGAAGTTTTCTTCAAATTATTCAAAAACGTGGATAGTTGTATTTGAATGTAGTAAAACATATGTTAATAGCTAGATATTTTTGAAGTAAATATTGGTTCTAACTTGAAGGTAGTTGCTCTATGAATACGGGAGATCGTCTGCCTTTAACTATGTAAAGCATTTATTTACCATATTTGTGCTTTCGTCCCATAGAACAAATCAAAATGTCAATAATAATCACATGGGATGCATCTGACATTGAAAATTGAAATAAATGAAGGAGCCTGCAACATGTTTCAATCATGTCTGTCAAGAATTGCATGCACGCACCCAAACCTTTAACTATTTCGCGATTCAACAAGGATTACCATCCATGGACAGCAGTGTGATGCATTAACTATTTTAAATAACTAAGAAATAGAGCAGGATTTCCTATAATGAACAAAGTTTTAATTTTTATAATTTGAAAGAGGATTGTAAATATTTTTTTCAGAACCCTTTTATTTAAGAACGGTCAAAACCAATGACATTCGGAACTCCGCGGCCATTTTTTCAAAAACAACCTCGGATGTATATGGACGGTTTACATACTTAAAAAGTGGTACGTTTAAGTCCGCTGCAAATAGATCGCGTAGTAATCTTATTTAGTAGTTAAAATTTATGACTTAACTCTTGGGAATCGTAATTATGTTTGCAATAATACACTTCACTGGCAATCAATTTAAACTGAGAGCAATGAATACAACTCTTAAACACTACATTTAATTAATGCTTTTATTCAAAAAAATACGGACTACTTCAACAGATGTACCGGCATACATCCGAGGTTGTTTTTGAAAAAATGGCAGAGGAGCTCCGAATGAACCAATGAAAGGCATACATCCTTTGCAATATGTTTTTCGTGTAATTAAGGGTTGAACAAATTTTACGAAGGAACATTTTACAAAAGTTGTATTGAAATTCCGTTTCCATTATACAGAAGATTTTCGACAATATGACTATGGTTTTATTTAAAAATGTTCCAATCTATTAATCCAAAAAGCCTTGTTAATAATTGGTAATAAAAAATAAAAATATGGAATAAAATAATGAAAATAAATAACGTCAATTCACTTGAAAAATTTAGATATCCTTCTTATGATAGAAGCAATCACTGCAATGCCACAAAATGTTATTGTTTGGATAATGGGAAAACCATGTATGAAAGAGCACACGAATGATGTACAAGTGTTCATGAAGAAAATATTCATTTCATTACCTTCGAATATTTTTAGATTATCGTCGTTTATTCCTCTGAAATAACTTTTCTAAATTGAGTTAGTAGTGCATTTTCAGGAAGTTGGATTTACTACATTTAAACTTAGTGCATGTTATCTTTAGAAAATGACTAGGTCTATCTTAAAATTATATCAAATTTAGGTTTGATTTATTACTGTTAAAATAGTAGTATACAAAAGATAGATAAAACCACTATTAATTCTTTGTAGGGCAGTCCCTTGTCGTTTTTAAATTAAAACAAAATAGTCATTCCGTTTGGTCACGTGATCAGTTAATTAATAAGGCAGATCTCTTTGGCAGTCCGTTTTAATGGCGGATCCGTGGACTAAAGGTAAGTTACTAGACTGTCATCACGGGGTCGCATGGTCGATTACCCGCCGCAACAATACAAATCAATAAAATACTAATCGTATTTCGGGAAGGACGTTAAATGGGGTTCCCGTGTGACAGTGATACGATACACTGGTGCACGTTAAAGTACAAGGGTAGCTCTAACCAGCATTACATTCTGTCTGTGCACTATGTTAAACTAAAATGACTAGAAATCTTATCGGAGCAGTCTCGAAATGGGCCTTGTCCGATGCGAGTATAAATATACTTTCACACGACCACCAGGGTGCGAAAGCTCGCGGTTTTTAAACCTTGTCTGCGTCAAACTGAAAAATGTAAAAAAAAATGTACCAGAAGCTTCCTTGCCTAGCGCTCGGCATTAACAGGGTTGTAATGGAAAAATGGTGTTCTCATAAACCCAGGCAAGTTGTATCCCGTATCGGTACCGAGCATATTAAAGAACCAAGTGGTCTCCTCGCTAAGAGCTTAATATGTATTTCACCTGTTTTTACAAGTCAACACAATTTATGTCGCAATGGCGTCATGACAAGCCATAATGCTGCCAATAGTGCTGTTACATATATGTCCTGTTTCTTTCCATTACACATTTGATTTCATTTTCCAAACTAAGTCCATCTATATTACTTTGAAAAGTTTATTTAAGTCTTATAATACAACATACGAATGAAACACATACAAAGGAGTAATGTACATATTTGTCATAACAATTTATTTATTTACAGAGCAAGATGCTAGAAGCGAATGCTATTTTTTTTTTTAAAGCAAGGCAATAACGTGCACTATCATGCATCAAGTTTCGTTCCCGTTGTCATTTTTATATGGTATATTGATCAAATATGCATCAGAAATATAATTATACAATTCATGGAGATTTTATTATTCCTTTTCATTGACTTTGTGAAATAGCAATCATTAAGGTTTGTGTAATATACTATTTAGGGTGAAATAAATTTCAACACAAGATCAAACACATATATATAAAATAATAGTCTAAGAGAAGAAATCGAATATGATTATGATATGATTCTATAATACACCAATAATGGAATCAGTTCACTACAAATTAACCAGAGACAAACTAAAAACATTACAATAAATAGCATGTTACAGTTACACTAAAAAAAACAACTCAAAAGTAAAAATACATATTCGTACTTTAGAACCTTTCCTCATGCTTTATCCAATAAATATCTTTCTGTCTACGGAGGTCAACATCTGCCAGAGGGACAACCCACTCCCGCACCAGTGTTCGCCTTTTCAGGACTCCTTTCTTCAGAAACAACTTTACCCCGACCGTCAAAGACTTGTATTGTGATTCGTTGAAACCCTTGAATTTGGCAGAAGCCATTTTGATTTGCTTCGCTTGATTTGCAAATACAGACACCGTCTGTTTCTGAAGTTTATCAGGTAGGAGGCAGATTTGGGCTGTTATGTTGCATTTTTTACCGGCAAATTCTTCCAGCAGTTTTCCCTGCTTTTCCACTTCGACTTTCAGCTGCTTTGAAACAGGCAGATAGGTGATATGGCAGGCGAACCAAATGCAGAATGTGTTGGAGACCATTCCGAAGGTTGATCTGACTGAAACTAAACTCGTGCTCGAGATGATACTCGGAGATCCACACTCGCGCATTATGTTTTTAAAGCAGGATTCCACTGTTAGAAACTCGTGCGAATGACTGACCTTCCGATATAGTTTCTGTGGAGAACGAAGTTTAAAGGACGTTGCTCCTCTTGCAAGAATAGGCGTCAAACACGGGACGTCTTGGATCAGTACCACTGAACTTATTGAATGTCTCTGGCTTTGAATGTACTTGCTGATATCGTCGTCGTTTTCGGATCCTTCCTCAAAATAGATACCATCGCGGATGTTTTCGACGTATGTTTTAATATCTATCAAAGGTATAAGGTTATTTGCATCCATCAGTTCAGAAGATTGTTCAAGAAAATCAGTCACCGACAAGCAGCAAGTTGATTTCTTTTCTGTGTCCATGGTACCGCTTTGATTTTAGCAAATATTTTCCTGAGTAGAACAGAAAGTGGCCTATATTACATGCAGACTTTATCGTCTTATATACTGTTAAAGATAGGGTAGGCGATAATAGAAGCTACGTCTTAACAAATAACATGAATAAGACATCTACGTACTTTCTTTGTTCGACCTAGTTAGAGTTTTTGTGGAGTTCAAGCGTTTTCTTTTTTTAAAAAGACGCAACATACAAAAGCTCAAATGAAAGGTATCATTACGCGATGGACATATTCTGACCAAATCAGATCTTTGTGATTAACAGAACCATGAAACAAGAGGTCAGTAGGTTGATAAGAAATAGACTTATGAATATCTTAACAACTTCAAAATCGGGGAACAGAAACACATTTATCAAAAGAAACAATAATTTGAAATGCAAACAGCATAATTATACCTATGTAGGTAAAATATGTAAATTTAGGGCTCACAAGCACATAGTTCAACTAAGGGTTGATAATTGATATTAATAATGCAGGCAATGTAAATTGAGTTTCGGTAACTTGTAAGGATTATGCTATGTGTATGTTTTATCTACTCTAATACAACTATTTGCATAAGTTCGTATATAATTATTTTAACGTTATTGTAACTCCCAGTTCGCTTTTTGTTGGAATCGTTGGAACCGTTTCAATTATAAACACCTATTATTAGGTGTTTTTTATCATGTATTATTCATATGCATTGAATCGGGTCGTAGTGGGATATGCCCTTTACGGACTGTACGGATTACGATGCGTGGTGGGATATGCCCTTTACGGTCTGTAGGGATTACGATGCGTGGTAGGATATGCCCTTTACGGTCTGTAGGGATTACGATGCGTGGTGGGATATGCCCATTACGGACTGTAGGGATTACGATGCGTAGTGGGAAATGCCCTTCACGGTCTGTAGGGATTACGATGCGTAGTGGGAAATGCCCTTCACGGACTGTAGGGATTACGATGCGTAGTGGGAAATGCCCGTTACGGACTGTAGGGATTACGATGCGTAGTGGGAAATGCCCTTCACGGTCTGTAGGTATTACGATGCGTAGTGGGAAATGCCCATAACGGACTGTAGGGATTACGATGCGTAGTGGGAAATGCCCTTCACGGTCTGTAGGGATTACGATGCGTAGTGGGAAATGCCCATTACGGACTGTAGGGATTACGATGCGTAGTGGGAAATGCCCGTTACGGACTGTAGGGATTACGATGCGTAGTGGGAAATGCCCATTACGGACTGTAGGGATTACGATGCGTAGTGGGAAATGCCCGTTACGGACTGTAGGGATTACGATGCGTAGTGGGAAATGCCCTTCACGGTCTGTAGGGATTACGATGCGTAGTGGGAAATGCCCTTCACGGTCTGTAGGGATTACGATGCGTAGTGGGAAATGCCCTTCACGGTCTGTAGGGATTACGATGCGTAGTGGGAAATGCCCGTTACGGACTGTAGGGATTACGATGCGTAGTGGGAAATGCCCGTTACGGACTGTAGGGATTACGATGCGTAGTGGGAAATGCCCGTTACGGACTGTAGGGATTACGATGCGTAGTGGGAAATGCCCGTTACGGACTGTAGGGATTACGATGCGTAGTGGGAAATGCCCTTCACGGTCTGTAGGGATAACGATGCGTAGTGGGAAATGCCCATTACGGACTGTAGGTATTCCGATGCGTGGTGGGAAATGCCCTTTACGGTATGTAGAATGCCCTTCAGGGTATGTAGGTATTACGATACGTGGTGGGAAATGCCCATAACAGACTGTATGTATTACGATGCGTGGTGGGAAATGCCCTTCACGGTCTGTAGGGATTACGATGCGTAGTGGGAAATGCCCATAACGGACTGTAGGGATTACGATGCGTGGTGGGAAATGCCCTTCACGGTCTGTAGGTATTATGATGCGTAGTGGGAAATGCCCATAACGGATTGTAGGTATTACGATGCGTGGTGGGAAATGCCCTTCACGGTCTGTAGGTATTATGATGCGTAGTGGGAAATGCCCTTCACGGTATGTAGGTATTACGATACGTGGTGGGAAATGCCCATAACAGACTGTATGTATTACGATGCGTGGTGGGATATGCCCTTCACGGTCTGTAGGGATTACGATGCGTAGTGGGAAATGCCCATAACAGACTGTAGGGATTACGATGCGTGGTGGGAAATGCCCTTCACGGTCTGTAGGTATTACGATACGTGGTGGGAAATGCCCATAACGGACTGTAGGTATTACGATGCGTGGTGGGAAATGCCCTTCACGGTCTGTAGGGATTACGATGCGTGGTGGGAAATGCCCTTCACGGTCTGTAGGGATTACGATACGTGATGGGAAATGCCCTTCACGGTCTGTAGGGATTACGATGCGTAGTGGGAAATGCCCTTCACGGTCTGTAGGGATTACGATGCTTGTTGGGATGCTCTTCACGGTCTGTAGGTATTACGATGCGTAGTGGGAAATGCCCATAACGGACTGTAGGTATTACGATGCGTAGTAGGAAATGCCCATAACGGACTGTAGGTATTACGATGCGTGGTGGGAAATGCCCTTCACGGTCTGTAGGGATTACGATGCGTGGTGGGAAATGCCCTTCACGGTCTGTAGGTATTACGATGCGTAGTGGGAAATGCCCATCACGGGCTTAAGGTATTACGATGCGTGGTGGGAAATGCCCTTCACGGTCTGTAGGGATTACGATGCGTGGTGGGAAATGCCCATAACGGACTGTAGGTATTACGATGCGTGGTGGGATATGCCCATAACGGACTGTAGGTATTACGATGCGTAGTGGGAAATGCCCATAATGGACTGTAGGTATTACGATGCGTGGTGGGAAATGCCCTTCACGGTCTGTAGGGATTACGATGCGTTGTGGGAAATGCCCATAACGGACTGTAGGGATTACGATGCGTAGTGGGAAATGCCTATAACGGACTGTAGGTATTACGATGCGTGGTGGGAAATGCCCTTCACGGTCTGTAGGGATTACGGTGCGTGGTGGGAAATGCCCATAACGGACTGTAGGTATTACGATGCGTGGTGGGAAATGCCCTTCACGGTCTGTAGGGATTACGGTGCGTGGTGGGATATGCCCATAACGGACTGTAGGTATTACAATGCGTGGTGGGAAATGCCCTTCACGGTCTGTAGGGATTACGATGCGTGGTGGGAAATGCCCATAACGGACTGTAGGTATTACGATGCGAGGTGGGAAATGCCCTTCACGGTCTGTAGGGATTACGATTCGTGGTGGGAAATGCCCATAACGGACTGTAGGTATTACGATGCGTGGTGGGAAATGCCCTTCACGGTCTGTAGGTATTATGATACGTGGTGGGAAATGCCCATAACGGACTGTAGGTATTACGATGCGTAGTGGGAAATGCCCATAACGGACTGTAGGTATTACGATGCGTGGTGGGAAATGCCCATTACAGACTGTAGGTTTTACGATGCGTGGCGGGATATGCCCATAACGGACTGTAGGGATTATGATGCGTGGTGGGATATGCCCTTCACTGTCTGTAGGGATTACGATGCGTGGTGGGAAATGCCCATTACGGACTGTAGGTATTACGATGCGTGGTGGGAAATGCCCATTACGGACTGTAGGTATTACGATGCGTGATGGGAAATGACCTTCACGGTCTGTAGGAATTACGATGCGTGGTGGGATATGCCCATTACTGACTGTAGGTATTACGATGCGTGGTGGGAAATGCCCATTACGGACTGTAAGGATTACGATGCGTGATGGGAAATGCCCATTACGGACTGTAGGTATTACGATGCGTGGTGGGAAATGACCTTCACGGTCTGTAGGTATTACGATGCGTGGTGGGATATGCCCATAACGGACTGTTGGGATTACGATGCGTGGTGGGATATGCCCTTTACGGTCTGTAGGGATTACGAGTCGTGGTTGTCCAGTGCCCTTAACGGACTACTTGTACTGGTGAGAGAACGGACTGCAAGATTACGTGTCTAGATGGGAGAGTGCCCTTAACAGACTGTGAGGATTATGAGTCGTGGTGGGTGAGTGTTCTTTACGGGCTGTGAGGATAACGAGGATAACGAATGTTAAGAGCTATGCCCTTTACGGACTGTGAGGATTACGATTCGTGGTTTAACAGTGCCTTTTACGGACTGTGAGAATTACGAGTCGTGAATGGATATGCCTTTTGTCGACTGTATAAGGAATTAGAATGAAAACGATCCTAGTGGGATAAGCCTTTTGCGGACATAGTCCTGGTGGGAGAGTGCCCTTTACAGACTTTAAGGACTACGAGTAATGGGAGCGATATGCCTTTTGGAGACTGTATCAGGAATCAGAAAGTTACAGAGCCTGATGGGATAAAGATAAAGCCCTTTGCGGACATAAGTACTGTGTGCGTGTGTATGAGTAGAGTTAACGAACGGGTTTTAATTGGAATAAAATTGAAAATTCAAATGTGCTAAATGAACAACAAAATATCAGAAATTCTCTAAAATGGCTAACAACTAGCAAAATAAATATTGTGTAAATAAAACATATAGTCATACAATAGTTCTTTATCTTGCTCATAAACCGCCCTTATAGTAGTATCTGAGTCACTAACATATTTCATCGACTATGGGCAATGTCGGCAGAACGGTTTAATGAGAGGAATGTAAAAGGTGTACATATCAATAACACTTGTAAGGAGTTAACAGTGTCTTGATTAGTTGAATTAAGATGCTGCTGCAAAAATTAACAGTGATTGCCAAATAAACATTTAAAGGTCAGCGGACTAAGATGCAGCATATAATCCAGAGCAAGAACCGGATCGAGGTGACCAGCTGTTTAAGCGTAATAAAAGGAAATGTAATCTTGCAGGAAAAGTAGAAGTCGGAAAGATCATTTAATTTTAAAGTGCAATGTGTTTGCGATTTTGTATAACTATATAAAAAATGAACAATCATTGATGTTTATCAATATTATTATATATTGTAGAGCTTTATGATCACCATATACAAATCTGATACATCATCAACGTCAATTTTTCAATCCAAGGGAGAGAGACAGAATATTAGAAAGCAATGATAAGGCACATAGTGTTTACCCTTAATGTTGAATATTATAGCATTTAACAGTTAAACTCCATAGTAATATGTTTTGAAAATTTGAAATTTGTTATATGAACACTTATTTTACATGTCCATTATTTATATTTATCTTAATCGTGGCCAAAATAAATCAATTATAAGTTTCGGGGAAAAGTAAGGTTTGAAAAAGGGATCCCAACCAAAGTTTGTGCATAATAAAAAGAACAAGGACAATAAAGGACAATAAAATGTATAATGAACGATCCCAGAGAGATGAGATCCAGAAATGCAAAAAAGATAGAAATCGAATTAAAATTGGAAACGCAAAACATGTCAAAGCGTTGTGGACGTTTAGCCAGGACTGCGGGATGGGAAAGAAGTAATATTTTAACACACTTAAGTGTTTTACAATTTAAAGAAAACTTATTAAAGAGGATTCGATTGGCCAAAGAGGGATAAAGGAATAAATTTCGAATATCAAAACTTGAGAGTGGGAAGGCATCTTGTCAATCTGTGACATAGTTCAAATGCTGGCAGAGGAACAGGTATGTATAATAACGCTGGAAGCACAAGAAGTATGGCCAGAAGTGGCAGAGGAAGAGGCATAATGTTAACCGAACATTTTTGGAAGTGAATAGTTTGACGTACGGCCAATGACTTACAAATGGCCAACCCCAGGGCCGGTATTCAATAAGCAGCTTAGATATAACTTACTGAATGATATTGAAGTGCATGAATAGTATTACAATGAGCAATACGTACAACAAAAAGGTGTATAAAACATTTAAAACAAATAATATGTAATTAAACATGCAAAGGGATCGCGCTACGAGTTATGCCAACACCTGTTTCGACCCTCCGTCAAATCACGAACTTAATAATCTAGCAAAGATGTGTTATTGCAAAAAATAAAAAAGTTCATATCATAGTATATTGTTCATATGTACATCTGTTTGGATAGAAAATGTCATGGGAATATTTTAGGGAAAGATGTGAGAAAAAGAAATTTTGAAAGAATAGGATGATAGAGAAGAAGGCTCTTGCTACTTATTTTGTTAATTGAAATGATGCGTCATTTTGATGAAACATTGAACTTCTCTCTTATCTCCCGAACCGCTGTCAAGATCGAAAAGTAGTTTAGCTGTGCTCAACGGTTGATGCTGTCTTGTGTTTCTAAACATAGCTAATCGTTACCATGTGAATAGTGTACAACGGCAGAAGAAATGTTCAACGTCTTTGATTACTTTACAATTTGTACATAGCGGCGATTCTCCAACATGATTGTAAAACAAGATGGAATCTAAATCACTAGAGTTGGTTCTTAGTCTCGCATGTTGTACGGATAGGCAACGTTCAACACAAAAATAAAAAAAGACAGTACAGCGGTTTGTTTGAATCGTTTTCTTTATTTTACGATTGAAGCTCAAAAATGTTGGTGATTACCTCATGTTCATATCAAGTGAATCCCATAATGACAAAACAACAAAGCCTTCAGCGGGTATTAACTTCTAAACGCTCATTCATTTTTACAAAATATTCATTCGCTCAATTAATAAGGATTAGAATCATTTACGCCAGGTGGAAATGCTCTGAAAACTCGTATGTAAACAAACAAACAAACAAAACAGTTAATTTGCAAGAAGGCCAGTAGCCCATGCAAACATCACCCAAAAGAACTGTTTGCAAAGTACAAGTGCCAATTAGTGAGCCTGGGTAAAAAACAGCATCTGTCTAAACAAAGTTTCTTATTAAAGTACAGGTACATACACTAACACTGATACACTATATATACAATACAACAATTAACAGACACAAAATCTAAAAGGCATACAATGTTATTTACCGACGAAAGGTTTTTCTTCTTGCATAAGCTGAGTATAAAAAGTAGGTATTTGTTGGGATTGAAAATTGACCGTAAGTATGTTGGTATAGTAAACTTAACTTTTGCATTTCTCTTCTGTCCGACAAAGAAATCCATCTAAGTTCCGTCTAGAAATCAAAACTAAACGCGTAAGTCTAGTTACAATTTATGCAGCTTCGTATTGAAGGTTTTTCTATTGTTTCCTTTTTACATATTGTAATATATCCCGGACTTTCGAGACTTATTCAAGAATTGGTCATAGGTAGGATATATAAATTCGATTTAACGTTTAACGCTGCTGCTTATATTTACCTTATGCTTTCATTTTTAAGTATGTTGCGCGGGAAATTTTCTTTTGCCATTCTACGTTGTGGCATTTGCATTAATGGCGGTAAAGATAGGGACACGTTATTTTTTGTAGCAATTGTCGAAATCCGTATACTTTGAATGAAAAGATGACAAAATGATTATGTTATCACCCTGTTGTATATTTAAGCTCAACCGTATCTGATTGATGAGGTGCGAACGCATTGCATATTGGCATTTGAATCGTTGTACTAATATTGGCATATTTGATTTGTTATGTTTATATTTGGGACATATTTTTAATTCGAGTTTTAACATGCAAGGATATAAACTATAGATGAAAATATGCACTTTATATCTTGGAAGAATAAGTCAATTATATTGTAGTTAGCAATTTAACTAATTTTGAGAAAATTTAATAATTATCAAGGGAGGGAACTCTTTCTCAGCGCCGAATGTTAAATTGTCCGCCCTTTATTTTGGCGCCTTTCTCACTTGTTCTCTAGTCTTAATCCGGTTCGGACCAACGGTCTGCTTATTCACACGGGACCTACAAGAACTTAAAGACTCAAATTCGCTCATTTCTGTTATTTTGTGTATTTTATTCATTGCAAGACTGTCCTGTAAATATTGAAACACTTTGTTTATATGCCCAATTTTTAAGCCGTAGCATGCAATCTCTCCAAAGTATTAAAAACTATATTAACGGGGCTCGTATTTACCATGTCTTGCGAGGAGAAGTTTTCCCTGATATTTCCAACATTTCTTTGCAACTCACTTACAGAGGGCTAGGAAAGTTACTATTTCATTCCCCAAAGCAGGCTCCGCTTATAACGCCAGATATTTTGTAGCAAATTTATGATGTTCTAGATTTTGCTATTCCATTTCATGCTACGATATGGTGCTATTTTTGTTTGCATTTTACATGATGTGCAGGAAATCAAGCATAGTTCCTGATTCTAGTGTTAAGTTTGATAAGTCTAAACACCTGTGTAGAAACGATGTGTCAGTGACAGATTTTGGCATTGTTGTTTTACTTAAGTATGCTAAAACTAATCAATTCGGGGACAACAACGTAGTTATTCCGTTGTGTAAAAATGACTCTTCTTCTTTATGTCCAGTAAAAGCGTTTCAAAACATGTGTAGGTTCCATTGGCACCCTCAGAACCGTTGTTTGGTACAGTTTCCGGTGGGGGGGGGGTGATCCCACTTGACGCGAGCTGCGTCGATCGTATGTTTCGACGTATTATGACGCAACTTCCGATTGCTCACGCTCACGAATACACCATGCACTCCTTCAGACGCGGAGGAGCTTCCTTCTATTTTTAAATGCGGTGTGCCGGGGGAACTTATTCAATTGTTTTGTAACTGAAAATCCGACTGTTACCTACGCTACCTTAGATTTTCATTTTCTAGCATGACTGACGCGGCACGGCTTGTCGCTTTTGCTTCCTAACTTAGATTGTGGTATTTAAGTTCAGGTTTTGGCCGTTTTTTGGGAGGATTTTGGCTGCTTTTGACAAAACTTTATATCTATGTTAATTTCATTTCCAATCTAGCAGCCCATTATTTCGGCCAAATTAAATTTATATTTTACATTTGTCTTTGTTTTTCCTGAGCGCAATAATTTAACTAATTTTGAGAAAATTTAATAATTATCAAGGGAGGGAACTCTTTCTCAGCGCTTTGTCATCTCGACTACAGTATGCTTATAGCATGGGAACATGGAGCATGGGAACAAAATGGATTTCGATTAACAATCGTCCAAATATTGAGAGACACAACATGGATTTAACAGACGAATCCGAGGTTCGGCTGTAATGAGGGTGTTGTTCATTGTAGTTTTCTCTTTGATAGTAGTCTGTCTGATATACAATTGTATTATTCTGACTCCAGGGCCCTTTTGGCCTTTATCCAAATATGATGAGTCGGCCATTTAAGAAATCAGTATCAATTTCCAAGCACGCGAATGTTTTATATAAAATGTCTCCCAGTGTTGAAATTGAGTGATAAATATTCAACTCTAAATTAAATGGCTCTTGCTAAAACATAAATGTTTTGCCCATTATTTGAGTGATTCAAGTTGATTTATCAGCATGTCAGATCATTAGGCCGCAAAATATCTTCCTGTGAGAATGGACGCTGCTGTTAACTCTCCTTATATATTAAAAGCCAAAAAAACAAAGACATGTTAACAATGCATTTCGGGTTATAAACAAATGCCATCTGATTAGAATAGGCAAATGTGAAGTTAACTGTACAAGCCATTCACGATATTTGATGATTTCAGTGTTGTTGTTTTTTATTTCACGAGTGTTTCTATGATCACGAGCGGGATGAAATACGATCTGACACTGGAACACCATTTTGTTACCTTTGCTTACCATTTCTTTTAAAGATTAAATATAGTTAAAGATATTTATCAATAAACTTTAATTTATGTATTTATGTAATAAAAATAATCTGAATAACGCATGAATATTTATTAATGAAATTTTAATGGTCGCCATTAGTGCATCAAATATTGGAATTATGAATGCTGATACACAGTGCATGACTACTATTTTCCAACTGTACGGGTTTGTTAAATGCAATTTAATCAATCTTACGGTCGAAAATCGGTCTAATTCGCTTGTAGATGGGTCGATTTCCAAATTAAAAAGTGAGACATGCATCGTTGGTGATATTTCACGTGTAACATATTATGGAGGGCTTATTCTAGCTTATAGATCGATGTGTTGTAAATCTTGACACATGCCCAGTTATCGGAAATTCAAAAATATACCCTGTTCTGAGGCACAATCAAAAGCTAAAACAACAATGAATAAGTAAAATGAACATGATATCAAATCGAATGATTGAGCATTTGTTTTGCCTTTAGGATTGATTTTGTATAAGAGAAAACATCTTTCTTTAAACAAAATCAATTTTCTTTTTTATTGACATTGTTTCACATAAATTTATAATTAGTGATTTCATGGTGCGATAATCAACTTAGGTCAAAAGTAAGTAACACAACTTATTTTAAAACAAGTTCTTTAAGGTTGTTATTCTCGTTTGCAAAAAAATATTTTTAGGGTAAGCAGTTGTATTTCAATGAGTTCATATTTCACAGATATGCATGAAATAATGAGGATATGTCAGTGTGCCCATAACGGACTGTAGGTATTACGATGCGTGGTGGGAAATGCCCATAACGGATTGTAGGTATTACGATGCGTTGTGGGAAATGCCCATTACGGACTGTAGGTATTACGATGCGTGGTGGGAAATGCCCATAACGGACTGTTGGGATTACGATGCGTGATGGGATATGCCCATAACGGACTGTAGGTATTACGATGCGTGATGGGATATGCCCATTACGGACTGTAGGTATTACGATGCGTGATGGGATATGCCCATTACGGACTGTAGGTATTACGATGCGTGGTGGGATATGCCCATAACGGACTGTTGGGATTACGATGCGTGATGGGATATGCCCATAACGGACTGTAGGTATTACGATGCGTGATGGGATATGCCCATTACGGACTGTAGGTATTACGATGCGTGATGGGATATGCCCATTACGGACTGTAGGTATTACGATGCGTGGTGGGATATGCCCATAACGGACTGTTGGGATTACGATGCGTGGTGGGATATGCCCTTCGCAGTCTGTAGGGATTACGAGTCGTGGTTGTCCAGTGCCCTTAACGGACTACTTGTACTAGTGAGAGAACGGACTGCAAGATTACGTGTCTAGATGGGAGAGTGCCCTTAACAGACTGTGAGGATTATGAGTCGTGGTGGGTGAGTGTTCTTTACGGGCTGTGAGGATAACGAGGGTAACGAATCGTTAAGAGCTATGCCCTTTACGGGCTGTGAGGATTACGAGTCGTGGTTTAACAGTGCCTTTTACGGACTGTGAGAATTACGAGTCGTGAATGGATATGCCTTTTGTCGACTTATAAGGAATTAGAACGAAAACGATCCTAGTGTGATAAGCCTTTTGCGGACATAGTCCTGGTGGGAGAGTGCCCTTTACAGACTGTAAGGACTGCGAGTAATGGGAGCGATATGCCTTTTGGAGACTGTATAAGGAATCAGAAAGTTACAGAGCCTGATGGGATAAAGCCCTTTGCGGACATAAGTACTGTGTGCGTGTGTATGAAAAGAGTTAACGAACGGGTTTTAATTGGAATACAATTGAAAATTCAAATGTGGTAAATGAACAACAAAATATCAGAAAATCTCTAAAATGGCTAACAACTAGGAAATAAATATTGTGTAAATAAAACATATAGTCATACAATTGTTCTTTATCTTGCTCATAAACCGTCCTTATAATAGTATCTGAGTCACTAACATATTTCATCGACTATGGGCAATGTCGGCAGAACGGTTTAATGAGAGGAATGTAAAAGGTGTACATATCAATAACACTTGTAAGGAGTTAACAGTGTCTTGATTAGTTGAATTAAGATGCTGCTGCAAAAATTAACAGTGATTGCCAAATAAACATTTAAAGGTCAGCGGACTAAGATGCAGCATATAAACCAGAGCAAGAACCGGATCGAGCTGACAAGCTGTTTAAGCGAAATAAAAGGAAATGTAATCTTGCAAGAAAAGTAGAAGTCGGAAAGATCATTTAATTTTTAAGTGCAATGTGTTTGCGATTTTGTATAACTATATAACAAATGAACAATCATTGATGTTTATCAATATTATTATATATTGTAGAGCTTTATGATCACCATATATAAATCGGATACATCATCAACGTCAACTTTTCAATCCAAGGGAGAGAGACAGAATATTAGAAAGCAATGATAACGCACATAGTGTTTACCCTTAATGTTGAATATTATAGCATTTAACAGTTAAACTCCATATTAATATGTTTTGAAAATTTGAAATCTGTTATATGAACACTTATTTTACATGTCCTTTATTTATATTTAAATCGTGGCCGAAATAAATCAATTATAAGTTTCGGGGAAAAGTAAGGTTTGAAAAAGGGATCCCAACCAAAGTTTGTGCATAATAAAAAGAACAAGGACAATAAAGGACAATAAAATATATAATGAACGATCCCAGAGAGATGAGATCCAGAAATGCAAAAAAAAGATAGAAATCGAATTAAAATTGGAAACGCAAAACATGTCAAAGCGTTGTGGACGTTTAGCCAGGACTGCGGGATGGGAAAGAAGTAATATTTTAACACACTTAAGTGTTTTACAATTTAAAGAAAACTTATTAAAGAGGATTCGATTGGCCGATTAAGAGGGATTAAGGAATAAATTTCGAATATCAAAACTTGAGAGTGGGAAGGCATCTTGTCAATCTGCGACATAGTTCAAATGCTGGCAGAGGAACAGGTATGTATAATAACGCTGGAAGCACAAGAAGTATGGCCAGAAGTGGCCGAGGAAGAGGCATAATGTTAACCGAACATTTTTGGAAGTGAATAGTTTGACGGACGGTCAATGACTTACAAATGGCCAACCCCAGGGCCGGTATTCAATAAGCAGCTTAGATATAACTTAACTTTAACTGAATGATATTGAAGTGCATGAATAGTATTACAATGAGCAATACGTACAACAAAAAGGTGTATAAAACATTTGAAACAAATAATCTATAATTAAACATGCAAAGGGATCGCGCAACGAGTTATGCCAACACCTGTTTCGACCCTCCGTCAAATCACGAACTTAATAATCTAGCAAAGATGTGTTATTGCAAAAAAAATTAAAAAAGTTCATATCATAGTATATTGTTCATATGTACATCTGTTTTGATAGAAAATGTCATGGGGATATTTTAGGGAAAGGTGTTAGAAAAAGAAATTTTGAAAGAACAGGGTGATAGAGAAGAAGGCTCTTGCTACTTATTTTGTTAATTGAAATGATGGGTCATTTTGATGAAACATTGAACTTCTCACTTATCTCCCGAAACGCTGTCAAGATCGATAAGTAGTTTAGCTGTGCTCAACGGTTGATGCTGTCTTGTGTTTCTAAACATAGCTAATCGTTACCATGTGAATAGTGTACAACGGCAGAAGAAATGTTCAACGTCTTTGATTACTTTACAATTTGTACATAGCGGCGATTCTCCAACATGATTGTAAAACAAGATGGAATCTAAATCACTAGAGTTGGTTCTTAGTCTCGCATGTTGTACGGATAGGCAACGTTCAACACAAAAATAAAAAAAGACAGTACAGCGGTACGATTGATGCTCAAAAATGTTGGTGATTACCTCATATTCATATCAAGTGAATCCCATAATGACAAAACAACAAAACCTTCAGCGGGTATTAACTTCTAAACGCTCATTCATTTTTACAAAATATTCATTCGCTCAATTAATAAGGATTATAATCGTTTACGTCAGGCGGAAATGCTTTGAAAACTCGTATGTAAACAAACAAACAAAACAGTTAATTTGTAAGAAGGCCAGTAGCCCATGCAAACATCACCCAAAAGAACTGTTTGCAAAGTACAAGTGCCAATTAGTGAGCCTGGGTAAAAAACAGCATCTGTCTAAACAAAGTTTCTTATTAAAGTACAGGTACATACACTTACACTGATACACTATATATACAATACAACAATTAACAGACAGAAAATCTAAAAGGCATATAATGTTATTTACCGACGAAAGGTTTTTCTTCTTGCATAAGCTGAGTATAAAAAGTAGGTATTTGTTGGGATTGAAAATTCAACGTAAGTATGTTGGTATAGTAAACTTAACTTTTGCATTTCTCTTCTGTCCGACAAAGAAATCCATCTAAGTTCCGTCTAGAGATTAAAACTAAACGCGTAAGTCTAGTAACAATTCATGCAGCTTCGTATTGAAGGTTTTTCTATTGTTTCCTTTTTACATATTGTAATATATCCCGGACTTTCGAGACATATTCAAGAATTAGTCTTAAGTAGGATATATAAATTTGATTTAACGTTTAACGCTGCTGCTTATATTTACCTTATGCTTTCATTTTTAAGTATGTTGCGCGGGAAATTTTCTTTTGCCATTCTACGTTGTGGCATTTGCATTCTTGGCGGTAAAGATAGGGACACGTTATTTTTTGTAGCAATTGTCGAAATCCGTATGCTTTGAATGAAAAGATGAGAAAATGATTATGTTATCACCCTGTTGTATATTTAAGCTCGGCCTTATCCGATTGATGAGGTGCGTACGCATTGCATATTGGCATTTGAATCGTTCTACTACTATCGGCATATTTGATTTGTTTTGTTTATATTTGGGACATATTTTTAATTCGAGTTTTAACATGCAAGGATATAAACTATAGATGAAAATATGCACTTTATATCTTGGAAGAATAAGTCAATTATATTGTAGTTAGCAATTTAACTAATTTTGAGAAAATTTAATAATTATCAAGGGAGGGAACTCTTTCTCAGCGCCGAATGTTAAATTGTCCGCCCTTTATTTTGTCGCCTTTCTCACTTGTTCTCTAGTCTTAATCCGGTTCGGACTTGTGTTTTAGTTAATTCATACCCAACGGTCTGCTTATTCACACGGGACCTACAAGAACTTAAAGACTCAAATTCGTAATTTCTGTTATTTTGTTATTTTATTCATTGCAAGACTGTCCTGTAAATATTGAAACACTTTGTTTATATGCCCAATTTTTAAGCCGTAGCATGCAATCTCTCCAAAGTATTAAAAACTATATTAACGGGGCTCGTATTTACCATAATTCGGGGACAACAACGTAGTTATTCCGTTGTGTAAAAATGACTCTTCTTCTTTATGTCCAGTAAAAGCGTTTCAAAACATGTGTAGGTTCCCTTGGCACCCTCAGAACCGTTGTTTGGTACAGTTTCCGGTGGGGAGGTGATCCCACTTGACGCGAGCTGCGTCGATCGTATGTTTCGACGTATTATGACGCAACTTCCGATTGCTCACGCTCACGAATACACCATGCACTCCTTCAGACGCGAAGGAGCTTCCTTCTATTTTTAAATGCGGTGTGCCGGGGGAACTTATTCAATTGTTTTGTAACTGGAAATCCGACTGTTACCTACGCTACCTTAGATTTTCATTTTCTAGCATGACTGACGCGGCACGGCTGGTCGCTTTTGCTTCCTAACTTAGATTCTGGTATTTAAGTTCAGGTTTTGGCCGTTTTTTGGAAGGATTTTCGCTGCTTTTGACATAACTTTATATCTATGTTAATTTCATTTCCAATCTAGCAGCCCATTATTTCGGCCAAATTAAAATTATATTTTACATTTGTCTTTGTTTTTCCTGAGCGCAATAATTTAACTAATTTTGAGAAAATTTAATAATTATCAAGGGAGGGAACTCTTTCTCAGCGCCGAATGTTTAATTGTCCGCCCTTTATTTTGGCGCCGTTCTCACTTGTTCTCTAGTCTTCATCCGGTTCGGACGTGTGTTTTCCCACCCTCCCGCCCGATTCTTTTATTTCTTTTTGTTTTGTCAAACAAGTTCTCAATTTTATCTTTCCTTACATAGTTACCCCTTTTCTTCCCTCTTTTATTTAAGGATATTGAATATTATATTATGTTTTTTCACTTTATTATGCTTTCTGATGTAGTGTATCCTTGCATGGAGGATTTTGGCTGCTTTTGACAAAACTTTATATCTATGTTAATTTCATTTCCAATCTAGCAGCCCATTATTTCGGCCAAATTAAATTTATATTTTACATTTGTTTTTGTTTTTCCTGAGCGCAATAATTTCAATCGAGTAAAATTAAAGACATGTTTCCAAGATATTCTCGAAATTGTATTGCCAGGCTTGGACACTGCTTTTTCGTTTTAGTTCCCAATCAAACTATAAAAAACAACCTTTGAAAAGTAGCATATCATATTTCCGAAAACAAACTATTATTTCATTCAATACTACGAATATTTTAAATTCTGGAAAACTTTTGCTTAGAACTGCATGTTTTTACTGGATTCGTGAAGCCGGAATATTTTTTTCGCTTCATTTTTGTCATCTCGACTACAGTATGTTTATAGCGTGGCAACATGGAGATTGGGAACAAAATGGATTTCGATTTTTAACAATCGTCCAAATATTGAGAGACACAGCATGGATCTAACAGACGAATCCGAGGTTCGGCTGTAATGAGGGTGTTGTTCATTGTAGTTTTCTCTTTGATAGTAGTCTGTCTGATATACAATTGTATTATTCTGACTCCAGGGCCCTTTTGGCCTTTATCCTAATATGATGAGTCGGCCATTTAAGAAATCAGTATCAATTTCCAAGCACGCGAATGTTTGATATAAAATGTCTCCCAGTGTTGAAATTGAGTGATAAATATCCAACTCTAAATTAAATGGCTCTTGCTAAAACATAAATGTTTTGCCTATTATTTGAGTGATTCAAGTTGATTTATCAGCATGTCAGATCATTAGGCCGCAAAATATCTTCCTGTGAGAATGGAAGCTGCTGTTAACTCTCCTTATATATTAAAAGCCAAAAAAACAAAGACATGTTAACAATGCATTTCGGGTTATAAACAAATGCCATCTGATTAGAATAGGGAACTGTGAAGTTAACTGTACAAGCCATTCACGATATTTGATGATTTCAGTGTTTGTTTTTTATTTCACGAGTGTTTCTATGATCACGAGCGGGATGAAATACGATCTGACACTGGAACACCATTTTGTTACCTTTGCTTACCATTTCTTTTAAAGATTAGATATAGTTAAAGATATTTATCAATAAACTTTAATTAATGTATTTATGTAATAAAAATAATCTGAATAACGCATGAATATTTATTAATGAAATTTTAATGGTCGCCATTAGTGCATCAAATATTTGAATTATGAATACTTGAAACTAAACGAATGCTGATACACAGTGCATGGCTACTATTTTTCAACTGTACGGGTTTGTTAAATGCAATTTAATCAATCTTACGGTCGAAAATCGGTCTAATTCGCTTGTAGATGGGTCGATTTCCAAATTAAAAAGTGAGACATGCATCGTTGGTGACATTTCACGTGTAACATATTATGGAGGGCTTATTCTAGCTTATAGATCGATGTGTTGTAAATCTTGACACATGCCCAGTTATCGGAAATTCAAAAATATACCCTGTTCTGAGGCACAATCAAAAGCTAAAACAACAATGAATAAGTAAAATGAACATGATATCAATGAGTTCATATTTCACAGATATGCATGAAATAATGAGAATATGTCAGTGTAAGAGCGAAACATATTTGATCGAGTAAATACCAAATATATAAAAATTAACAACTTACCGTTTATAACCGGTTATCCCGTTTTTCAAACATTTTACTGATCTTGAAGCTGAATGTTCGAACATTTGCTTTCATACCAAACAAATTACAGAAGAAACAACTGTTCGAACATAAATAGAATTTTATATAATCGTTCAAATGTATTTTGAACTGTTTGCCGTTGTTATATGTGAAACGAGCTTCCCGGAAAATTCACACAACAATTTACAGATAATCCGATATTTTTTACCTCACCCACGCCTCAAATTGTCAACAAATTAGCGTGGCATTCACTCTTTACCTGGAAAACAAACCTGTTTTCAAGCGAAACAGACTGGTCTCTGACAGTATGATGACTGAATTTTTGTTTATTAAGTGTAAGATCGTATTTTATTTCACGAGTGTCATAGAAATACATACTTTCACGAGTGGCGATCTATTTATCACATGCCTTCAAATGATATTAAATTATGTTTATTGTTTGTTTTTCAGAATAGCGCGCCAAATTGTATGCGAATGTAACGTCCTTTCAAATAGGATGTTTATGAGCCCTGTGTGCGCTGACGTTTGATTTTGAATTGAGAGTTGTTTACATTTTTAAACAGTGAATACTTTCAAAATGTTATTTTACTGTTTGAATTATTATTTTCATTTCACTGATAAATCTTTATAATCATATGATACAACGTAATATTACATAGTCATAAGTCAGCCATATATTCAGTTATACAAATTAATTACAACAATCATAAATTCATAATGCAATAACATAATCATATACATAAATGACCTATTTTGATCACAGGACGATCAGGTTAACACGTTATCATAATTTTATCTTTAGGCAAAGTTGTTTCGCTCGTTTGTTTTTCTAGAAATATGTGCATCAGAAACATCGGTAGTTCTCTATTTACATTGGTACTAAAAGAGGCGAGTAATTCTACAAATGTTATCACATTTTGTAGTATATAATACTGATCTATGAGTGTTTTCCTAACATCAGTATATACTCTTCATATCCGAGATCTTGACAATGCATACTAAGAATGTTTTTGAACTTCCGGTGTAAACACCATTGTCCCACCTGAATTCAACGTTTTATGTAGACTGCTATATACGTTTATTCAATAATCGATTATTAAAATCAAACATCCAATATTATAGTACAGTAACTTATACAGTTGCTAGAGAACGTTATAAAAGTTGTCATCAGATAATTTGGTTTTGTCTTTTTTTGACAGCAGGAAAGGAAAACGATGTTCATTTATTAAATAACAAAACAAAAAAAACATATAAATTATTGGTCCTATTTTAGTAAGTTTTAACAGTATTGAGCGCAGACTAAATCAATAATCAAATGCTAAAAAGTGCAAGTTCAAGGTTTGTACTTTTCTTCACGTAAAACAATATGTTTGAACGATTTACCATAGCTGTCAAGTCATGACACTTAAAGTAATTTGATTTCGAATTCTATAAAAACACCTGTCTTGAAATCCCCCCGTGAATTTAAATAATGTGTATGCAATATCATCCGTAAATCAGCAGTCGAAAACAGACGAAGTAATTCAACATGCCTGCAACACTTCACACTTATTTTTGTTCGCAAGCTTCTTCTCTATTTTGCAATGCAACATGCACTGGAGTTGTTAGAGAAACTAAAATCCGCACTCGATCCCACTTGTGCTGCTTAAAGTCAAAGTTATGAGTAGGTTGTGAATACCGCCTTATTCGTTAACAGAATAATGAAAAGTTTTAAAATAGTTTCGGCATTCTTATTACGTTTCTAACTTTTGTATATTATAATTCCGTTCCAATACTAACAGAAATACATAATCAAAACAGGAACGTATTAAAGTCGGGTTTGCCAAATGACCCAAGTATGTTTTGTTCAGCTCCAATTTGTGGATGCAGCGTCTAAAAATATTGGAACTGCCTTGAATGGCAGCATAATTCCTCCATTATTTATCTATTGAGCCATATTTACTTATTGTAGTATGTTTAATTATTAACTGTGTTCAGGCGCTTAAGTTTAACAATTATCTCGTTTGGAATCTATATACATACAAATGGTGTATGGATGTACGCTGAACCACATAAATTTGAACTGTCAGTCACTGGTATCCAATGCAATCATTGATTTTGGTTGGGAAACAAAGGTTGCGGCCCTGAATCCTTTTAGTTTACCAGTACTGATGTCTTAGTGCTTAACATGCTTATCAAAATTATGCTAAAAATAATATTGATCGCATCCGATAATAAAATATTTGAAGTTATAAAATTGATATAGCCTTATCTGTTATCAACTTACGGAATAACAGGTTCCATCCATTGCCCAGCAATCAATATTGAGCGAAGGAGATCCAGACGATCGGAGCATTGGTAAATGACGTTATCAAGATGTTCTGTTGTCCACCAAGCATAAACCCGATTAGTTTACAATGGATTACTATTGACATTTACTATTAATTGCATGGACCGTGGCTCTGACAAGACTGACAGGAGTTGGCGTTTTTGGCTGAAACAAATGTTTATCTTAATGTTATTTTCTTACTTAATTATCGATTTCTTCATCACCAGTGTTACTTTACGTTATAACAAATTGCCCGTTTATTGTAAGGATATGTAAGACTGTTTTTGTTCAGTTTTACAGTGATAAATACAAATAAGTGAAAATCGAATTGTCATCATTTAATTTATGTAGCCACTTTAGTTACTAAAGTGTTTGAACACCTAAATTCAAAAGCCATTAATGGTTATTTTTTGTTTGTTACGTTAACGCGATTTACGTGTGCTTTCTAAGCAAACAATGAGTTTAAAGTGGATACATTTGTAATGATGATTTTCAATATTTATCGCATTTGGTCGATTCGATAGTTCCAATCAGAGAAATATGCTAAAGCAAGTAAGAAGTATTTTTAAACTTGCACATTCTTTTTCGTTCTTTATATATTACATGATTCACGGGGGTCCCGGGAGAGATAGTTTGTCATTTGTTTCGTGATTTAAGTTGAGATTATTTCAATGGCGTTTGTAGTATGATATATTTGTTATTCAACCCATTAAGTGTTTCGAGATAAAAGGAGAATTGAAGTATAATATAAGCAAATGTTAAGCATGTTAAGCATGTTAAGCAGCAAGAAAATGTGTGAGAAAGGTGGATAATTATTTGATCGATTAAAGTTTATTAAGCCTTTGAATAATTCCAATCTACTTATTGGTGAATTCATTCAATGTACATTTACTTTGAATCAATGTTTTCTTAAAATTAGTCATTCATTTGTTTCGATGTCTTGATATAGTAAACTTGGTCATACTTAGTTGCGGCTCAGCCTTGAGTGTGTTTTGTCAACAATGTAGAGTAAACCTAAATGTATATGGACTGTTGCTTATCCATAGGCTTAAAGGGCATGCTCGACTATTGGTTATGTCCAATCAAAAAAGTTTAACACGACAGTTGAAAAAATTAAAATAGCAGTTAGGGTATTCATGTGAACTAAACAGGATATCCGTGGCTCAATTTTGCAGTCGTTTTTTGGAACCACAAGCTGAGTAAGACATCATTTACGTGAAAGAAAAAGGGCATTTATGGCCTAAATGTATTAATTATAAAAAGTAAAATGTGTTCCTTGAAAACCAAAAAAAGGAATGTCTTTTTAACATCGTTTTTCTTTCGGACAAACTTAATCAATTGTGTGTGTATTTAATTTCCGTTCGTTTTTGTTTCAATTATAATATCATCAATCTTTCAGCGATAGAACAAAGGAATAGGCAGGCGCAAAATGATCGTTTAATTAATCTGGTTTGAGATAAATCTTACTGCTTTCTATTGTACATTGATGAAACTGCCGTCCTAACTCGATATGTATGTTCCACAAAATTTCTCGTTGTAATAATTATTGGAGCACTTATTTGTATCTAATTTCAGTAGTTTCCATATTCTCTGTGGACCGATTTCAATTACATGCAAATCCGCATCCAGGCCATCTGTGCCCGGTATCGGTCATTATTAATGGTACAAATCTGTCCCATTTGAGTAATAATTGTTAGCTTTAATTTCATTACAGTAAAAAGAACTCTTCTACATGTCATTTTAATTGAAAAAAAAACTTATTTTATATGCAACAGCAGTCCTGTAAATCGAAAATAAGTCAGGTCATCATTTGCAAGTTATGATATAAGATTAGAGCTCTTAAACATTACCTTTGCATTTCTAACAACTTATGTTAGATATATATATAGAGACGATTACGTTATTTTAAAAACTATACTCTGGTTGAACGCTTGGAACTAAACGTAACAATACCGCAACCTACTGAAGATGTAAAGGCTTATTATATCTGCATAGTTTTTCTGGTTCCCACTTGCTACGTGTTAATGTCATTATCCTGTAGTTTTTAGGGTATCGAGATTATTTCTTTATGATTTTCTTTAGTATATATTATTAATGGTGAACCTCATTAATTTTGCCGGTAAAGGAAACTATTTTGATTGTTTTAGACAAAGCAACGCGGGTATTTCCAACGATCTGATTTCATGTGTCTTTGCGACGTGAGCTGAATTAGGTGCAGAAATATAACTAAATATAAACAGAAAATGCATTCCCCTTGTTATACTAACTGACATGCATTTTCTACGGGAGACCAAGGAATATGTTTTTGATAACAAAGGTGTGTTCAAGACCTATTAAGCACTACACCAATACGATGCATATTACATATTCCCATTATATTATTGTTTTCAGACTAACATAACAGTTGCATGTTTGATGCGACAAGGAGTATTCCCTTTATTCTCCACATGCCATAGTTATCCAGAAAGCTGTAAGACACATGTACATTTGCCAACTGAATACATACATACTCATGTCAGTTTCTTATTGAATCTAACAACCTGTCGATTTTCCGAAGAATTAATGATACCGCAAACATGGTTTTAGCATATATCTCTTAGAGCAATTAACCCCTGCCAGAAGCAAACATGTATGTCTTAGAATTACATGTTTTTTTTTTTATCAACGGCTGTTTATACATGCTAGTTTGAGAATGCCATGAGAAAATAATATTTAACGTTGTCAAATTTGCTGTACACACTCGCACTTGTGTGATATTGTTTTAGACAGCCGTTTCTGTGCTCGTTTTCACCACCATATATCCCAAGTGTTGAATTGCGTAAAAAATACTCAATCTCTCCAATTCCATTAACCCCAATCACCCACGTGACCCTCTCCTTATCTGGATGACGTTATTTACAAATGGTGATCCGGTCGTCAAAGGATCGTAGAGATTGTGGCGACATGATCTTGTCAGAGTTTGGCCTTTTTCAGATAGCCTGCCGTATCATCACATCCACAATCAGAGAAGACCAATTGCTTTTTATCATATATCATAAATATCATCTTTCAGCCATTTTATATTTTAGTCGAAATGTATTTTCTATTTCTTAATTAAGCATTTATAAGTAATTTAAGTATTAAATTTCCTTTCAGTTTGTATAAAGATATTACTCTTGTGCAATATAACGGCCACCTCTCAATATACGTATCGCCCGAGTGGTAACATTTGTTTAAATAATCAGTGTTACGCAATGACATGTAATTTAAAAAATGGTCCACATTTTAAATTCAGATTGTTATTTAATGAAATCATACACACGCATTTTTTAGTTCAATAAAGCTTTGTGACTTCCAGAAAGTTGCCGTCTTCTTTATTCGGAAGAACTGGGGATCGGAATCATGAGGCCGAATGATCTACCACCATTCAGATATCGGAGAACGTGATTACCGGGCTTGAGGTATCGGGATCGGGGTACCAAACCGTGATGGGGTTTCGTTACGTTCAGTATCAATTTAGAGTATTGATTTAAAACACAAAATATAATGTTCAAAACATATACTGGTTTAAATAGTGAAAAAAATGTGAGAAAGGTGGATAATTACTTGATCGATTAAAGTTTATTGAGCTTTTGAATGATTCCAATCTACTTTATTTTTGAATTGATGCAATGTACATTTAATCAATGTTATCTTTAGTCATTCATTTGTTTCGATGTCATAATATAGTATACTTAGTTGCAGCTGAGCCTGGAGTGTGTTGTATCAACAATGTAGAGTAAACCTAAATGTAAACAACTGGCTGTTGTTTATCCATAGGCTTATAAACCATGCTCGACTATTAGTTATGGTCAATCCAAAAAAAAGGTTAACACGACAGTTGTAAAACAACAACATAGCGGTTACGATATTCATGTGAACTAAACAGGACATTCGTGGCTCATTCGTTCCCCTTAATTTTCAATTCTACCGCCTCTAAATACCAGGGGCGGTATTTATAAAACTTCGTTAGTCATTACCGTAAAGAATATTTGCATACAGTTTCATGATATTCCAAAAGAACAATGTAGTCATTTTAACGGGATTTTACGTGGCTGCATTGTATAATTGTGATAGCACAATCGTTATATTTAGTTTTTAAAACAACCCCATGGATATAATGCAATTGACACTAGAGGGCCATGAAGGTCCTTTGCCACTGAGAACAATAAGTTACAAAGTGAAAACAAACCTTAAAAATGAAATGGCTTTGATAGAAATTCATTAGAACATTCCAACCAAAGTTCGTGTCGGTAGAAGATATGACATTAGTTTTGCTTCCTTGACAGATCGAATATGTTGTCATTGAAGGGTGAATATAATGATACTTGTATTTCAAACTTTGGACTGCACAAATTAAATTGCAAAAAAAATTCAGTTGCATCTATTTTTAAAACTGCGTTTATACCAGCAAAAATAAATATTTTTTTAAGACAACTATGGCAATTACTATATGTTTTTAAAGGCAGCTACATCACGATTGTGTGTTTTCAATCTAATACGGTTATGCTAACAAATTTGATATCAAGATGAGACATGTTTGTTCAATTTTTGATGACAATCCCGAGAATGCCTGCTTATAATTAATTTAACTGAAATTCGATACGAAGTAAGCTAAGTTTATCTTGAAAGCAACGTCCGTTGGGAATTTCAAAACGATTCCCTACTCTGGGGCCGTATTCAATAAGCATCTTAGTGAATATTTTCAACTTAGTGAGAATTTCGTAATATTTGACATCGATTATTTTAAATACCCACTACTTTTCATCCGATTTATTCATATGCATGTATTGTTTAGACCATTTTCTTGCTTATTTTTATACTTTTGGTGTACAAACAATGTCCATTTTCTTAATATTCAAATTAGAAAAAAGGCAATTTTTCACTAAGTTGAAAATTGTTACTAAGATGCTTATTGAATACGGCCCCTGGATTCTGATATGAATTACTCGGTTCGCATAGGCATGGGTTGTTCAAACCTCATCCAGTGTTGAAATGGTAAGAAAAGTACGATGTTCACTTTTAAATACATCTTTATTTAGAGAACTAATTCGTGTTTATTTATCAACCTGCGAGTGAATAGTTTTTCATTAATATATTTTGTTTCGATGTTCCTTTTTCCACATTTTGGGGAAGTGTTAGAAACCGCAAAGATTTAAAATTTCGTTTATATGTGTTGTTTATAGATATTGAGATTACTGTTGTATAAAATCTATTTCTCAAAAATCGCAATATGATATCATTAAATTTTTATCGTTTTTGTTTTACTACTTTTATGATTCATGATTCAAGTAATAAACAAAACTTAGACCAGCCCTCGTACATTCAACATACGTTTACAAACTATTTGGCTACAGAATTTAAACAAATATTTGGCTTAGATATATCTCCATACCATTTTAATTATTCATAGCATTTTGTTGTTTTTAGAGTACAAATTACAGGAATGGTGTAGCAAATAAAATGTAATTTTCATACTTGGCACATGTGTTTTTCATTTTAATGTATTAAAACCTGCAGATAAATTTCTCTCTGAATTGCATTCTTTGGCTCATTATTTGACATGCCGAATGTTCTCTTGAATCGCCAAAGGGCTTTGCAAAAAGAGACAGTACATCTGGAGAAGTAAAACGTACAACGCTCAATACATTATTGGAATAGATGTTTTGTCAACATTCTCATGCTTAGGCCTAAAAAAATAAATTTTGTGGTTCGGGTCACCCGACCCTACCTGGAAAATACCGCCGACCCTACTGTTTTTTGGTGGGACTTGCGAAAAAAAATCGCCATGTTGTGTTCGGTACGGAACTGTACGAGTGTTAAGCTCGGCGCGTTGCAAAAAAAATGAATTGTGCGAAACGCTACAGCAAAAAAATAAGTTCAACAAAAACATGGCGACCAATTCCGCCGTCATAAACATTGTAAAAACGGCGTGTGGTCGCCATAACACTCCAGAACACCGGGAGTTTAAGATTATAACACCCGAGATGAGTTTCAAAGATGTAGAGATAATGTTTCGTGAGAGCCGGGGTCTATATCCGAGATTGACATGTCAACATCTGACAAGGGACCCGTTTGTATTCCTTTCATACAGTTCATCGGGAAATTCTCCGACTTTTCATTCTTCAGAGTAGCCTTTATACAATGGAACAACATGTCTCTGGATAATAGTATAAGTTTTCCCAAACATAAGATTGAATTCCGTCTAATTTTAATATACCCCACCCACCACTGCGGGACAATTATGACCCTTTTCACTTGTCATTTTTTATCCAATGATCCAATTATAAAAATAGTTTAAATAAAATAGCAGCAGGGCTTTCTACGTTCTACTAGTATTGAAAGGAAATATAAAATTCTGAGAGTTCTGACACAGGCTGGTGCCTGACAAAATGTCACTTCATTTTAAACTGGGACTGAAACCTGGGTATGTTGCCATTTGTACAGTTAATAAAATATTCCTTACTTTACTTGTTGGAGAATGGCAGAAAAATGTTTTTGAGATGCTGACGCAGGTCATTATTGTCATTTAATTATCAATATGTTTTGCTTTCAGAAGTTGTGTAACGAATGATAACGAAACTCGGCTAGCTCAGTTGGGAGAGCGCCGTTCTATCAATCTAAGGGTTTGTTTATCCAGGAAAATCATAGTTATCGAATCTGTACCAAACTATAAAACTAAAAAAAAAGAAGAAAAAAAAAGATCCCTACCTTTCCTACCTACTCTTGGGGGCCATGTTACCATAACCACACAATTTATTTTTTAGGCCTTAAAAATCGATGTCATTTAGTAAGATCGCTAACCCATCCTGTTTTAACAAAGGCATATTCATGTTATGCTATATTGCTGCCGAAGTATCAAATGTTAATATTTCTTAAATAAAGTGAAAACAAAATCCCATCATGCCGCATTAATTTTAAGTAGACGCTGTTTTGAATTTCCAAAAACTTTTGACATTTCAGGAAATCAGGAATAAAAATTGTATCCTATTAGGCTTTTTTTAAAACAGCTCATAACATCTATCTATAAATCACCTTGTATACACTAAACATCAAATGGCTGTTAAAGGGACTAGACACCAGAAGATAAAATTTCACATTATTTTAGAAAATTGTCAATAACTGACTGTATGCACCTAAGAAGAAACACGTGTCAACATCTTTCTTTTTAACACTAGCCCCTTCTGTACCTTATCTACACGAGGCTGGTTACAATGTTTGTCCCTATGCAGTTGCAAAGCCGGTCACAATGTCAAATTGTTAAATTCTTCAATGAACGCTCTTTAACACTACTGTGGCACCATACGCCGAGCATAAGAAAAAAAATAACAATGTTTTAGTTCCATACTATGTTTGGTCTTTTAGAAGAACGATGCAGTCCTGGAAGCAGAGTGGTGTGATACTGTATGACAGGGTATGAGCTTCAATCTACAAAACATGTAAAATCACAACCTCAGCTGATGCAAAGTAGATTTCACAAGAGCGCGACGAGGCCTCTTTATCACTAAAATGTGAACTATGACATTGGATGTGAAAGCGTACCTACATATTTATTACAATTACCATGCAAAGTCTAAAAATGTAACCAAAAAATCCTTTAAGTATAATGTAAAAAGTAATTTGGCCGAAACGGCAGTTGGAAATTAATTGAAGAGCTAATAGTATAATAAATATAACATTTTAACAAATATCACTCACATGAAAACCTTTTTCTTGCAAGGGAACGAAAAAGCGAGTATGTTAGAAACGTTATAAATTAATGAAATGGCAATTTTCACTTTAAAATGACAAAAATGAAACATGTTTTTATGATGACCAATACCTATAATGTTTGCTAATTATTAAAACTTGCCCACAGACACAACATAAGTAAATAAAGACAAATAAAAAATGGAGTATATTTGGAACGTAAAATGTGGATTTAAAGGTGTAATGTACGTGCAAATAGTTTTGTAGCGATGGATTATTTGTAACATTTACGCAGTCTTCAATGATTTTGTTAGCTTCGGTACGCAAAAGTGTTGTATGCGGTACACAGAACCTACAGAAACGGAGAATTTCCGTAACACAAACTTCTAAAAATCGTTGAAAAAGATGTTTCGCCTGATTAGGATAGAAATTATTCGATTCACATTGGCGAGGGATGTTTAACCCTCATCTTATTTCATGATTGCAAGATTACGTCTAAAGACAGTCACATTTCGATTAAAAACTTAATAAAAACTGTTTACCCAATTTACAAGTTCCAATATCGATTTCCTTAAAATTATGTTTTATCTTAATAAAAGTATCACTATTAATTACTCACATAAAATTTACTAATCCCTATTTGAAATGTATAATATAAAGTATGAACTTAACAAAGCTTAAGAGTACAATTCATCCTTTTTAACGGATAAGTCATTGCTTTGTTAATAGTTTACTGAGAACAGTCGTTTTATTACGAAAGTTATACGTACATAATGCTGTCACACGATGGGTCCGGCTTCAAAAAAGCGGTCGGCAAAAACCAATTGGATTAAAAAAGAAACTGAAAGTAGAACATTGTAAAACGACCGAGTTGGACTTTTCATTTAAAAGATACAATGTCATTTTTTTAAAACAGTTATATTAATCGAATTTATTTATTCTTTTTGTTCTGAATATGATTATATCTTTGAAATGACAATTTCATTATATTGACTAGCGTCAGTTTGCTGGTATGCAAATCCGAATCCGAAATTCGATAAGCAAAAGGAAAAACAAACTTTTTTTAGCAATCTGCAAGCCCAAAAAGGTATTGGTTTGAAATATGTTTAAATTTGTCGTTATCAGATATAAACATTACTGCACTATATAACTATTTATCAAACCAGGACAACATGACCATTTCTAAAACATTTCTTCTCTACTTTTATAACAAAAAGGTCATACCCAACAAGAAATGGAACGTATTAATTTATTCAATTGATAAATAATCCCATTAATTTAAATACTATTTAGCAGCTAAGCATACATATAAACTTATGTTGGTGTGATGTTTTCTTAAGACATTTTTGCAGATCTAAGGAGTAATACAAAGGCGTTCAACAATGCTTTCGCCCATCATCAATCAGATACGTCTGTTCATGGCTTTCTTTTTAAAACGAAGAAATCAAAGTCCGACACGATGGCATATTATAAAGGTATTGGCTAGGCTGATTGTAGTGCCGTTTTCACAAATCTTAACTGATGTCACCATTATCAACTGATCGCTTCATTGCATAGTTCAGTGTGGGTTTCATTTCCTTAATGTCAGTAAAAATATACAACCAGTCGACCGTTGCTATGTGATAACGTCATAACTGGAAGAATGGGAATATTCTTTTTTTTCAACTTTTTAACCGTTAAAGAGGATATACGAGTGTTATTCAGAATGAAAAGAAGCCATAAAAATTCGATTAATATAACTGTTTAAAAATATGTTTATCAGTAGTAATAGATTATAGACAGTATGACATTGTATCTCTTATATGAAAAGTGCAACTCGGTCGTTTTTCAATGTTATCTGATTCATTACAAGATTAGGCTGATTTCAATACATTTTGTTCTACATTCACTATTATTAACTTTTCTCCAGTAAATTTATAGTCAAACATCTCAAAATAGAATCGTATCCATTTAATTGATGATTTTAATAAGTTTAAGCATATTTCTTTGACAGATTTAAACCTGCTTTAATTAAGACAAATTAATCGTAGAATTTGAAAGAAATTGTCATGTGAACTGGGATGTGAGTGAATGGAGGGACTTCCGGTTAAGCCCCGACACCTGCTTATCTGTCTCCCGCGAAAACTTTATAGTTTAATATACCTCATGCATTTCTCGTTTGAGGAGCATTCATTAACGTGTATTTATCCTGAAACTGACTTATACATAAACAATTTCATCTTATGATATGTAACCCATATATAAATGTTCTTTTGCATGTATATCTTCTTAACAGATAATATATATATATTAACATTTATTCATGCATATCTTCTCTAATCAACATAAAACGCGCACTTCTCATTTCAGGAACATATACATGCATATCTTCTATTATGAACATACAAACGCGCACTTCTCATTTCAGGAACATTTATACATGCATATCTTCTCTAATGAACATTCAAACGCACACTTCTCAGTTCAGGGATATCTAAACATGCATATCTTCTTAATTAAACATACAAACGCACACTTTTCATTTCAGGAACATTTAAACATGCATATCTTCTCTAATGAACATACAAACGCACACTTCTCATTTCAGGAACATTTATACATGCATACCTTCTCTAATGAACAAACAAACGCGCACTTCTCATTTCAGGGATATCTAAACATGCATATCTTCTTAAATAAACATACAAACGCACACTTTTCATTTCAGGAACATTTATACATGCATAATTATCTTTTCTAATGAACAAACAAACGCACACTTTTCATTTCAGGAATATTTAAACATGCATATATTCTTAAATAAACAAACAAACGCACACTTTTCATTCACGTACATTTATACATGCATGTCTTCTCTAATGAACATACAAACGCATACTTCTCATTTCAGGAACATTTAAACATACATAGCTTCTTAAATAAACATACACACGCACACTTCTCATTTCAGGAACATTTATACATGCATGTCTTCTCTAATGAAATACAAACGCATACTTCACATTTCAGGAACATTTAAACATACATAGCTTCTTAAATAAACATACAAACGCAAACTTCTCCTTTCAGGAACATTTAATTAAAACATGCATATCTTCTTGAATAAACATACAAACGCAAACTTATCATTTCATGAACATTTAAACATGTACATCTTCTTAAATGAACATTTAAAAACAGATATCTCATTCAGTTACATTTATATATGCACATCTTCTTACATGAACATTTAAACACAACTATATCATTTCAGGACGAAAATCCAGTATTTAAGTTTGTTATTTTACTCAAATTACATCCGACCATATTGGTTATGCCCAAATGAACACATACTGCAAACTTCGTTGCAGAAGAAATTCATATACACTGACTAAAATATTAATAATATATTGAAGTTAGCACTTGCAGTCATGAAATTAAAAATAAAATTTAATCGACAATTTAATCTAAACAAGTATTTGAAGAGTATACTGATGTAAATGGAACTTCAGCCTTAACGTTCGTCAACATTTGTAGATATATTTGTACAGTCAGAGTAACTGGTTTAATTCAATGATGGTTTGAAGACATACTTCTTGTAAATTTCCATTAAGCGTTCCCTTTACAGCTTGATTAAGACGAATGCTGTAATAAACATGTCTAATTCGTTTCACTTCAACAATGTTCACTATGAAACGTGACCACCGTGCAATTGCTCTTCCGGTCATTGGCTTATAATCGCTTTGTCTACATTGCTGTGAACAACCGGGCCGTATTGTTTTGTATAAATTATTCAAAGTAATATGTATTTGTTTGAAAACCAAACAAGGAATCTCTTTATTACATCGTTTTTCTTTCGGACAAACTTAATCATTTGTGTGTGTATTTAATTTCCGTTCGTTTTTGTTACAATTATAATAACATCAATCTTTCAGAGCTAGAACTAAGTAATAGGCAGGCACAAAGTGATCGTTTAATTGGTTTAAACAATATTTATTTCGATATAATATTTACAATTAGTTCAGTTTAACAAATTTGAGCATAATCCAAATTAACAAAGACCAAATACGTAATGCATTGAAAGAGAAGAACATGTAAATTATGCACAAAACAATAGTGTACACAGAATTGAGAAGAAAGCCTTGAGGCTTATACTATGTCTCTCTTCTGTATGTCATTCACGCTGCTAGGCTGGTGCGCAAGTTGCAGTGACTCGAATAAATATAATCTTATAGTCGAATGGTGCAAACTATGCTGTGTAAAAACAAGTTATTTTAGTTTGTAATCAATTAGTTAGAAGGAAGAAAGGATAAAGGTTGAAGAAAAGGAAGGTGTGATAAGCAAGGTGGTACAGGGACTGGTCAGATCGGGATCGGGATAAGGTTTGTTGGAGCTTGTACTCAAAAACGTTTAGATTGGCGTATATAGTTCTGGACGTGGTCAAAGATAAGTTTGTTCGTTTGATATGAAGCTTCCTTCGATCCAAAGAGTAATAGTGGAAGAGACAAATGACCAACGGTGGATAACTGAACAATGAGATAATTTCGTTGGACGTTATATAATGGACAGGTGAAGAAAAAGTGGAAAGTGTCCTCAATTTCACCGCATTGACAATTAGGGCTGTTGACAATATTTTTTGAGAATAGATGCTCGTTAAGGTTGCTGCAGTGCATACGCAACCTCGCGTGATTGACACAAGATTTGCGGTCACCTTCGTAGTAGAAGTCAGGAACTTGTTTTTTGTTCTTATTAAGTTTGTATTTGAAAGAGGGCATGGATGGCGATGTACGAACTTCTTCCGGGAGTGCGTTCCATGCGGATATAGTTGATGGCAGAAATGAACTCGTCAACAACTGTGATTTGCATGAAATGTTTCGAAGGTTAGCTGCATTTCGAAGGTTATACGAAGTAGTGTCGCCAACTCTTGTTGGAATCAGAGTAGTTAGATATGCTGGTGCAAGAGAGTGAAACATCTTGTAAAATAGGATAAGTTTATGTTTACGTCGCCTTTCTTTGAGTGGCTCGATTCCAGTTTCAACATAAAGATTTGTCAAAGATACTAAACGAGTTGCACCGGATATAATTCTGGCCGCCTCATGTTGAACTTTTTCTAAGTCATCCTCGTCAGCTTGCGTCAGATTATTCCAGACAACATCGCCGTATTCCAACAAAGGCCTAATAAATGTGAAATGCAGAACCTGAAGCGATTTACGATCAAGAACGTATTTGAATGATCGCATGAAGTGAATTCGCTGCCAAGCCTTCTGTTTGACGGATTGAATATGATCGTGCCAGGAGCAGGTGCTAGAAAGTGTGACGCCCAAGTGTTTATGAGTTGTAACTTCAGATATTTCTGTATTATTCATGAATATTGAGGGGTGCATATGCCTATTAGACTTTCTAGTGAATAATAGCGATTTGGTTTTTGCAGGATTGAATGTAACAAGCCATTTCTCTGCCCACATATGAATTTTGTCTAGGTCATTAGTAAGTTGCTGTGCAGCAGACACGGGGTCTTCGACAATTATATATAAGGTTGTATCATCTGCGAAGAGTCGAATATGTGATTGTATATTATCAACAATGTCGTTGATGTAGATAAGAAAGAGCAGCGGCCCAAGAATTGAGCCTTGAGGAACTCCAGCTGATATTGTAACTGTATCAGACATAGAACCAGAAAGAACAACACGTTGTTTACGTTCACTGAGATAATCACGAAGCCATAACAATAAAGAACCGGTAATGCCACTTTCACGAAGTTTATGGATAAGACCGTCATGCCATACTCGATCAAAGGCTTTCGAAATATCACAAAATACTGCTCTTACTTCTTTACCTTCATCTAGAGCGAGGCAAAAAGAATGATAGATCGACACGAGCTGGTTGACAGTGGAGTCTTTAGGAACAAAACCAGATTGAAATGATGATAGATGGTCGTTTTGACGCAAGAAATTAAACATGTACTTATGCAAAATTCTTTCAAGAACCTTACTGACAACACTTAAAAGTGAAATTGGTCGATAATTTCCAACATCTTGAGGGTCAGACTTCTTATAAATAGCACAGACATGAGCCAACTTCCACTTACATGGTACTTTACCGAGACGAAGTGAGGTATTAAAAAGATCACGGAGTGGGTAAGAAATTTCAATTGCTACTTCGCGCAGTACATAGCTATTTATTAAGTCTGGTCCAGTTGCTTTGCCGGTTTTAAGAGCCATTATTGAATCGATTACATCTTGAAGTGAAATAACAAAGTCTTGAAGTTTTGGATTATCACTGTCAGTGGAGGAAGGGAGGGGCCTGTTTGGTATATTTAATAGAGTCTGGGATTGGAAGAAATTATTTAATAGGTTCGCTTTGTCCGTATCTGATTCGTAGATAGTACCGTTATTGCTAAGTGGAGGGATTTCTTTAGATGAAATTGTTGAGATAGCGAAGTTCTTTATGGTTTTCCAAAAATCGGAGGTGGCAATGTTTTTTTCCTTAAGTCGTGTAGCTAGTTTGTCATAATGTGACTGCTTGGCAGTTCGAACAAGGTTGGTAACGCGATTTCGTATTTGGTTGTATATACACCATTGGTGTTTGGAATTTATACGTTTCGCCGTTCTATAAGCGCGCCGTCTTTGTCGAAGAGATTTTCGGATTTCGTTGTGAAACCAAGGGGGGTCCCTATTGCGAATTACAACAGTCTTAGTAGGTATGCATGTCTCACACATAGTCATGAAGTGGTTAGTGAAATTATCGGTATATATATTGATATCTGTGTGCACACAGGACTGCCAGTCAAAATTAGAGATAAGGTTCCTTAGTTTGGCATAATCACCTTGAACGAATTTCCAGACCTTTCGTTTAAATGAGGAACCGACAGTTTTATCGAAGCGTAGGACGCAATTGACTGGACAATGATATCGGACTAACTGTTCGAGGAATGGTTCACCTACTCCACAGTCGAGAACAATATCTTTTGAAGAAACGAGAAATAGGTCAATAAGAGACTCAGAGGATTCGGTAAAATGGGTAGGATCTCGAATTACTTGGGTCAAGTTGAACTGTTGACAGATAGAATCAATCTTTTGACGGGTTGAGGGTTTATTCATATCTAGGTTAAAATCCCCTGTGATAAGAATGTCTTTGATATCTGTATCAACAGCCAATGAAATTGAGTTGGTAATACATTCAAGGACATATGGATTGGAGTTAGGAGGTCTATAGAATGTTCCAAGTAGAATGCGTCTATTTTTAATTCGCAGTTCAAGCCAAATACATTCAAGGTCATTTATCTCGAGGTCATGTCTTTCTAATACAAAAACATCTGACTTAATATATACAATAATACCCCCATGTGCATCGGATAGTCTATCTCTTCTGTACGGAACATGGAAGTTCGGAAATATCAAATCGGAGGTTACTGAATTAGAAGAGAGCCATGTTTCGGTGAAGGCTAGTATGTCAAAGTTGCGTAAGTCCGCGTACAAGATATCCTTTTTACTACTGAAACTTTGAACATTATAGTGGACGACATTAAGACATCCAGTAACGTCAACTGGGATTTCAGAGGAAGAGGATAGAGAATGTGCAGGGCCAGGATTTTCATGAACGTCTCCAGAACAGAGTAGGAGCATTGCTAGCCAGCAAATAAGTTCAAAGTGAGTGAGGCATTTGATTCCCTTGGCACGAGATTGATAGTAACAGAACAAACCTACCCTCATTCGAAATGTACCTAATTCAATAGACATGGATAAAAGTGATTCCAGGATCAAACGGCGCTAGGAATGAGGGGTATCCACAAACCGTCTGACCAGTACCGCCATGGGATAGAAGGAAGAAAGAATAGAGTGAAAAGTAAGTTAGTGAATAGAAGTAAGAATACATTTTACAAGAAAATAAATGTGATGAGTTCCCTGTTTAAAAGAAGTGTTAGGGTAAGTGTAATTTCATATTTAAGCGTACGGTGAGAATAAAAGTTGTGCTCAATGTATGTAGCTGGTATTCTAAGTTTACATGTAATTGCAAAAAAGTATCTTTTATAACATTCAAAATAATCTGATAGTTTATATGTTTGATACCGTAGTATTGCAACCAAATCAAAAATGAGGTAGATAAAATAAGAATATTCGATTAGTATAATTCGTCAGTCAATGGTAATATTTACCGCTTGACTAGCCACGACTCTAATCGAGCAGTACGAATTAGAATGTGCCTTTAATATGTATACAAATCTGCACGCTTTCCTCAAAATAAGCATGAATTAATTCGACATACATGTTGTTTTTCTGAATGAAATTTTCCATTCATAGTTTTACGCTGTTAGTTGAAGCGGATTTAATCTTGTGATGTTATGAAAATGTGATTAGATATTTACTAGTGTAATATAGTAAAATTGTGATTGCAAAGTGATGCAAATAGGAAATTAATAGTTTAACTGTGTTCTATGGAATTTAGTTGGAAATTATAAGAAGAAAGAAAAATCTAACAATTGAATTGTGGATTAACAATGTATGGAAATATTGTTGAGACATTTCTTAAAGATCATTTTGTATTGATGCAGTTGTTTGAATGCACGTTCGTGTATGCATGTATTTGATTATACATGCATATAATGACAGCAGCCTTAAGAAATTTGCAGTTAACTTAATAGTGTACTAGGTATGTAGAAATTTATAATTGTTTAGCATTTCAGTAAGTTAGATGTTACAGGACATCACTATATGGCAGATGTTTTAACATTTTAACATGTCATGTTTGTACATTATTTTTATAAGTATATCTAGACATTTGACAGGTACCATTTGTTCAAAGTTCGAATACATATATTCATTATAAAAGGCAGATTTCTATATCAACATTATTGTATACACATGTGTATAGTGTTTATAGACACAAAAAAAACAATTTAAAGATAGGAATATTAATAAATTTGCACTTAAGTAACTAGCCAAAGAATTTGTAAAATGATGATTTTAAGGTTTCCATGATTAAGTTTAGACAAAATTTCACAATATATATCTGCATTAAACATAATTACCATTTAGAAATAAGCAAAAATGATCAAGATTTGAAATAGATGATAATAAAAAGCAAAGCTTAAGATGTGTAAAGTATAGACATCAAAATAAGATAGTTGACATATATATTGCAAATACTTCTAATATAGTATAGTAAAAGTATTTTAATGATGGATAAGTAGTATCATACATAAAACTATTTAATTGTACATGCCAGAATATAAACATTGATGTGTGTTCAAATAGATGCTTAAATGACTTGTAATAATGTTCTTGTATAAGTATATATGAATAAACTATAAGAATTCAAAAAACACTTGATGCTTAACTAAGCAAAACAAAACAAGACATAATTAACCTTTCATGTAGGCCAAATGTAAATTGTAGAAATTCAGTTTTAGGGGTATCATTTATCATAATAACATGTATGCAGAAGTAATTGAAGTATTGAGATTTTATGCACTATTCAAAAGGTAAGTATATCTAAAAAACAGATGTCCATCTACATGTTTAAATAAGAATGAATATATGATGAACAAGATGACACAATATAGACAGTAATTATGAATATAATTATATGAGAATAATAATTATAGTGTTAAGTACAATTACTTTTGGATGTAGGTTGTGGTTATAAACTGAAAATAAAATATAAAAAGAGCAACAACATGTTTAAATATATTCATATAAAACAAAGGCATATATACACACACCACACACACACACACACACACACACATACATATGTATATACACACACACGCACGCACGCACACACGCACGCACGCACGCACACACACACACACATGTACACATATACATAAAATATTGCTGTCATCATAATGACTATATGAAACATATTTACTTATTAGATGTTGTGCTAGCTAGGTAATTTTGGCTTTTATATACAAGTTAAACCAAGATGTAATATAACTTGAATGTACAGCGAAATTGATGTATACTGTAAGTCCATCTACCATCTATATCCAAATAGGTAGTTTCTCTGATATGTACATATATACTCAATGTTGAGTAAAAAACATGTATGTTAGTGCATGACCTAGATGATCTAGGTGCAAATAAGAGAAAACATTGTTTAAACATCAAAACTAATGCAGAAATTAATCTTGACAAATGACATAACACTTTAAGATTAATTAAGACTCAAATGGTTGCACTTCATGTCTGAAAGACCAACACTGGCACTTCTCAGTTCATAGATTGGTTTGGGTTATAACCAAACTGAACCAGGTCATTGTGGGTGTTGACTCTGATCATGTGGCCTTTCACCTCTGTTTTGATGTAGATGTTACCATCATAGGTCCAAGTGTCAAGTACAGGGGATTTGGGATTCTTTTTCAGGAGTCTGCATTGGAAGGCAAGTTCACCCCTGAATGAGGTGAGATGTTCATTGATATATGCTTGGCTTTTCCTTTGCCTTAGTTGTTTTCTGATTTTCATAAAATCATGTTTGGTCTTGTAGGACACAAACTTCACAATTATGTCTCTGGGTTTGTTGACTTTAGGTTTGCCATTTCTATGTGACCTGTCTATATCAGAGGGTGTAATATCAAGGCCACCTTCTTTTGCCACCTGTATGGCAATATCATTGGTATTTTCTTCAGGCAACTCCCTCATGTTGCTGATCAGTATACAGTTTCTTCTACTATACTGGTTTGCTGCATCCATTTCACCTTCAAGGTGACTGACCTTTGCCCTTAAGTGTGTCAGCTCATCTTTTAGGGGTTGAACTTGAGTCTGTATGGCAACATTCACTATGGCATTTATTTCATCTTTTAGTGAGATCTTCAGTGAGTCTACAATTCTTTGTATATCATGATCTGCTAATATGGAGATTTGATGAGGGTTTCCTGGGTGGGGAGGTCCTTGAAGTGACATCTGGGACCCCAGTTGGACTGGGGACTGCATATAAACAGGCGTTGGTGAATAGATGTACTGCTGCTGGTGCTGTTGAGGTGTAAATTGGGCAGGGACACTCCTGGTATTGACTGGAGTAGTATTTATACTGCTGTTAGATGCTGTCTCCATTGAGGTATTTATATGTGCATGAGCACTAGCACTAGCAGTGGACATTTCTACAAATGTTTCAGAGTTGCAATGATTATCTACCCAGCTTTTACATCTACTGTCAGTGCTACCAATGTCAGACCCAGAGGAATGTCTTGATTTTTTGTCAATTGACTTTTCACCAGGGGAGATAACTTTTCTTTTCTGGCTTCGATTTCTCCTTGTTTGTCTGTCTGAATGTTCAGAGTCTAAGCCTGGGTGTTGTTTTGAGTGGGATTTAATGCCTTTACCCATTAGAAAAGTTTGCTGCTTCACGTTTGCATCGGGAAGAGGGTTAAGTTGAGGTTTTTACATGTTTTGAGGTGCGAGGGAAAAATACAGGTTGTTGACACCGGAAGCGGAAGCTGATCGTTTAATTAATCTTGTTTGAGATAAATCGTACAATTCTATATTGCACTTTGATGAAACTGCCCTCCTTACTAGATATGTTTGTTTCACAAATGTCCTCGTTGTACTATTTATTGGACCAATTATTTGTATCCAATTTCAGTAGTTTCCATATTCTCTGTGGCCCCCTTTCAATTATATTCAAATCCACACACAGGCAATCCATGCCCGGTATCGGTCATCAGTAATGAAACAAATCTGTCCCATTTAAGTAAGAATTGTTAGCTTTATTTTCATTATATAAAAAGTATCAGAACTCTTCACCATGTCGTTTTAATTTAATAAAACTTGTTTCATGTGCAACAGCAGTGCTGTAAATCAAAGATAACTCACGTCATCATTTGCAAGTTATGTCGTTAAAGATATGAGGTGTAAAACATTACCTTTGCATTTCTAACAACTTTTGTTATATATATATATATATATAGAACAAATATATTGCTTTGTGCTGAACGTATCAATCGGCATATTTGTCTGGTCCCATTATATTGTTTTCGGACTAACATAACAGGGACATGTCTGATGCGACTAGGAGTATTCCCTTTATTCCCCACATGCCATAGTTGTCCAGAAAGCTGTAAGACCCATGCACATTTGCCAACTAAATACATACACATGTCAGTTTCTTATTAGAATCTAACAAACAGTCGATTTTCCGAGAAATTAATTATACCGCAAACATGGTTTTAGCATATATCTCTTAGAGCAATTAACCCCTGTCAGAAGCGAACATATATGTCTTCGAATTTCATGTTTTTATCCACGGCTGTTTATACATGCTAGTTTGAGAATGCCAAGAGAGAATATTACTTAACGTTGTCAAATGTGTTGTACACACCAGAACTTGTTTGATATTTTATTAGACAGCCGTTTCTGTGCTCGTTTTCACCACCATATACATTATGTATTTAATTTCGTACAAAAATACTCAATCTCTCCACTTCCATTAACCCCAATAACCCATGTGACCCTGTCCTTATATGGATGACGTTATTTACAAACGGTGATCCGGTCGTCAAAGGATCATAGAGATTGTGGCGACATGATCTTGTCAGAGTTTGGCCTTTCTCAGAAAGCCTGCCGTATCATCACATCAACAATCAGAAGAGATCAATTGCTTTTTATCATATATATCATAAATAGCATCTAACAGCCATTTTATATTTTAGTCGAAATGTATTTTCTATTTCTTAATTAAGCATTGATAAGTAATTAAACTTTTAAATTTCCTTTCAGTTTGTACAAAGATATTACTCTTGTGTAATATAACGGCCAAACGATCACGGTTTCGGAGTGTATAATTACGAAGACCGTAAGCGAAGTAGTCATTTTCAAAACATTTGATGCTTATGGCAATGAATATTGTGCATAGTTCTCCACTTTTTCCCCTACGTGGCATTTACACCACTTTTGTTGCATACACAGTAAGTTTTATTACATGAATACGACACTGTTGAGAATGTGGTTATTTTCCATGCAAGGAAAGAAATACTAGCAGTTCTTGACAACAATTATCTCTTAAATAAGACAGATTTGTTCAATTCATAATGACAAATACCGACAAGGGCTCGCCTGGGTGTGGATTTGCTAGTTATTAAAATCAGCCAATAGAGACAATAAAACCGACTTGAATAGACTTCAAAGTAAGTAGGCCAGTAATGAGGAGGAATATTGTGGAATGTGCATTTCGAGTTTGGACGGCATTTTCCATCATTTTCCAGACATATTTATTACCGCATGCGTCTTTATCATACTATAAATGGAACGTTTATTTGGATCTTATAAGAAGTATTTCTTCAAACCCCATCACATTAACATAATCTGTCTGGACAACGGTAAACCAGCAGAATGTTCAAAATAGGAGACGCATAATGGTAAAAAATAAAAATTTGAATTATCTACGACGAAACACGACAAATTGACTAATCCGGTATCGAACTTATTTCCGCTGTTGTTGAAGTAAAGTTGGCACTAACAACATTTTTACATTGACGTTGAATTTTTATGTTCAAGTAGAACTGCAATTCAACATTCAGAAATGTTTGGAACACAATCGAAGAAGCCAAATCGATTTCTGGTGCTCACTCAGTGAAATATATTACGATTTTACACTGACATAAACAATTTTCCTCTATTTAACATAATCCTCAGAACGGAGTTTTTGTTTATAAAGACTTGTTCAGCTAAGGCTCGATCCTAGTACCTCTCGCAAGGAAATTCCATTTTCGTCATTGAAACTTGTTCAAAGGTTAGCAAAGCTTTTTGAACGTCTCAGTGTTTTAAAACATTTTCATTGCAGTTCGCTCTATGAAGTAAATGTTAAAATGTATGCACTCGTTCTGGCGCGGATTAGAATTGCTCGAAGTAATTTCCTTACTCTGCTTCCGAACTCGTTCATATATTTGCATTAACGAGGTAACTTTAAGTGGTATGGTAAATAATGAACAGACCACAGACGATATACGCCCTCTGACCCTTTAATAACTGCTCCTGTACAGCAGTATTTTATGTTGCAATGTAAGCAGAGTGCAAACTACAAGTGTTGTTTTGAATGATATAAATACTACTCAGATTGCACCAGTTCAGAAATATTGCAGCCAGGAAACAGCGCACCTCCGTACGATTGGCCGCCACAAAATAGATCCAGAAATCGTAAAGATTGGGTACAAATGTAGATTGAAATAACAAGCAAACACGTGTAAACAAGCAAACTGGTGTAAACACATGGTGAAATTGCTATGTGCCCCCTGGTTTACTATATTCTCATAAGGCAAATATACCGTGTTTTATGTTCATTTCTTTCAAATCAAAGTCGTTATCCTTCATGAGAACTATTGTTTTCAACATTTATTCATCCTTTTTGGAATATTAATACAATATTATTAACTGTGGTAAATCATATTTGGGAGTAAGAGTGCATCTTTAAGCATATTGCGATTTAACACTTCAGCAACATATGGCATAAGCTGTTTATGTTTATGTCAAAATAGTATTAGTTGGCCATCTTTCTAAATGACATCAATATCCATGTATGCGAATGTTTAAATAACATTTCGCTCAGTAATGAATTTGAGTAGTAAATATTTAACTTCTCCAGGTTTAACTGTCTCTCTCTGACATAGGTATAATGTTTTGCCTCCAAGTTTACATTCAGCATGCAGAATCAATAACCTTAACAGCGCGTCTTCATGAAAAAATTTAAAAGCATGTGCTAAGTATGAAACTTTTACCTGCTAAACCATTCATCCAACTGGAACTGTTAATTCGACCAAATGAGATAAATACGAGATTAACACTAAACTGCAACATCAGTCAGTGTGCTTTGAGGTTAAACAGCTGTTAAACATAATGTAGATGATATGTTCATTTTCGAAATTCGTGTTGAATTAGGGATGTAGCCTTATATTTGCTAAATAAGAGGGCTGTTCTTAAGGATTATTTAATGACTTTTGCCATAAAAGTAGGGAAACAAAAACGTAAGTAATCATTTTGTTTCATATCGCATTGCGATGTATAAAGTATATTTATTTAAGGAATAAATTGCGGGATTGGTGTAATTATCGGGGTATAAACGCAGTTTGGGTGGTTCAAGTGTGTGAAGTCCGAAGGACTCCACGCGTACCTTGACCAGCCCAATTACGACCATCTACATTATGTTTAACAGCTGTTCAGCCTCTAAGCACACTGAATGATGTTGCAGTAGGAATAAGTAATGTCCAAATCTAGCATAGAAAATCCTTTTCAAATTGCCGAATGAACGTTGATAACATCGCTGTCCAAAATTACTCCACTTACATTGTATTAAAATACAGTTGGTTCTAAAGTTATTAGCAAGCAATTTTATTCAATCAATAATTGAACAAAATTTCACATTTTGTTTGGCTGAAATATACTAGATTGCAAACACATTGCCTAAATACAGATCTTTAAAACACATAGAAATACTGCTGAAGTTGTCTTTCAAAAAAACGTAAAATTGTTGCAGTTCTGAAATCGATGCAATTAAGCTTTTTCATTGACGACTATAGTGTTGCCGTCTAACGTTTGAAAAAGTCCCATAATGTTCTACCGACTCGAACTTGGTTGGAATAAACTCATGATCAAAAAAGAAAAGTCGAGTCAATTTAAAAGTTCGCTTTCACATTTAAACTTTTGGTGCTCTAGGGCATGATATATGGCTCTCTTGTGAAAAACTGCTTTGTATCCATGAAGTTGTTTTAGAAGTTAATTTTACCACAGTGACTAATGATTCAATTGCTATTTGTCATCATCCGCTGCGTTAAACTTTCGTAAAACATTCCATTGCTGAATTCAGTTGTGTACAAGGGTAAAATAACGCATACATACATTTCAGTTAAATACTTTGCTCGTTTACAACCATTTGTTTGTGTGTTGAAAAAGTGGAGTTTTTTATAAAGTAGTTATAAAGTCTATTTTGAAAAGACCTTCATGAAAGCAAAGCTATAAAATATTCATTTCTGATTTTTTGGAAACATCCTGAGTTAGTTTAAAAAACTGCATCTTATTTAGTTTAGTGCGAAAAACACGAATATTTTTGGAGTATCTTAAAAAGTAGAAATAAGCTATATGTGCTTGTAGAAATAGGATGAGTAGGCCAATACGAATATTTACAGAAATTTTTCCAAGTGATGAACTTGGGCGATAAATATTTAACTCCTCAAGATTAACTGGGTCATTCTGACATATCTGTTTTGCAAAGCAATTAGAGCTCCTAGTTACATTTCAGCATGTCAAATCAATCAGCTAAGATATATATTTCAGATACAATTTGATCTGTAATTAATAATATAATAGAACTGAAATAAATGTGATACAGTTCATGCATGATATGATACACCAATTATATAGCTACATGTGTTAGAGATTATAACAGTATACTTGCAAATATATCACGCATCTTATTTTAAGTATCTTCTTCGGATTTGAATAGTATAAGTTTATTGAACTAAATTACTATAAGGAAAGGAATTTACGTAAGTTTTTGGTAACTTCTTATTTGTATTGTTGTTAAATTACCTTGTATATGTAAATTTGTAATAAATACTGTTTAAGGTAAAAATACATGTGCTAAGTTTCAAAACAACGTGGATCTTAAAAATCGTACATACACATCTATAACAAACAGAATTTTGAGTGATGAACCTTTAACTACTTACATGTACTAAATAATGCATTTGTTTTGGAAAATATTAACTACAGTTAACGAGATTGCAACCGTGTATTTAATAGCTGAAAACGCAAACATATTAAATGAGGGTGAGTGCTAAAATATTAAGTGCGATCTACTATTGCTTTATAAGGTAGAACTGCCATGTTTTCTGAATCGTTCTTTGACATTTTACTCGGTATCCTTCATAGTATTGATTTCGACATTTATTTATCCTTTTTGGTATATTAAAACAATTGTATAAATTGTGGTAAATCTTATTTGAGAGTAAGAGTGCATCTTTAATATTAAATACGATCGTATGCTAACTACAAGTATATCGAGTTGAAATTAAAATTTTCTTTGAAAGACATGGAAATTCAAAACTTAGACGTATTTTTTTTTTTAAATAATCTCGGCTTTTATTTTTCGAAAACTTAAGTATTAAGGTGGCTGGACAATTTGAATGACTGCAAACTATTATCCATTTTGTAATCATCATTGACAAATTGAACAAAGGAATCTTATATATCCTTAGTAGCAAACATAATTTGTTTTAACGCGAAGTGAAACTAGTAATGAAGTAATCGATTGTTGCGTAAGGACATTACATTAAGATAAACGTTTGTTACAGACAATAATGGAAACTCATGTTAGTCTTGTCAGGGACACGTTCCATTTAATAAATAGGAAATGTCAATAGTAATCCATTGTAAACTAATCGGGTTTATGCTTGGTGGACAACAGAACATCTTGATAACGTCATTTTCCACCGACCCGAACACTTCTGGACCTTGAAATCTCCTTCTATTGATTGATGTGAAAGAGCTAAAACTGTAAGTCCATTAATGGTTAACACTAACGTTTGCATCATTTTATTACACACATTTTAATTTCAGATCAATTTAATTTGTAGCATACTTTCGATGAAGAATTTTAGTTTTAAGCACTAGGACATTTTGTAAGATGTTTCAGTGACAAAACTTTTACAATTATAGACCTGGTAGTTTGAACGGTTTCAGGGTCTTTGCGCAATGGCATAATTTCCCATTAAATCAATACTTGCTCTTGATACCAGTGACAGAGTGTTGATTACGTACGGCCTGGACTCGGGTAACGCGATTCAACGTACACGTACATTATAAACACGTGCATTGGTATAAATTTACAACTAGGCTTTTGCTTTGGCATAAAGGCGGTACCCGCAATACGAGAACATGAGTCTCAAACTTAACAACGCAATGCATTATGGCATGTACATGCCTCCGGGATCATGGAATATGGGAGTGAGGTGGAAAATGATGTTTTAATTTTCCTCCAAATATGGAGATATGACAGGCGACTATGAGATTCCGCATTGATGAGGTTGTTTATTGTACCCTACTCGTTGATAGTATTTTGTCTGATATACCATAATCTTAGTTTGACCCCGGAGCTCTTTTGACTAATCTGAATAGCTGGATTGCCTTGATTTGCATGCTTATTTTTCGAAAGGTTTCAACCTTTTTGAATACAGTTTTTATTTAAACATACTACACGAAGTACATATGGCGCAATGGATAACTTCACAAGCTATTTAGCCGATTGTTGCGATTGCTTAACCTTGTAGAGGAGTTATTTGAATGTTTTCAATTAACCCTTTTTTCACGTTTTAATTCTTAAAAATGTTCGTTTTCTTTTAGAACACTTTTATTTCTTTTACAAAACAGGTCAGAGCACTTTTCATACATAACCTCTTTAAGACTTCACATCTTCAGGATATTTCTCTAAGATCCATCGCTGGCATACTTAAGTATGCTGCTAATGAAAAAACGTCACGTTTGTCAAAAATTAACCGATATGGAAACTTGAAAATGGGGCATACCATATTATTACCCAAGTAAGTTTATCGAATTGGGGACTTCCTTAGTAGCAAACAACGTTTTGTTCTTGCTATTTCAAAATTCTAAGAGGCTGTAACAACCCTTGCCAATGCGAACCAAATAATAATAATTAGAACCCAGAATAAAATATATTTTTTAAATCTCCCAATGGACTTTGTTAAAACTGCTGTCCAGAAATACTCCTCTTGCTTTGTATTAAATTTCAGTTGGTTCTTTCGTTACTAACACGAAATTCATTCACAGTATTTGCCAATTTCAACGCGTGTATGTGTGTAACACATTGTTTATAGAACAACTTTATGGAAACAATGCAATTTTCACAAGTGGGCCATAATCACTTAGATGACAACCAGAAGTTTTAATTGGAAAGCTTAAATATAACTTGACTTTGCTGGTATAATCATGAGTACATTCCAATCAAGTTCGAGTCGGTAGAACATACAGCAACAGTTTCTTTGCTCTTTATTAGACATTTTGCATTTGTAGTCATTGAACATGGTTACATTATGAGAATAATATTTTTAAACTTTGGACTTGTGTAATTGCCAATAAAAATAATTAATTCTTTTAAAGACCACTGCATATGGTAAGTGTTTGCAATGTTATTAATTTAAGCCATATAAATTTGTCAGTTAGATGAGACATTTTGTTTAATTTAAACTGCATCTGCATATTCTTTATTATTGTCTACGACAACATGGATTTTTTTCACAGTATTCGAAAATTATAACAATTTTTGTCATCGGCAACAATATGGTATAATCTGTATGCGCTTGTCAAAATAGGGCGAGTTTGCCATCTTTCTAAATGAAATCCATTTCCATGCATGCCAATGTTTACAGAAAATGTATCCCAGTGATTTGAGCGATAAATATTTAACTTCTCAAGATTAACTGGCTTGATCTGACATATTATGTTTTGCCAAGCTTTCAGCATGTCAAATCAATAAGGTAAGATTTTTTTTTCAGAGGGAATTTGATCTGCGCGTCTTAATATAATAGAAGGAAAATACACGTCCTAGCTAAAAAGGAAAACAACTTTTTACATGTTATAGTAGACCTCTGGTTGGAATTCTAAAATCGATCAAACGTGATAAGAATTATATATGATAATAACAGATATATCGATTTGAAACCTATAAAAACTAAAGGACATGACATTTTAACTTCCTTTTAACGTAAGAAAGAAAATATTAAGGCTTTTAGCTTTTGGTTTCTAACGTTATTAAAGTTGTTGGATAATTTTAATAACGACAATATGATCATCCGCCAGTTTGTAATCATCATTGAAAAACTTAACGAAAACAGTCTTACCTATCTTTAGAAATAAACAGGTAATATCTTTTAACGTAAAGAAGTACTGGTGATGAAGTAATCTATCGCTATGTAAGAAAATAACATTAAGATAAACATTTGTTACAGTCAATGATGGCAACCTCCTGTCATTCGTGTCAGGGACACGGTCCATGCAATTAATAGGAAATGTCAATAGTAATCCATTGTAAACTAATCGGGTTTATTCATGGTGGACACGAGAACATCTTGATAACGTTATTTACAACCAACTAAATCGCGTCTGGACCTCCGCCGGACGGATGTAATTCTCATTTTCTTGATAGTATTTGCTTGGCAAATGGCGGAACTAAAAGTTGTTTACAAAACGTTTGCATTATCAATTCAATTCACACATTTTAATTTAAGAGACAATCAATCTTTTCTGTTGCACATTATCGATAAAGCATTTCAATTTCAAACACTCGGACATATTATAAGGTGTTTTAGTGTGGAAGCTTTTGCATTAACCTCAGTCCTGGTAAATTAAAAGGTTTCAGGACCTTTTGTTACAATTATCTATTTTCCGATCTAATTTTCTGCTTGCAAATGATACCAGTGACGTCTATGGATAACCTACGACCGGGATTTTGGTTGTCCAATTCTTGTAAATTCACAAGCATGTTTTTTATTTTAATAATAGACTATTGCTATTGCTTTGGCAGAGAAGCGGAACTCACAACACGAAAACCTGAGGCTTCAACATACTTACTCAATGCATTATATCAAGTGTTTAATGGCGGGGTCCGGGAGTATAGGAGCGTGATGAAAAATGATTTAATTATTCTCCAAATACTGAGATCCAACACTGGAGCATGATAGGCGACTCCGAGATTCGGTGTTTATGAGGATGCTGTTGCTCAAGGAAGCTTATTCTTTGATAGTATTAAGTATGATATAATACAGTCTTTATTTGACTCTTTTTGAAACCGACTCAAGACGTAAAAATGGCGAAATATATAACATATCAAGCTATGAAATTGATCTTAGTTTTTAGTGCGTTTTAATTACAGTTAAGGTCATTTCATTTTCCCGGAGGTTTGGAAACCTGTCTTGCTTGAAGTACCAAACGCAATGTTTTGTGTACAGTTTTAACAAGAAGGTAGAGCCTAGCCATTTAGCTATTACTTCTGAATTTCTTAATAAAATATACCACAGATGTTCATATGTCTGTTTTTCTAAGTGGTATTTCAAAACAGTATGGATCACTGTCCGCCATGGATTTTTTCAATTGTAAATGATATAGTTTTCGGATAAAACGAACCGACCAGATCGCCTCCGGAGGGCTCGATAGTTTTAAAAAACAGTTTCGGTTTTCGTAAAACAATCGATATTTGATTTAAAACTCTTAGTACTTACAACAAATTCACATTTTGTGTAACGAATATAAAACCAAAACTAGTTTAATACCAACAAACACCTTTGTTAATTATAGTTTATGTAGTATTTAAGGCTATTTTTGACTAAGATGATGCGCTTGTATAGTCAATTTTGCTGCCATTGAAAACTTATTCAGATTTTTCTGAAGCACTGAATAAAGCAAACTAGGTTTATTTGGCAACCCCGGCTTTAAAACATCTCGGTAGGATGTAATGAACCGGCTATCTACCAAGTTTCACTACTATATCAGATATATTGAAAACAACAGAAACGAGCAAAAAATATTTGTATTTAACGTAGACTGAAAGTGCTTTTCGTTTTCTGAAACACTAACACACGTTTTAACGATTATGATTTAGCAATGTTAAAGTTCTGGGTAAACCAATTCTACCTATTGTTTGGTACGTGAGATTTAGGACCTTTTTCGACATTTCTTTGCACTCACAGTAAACAAAATCGAATTTCCATCGCAATCATAACAATTTTTATATAACTTTTATATGCACTGATTTAGCTTAAATTTTCATAAAACATGTAAATTAAACCAAATATGTGTCTTTCAAATTTGAATAATGAATACGAAGAATGTGATCTCAGACACCATTGCAATTTTTACAATTGTTCAGAGGGTATTTCTAAGTTATTACGTATTTATCTTAAGTGTGTTTAAACAGCTATGCAGCAGTGAAAAATGAAAAATTTATGATTTATGCCTCTACCAAAAACTTGGCAATAGCCTGTGTATCGGTCAGAAGTATATAAAACGGCACAAAAGGCTATTAGTAACACACCGATTGAAAAAAGTCTTTTAATAAGGCTAGTTGAATCTGCCTAGTTCAAATGGCGTTTCTAACAAAAGCTATCATCACCTATAGTTGCATGTCTCACTGCAGTCACACTGTTATTTGTTTTTTTATAAAAGATGCAAATAAAATAATCATTTACGAACATTTCAAATCTAACAGGAAACCAAAAACTATTAACAAGTATTCAGAATTCGGTTAAAGAATTAAGAAGTTGTCATGATTCACTCATAACTTTAAGCAATGCACGTTACTCAAGGGAGAGGCTGATTTAAATTCAACTCTGGTGCACCCTGTCCGTTGGTTCTCTTTTATCACCCTGTTGCATTGCAAAATAAATGAGAAGCTTGCGAACAAAAATAATTGTGAAGTGTTGCAGGCATCTTGAATAATATCTTCTGTGTTCTATCTGCTGATTTACGGATGATATTGCAGACACATTATTTGAGATCAATCGGGGGTTTTAAGACAGGTTCATTTGTGGAATCCGAAAGCGGAATTGCTTTAAGTCCAATGCTATAATAAATATGGCTAAATCGTTATAGCATACAGTTTTTTTTCGTAAAGAAACGTAGAATTCATGAACTTGCACTTTTCGGCGGTTGGTTATTTAATCCGTCTGTATTCAATATTGCTTTGCCAAGCTTACCAACATGGGGCCAAGAAACAAATGATATACTGATATAAGTGTCTTTTTCAAAAACAAGAACATCGTATCTCCTTCTTGATCGAAACCAAAACATCTGATAATCTTGTTGATTTTTATATTTTATACATGTGATCTAAAATTAAAGATATGATTAATATTATTTTATATCTAAATATAAAATTGCATTGTCGAGAAAAAGGATATCTACTGGAGGCAGGTTATAGAATACATAAGTCAGCCGTTATTTCTTATACAGAAAGAAATGTAATTTATGATAACTGAGGTCTGACAAACATTCATTTATTATTATTTGCAACAAAAATGTGAAAATAATTGTAGGATAACTCACCTCTAAAAATACCATTGCAATTAGAAAACTAACGATGTGCCATTTGAATCTATTTCTTAAAGAAATAACTTTTTCGATCAAAATTTATTTATAAGATAAATTTATTGAACTATGAATTTATGATTGTTTAAAACAATTGTATTTGTTTAACTTGATATTGGGCTGACCAGTGACTGGTTAATATCACGTTCTTCATTTATTAATTTTCCAAATACCTCGATGTTTATTAAAGTAAGTTTGATGCCCCGAATGAAAACATCACCATGTGTTCGTTTTATTTAACAAAAAAGTTTTTAATTGATAGTGAGGTGGTGTTGCTGTCTGTTGTCCGTCGGATGTCTCCAAATCGTTTTCAGTTGCTCGTAAACATTTACTCTCCAGTTATTACACACGTAAAAATATAGCATAGGTCATTTTCGATAATTGACATTGCGGGTCAAAGGTATGATATCGAACAATTTTTCTTTGCACTCTAGATGCTGTATTTTAAATTAAAAATATCACCCCACTTGGTAAAGGAGTTGTCTGCATAACAGACGCAGGCCGTATGAATCATGTTCTATAAAAACAGGTTATAGGACAAATGTATTTTAACCGTGTAACCTGCAATATATGTGATTCTACCTTATTTAAATACAATTGAATTGCCATTTAAGTACTTACACTTCGTGAAACAATACCCAGAAATATGTAGATATATACATTGTTCTCATTCACTTCTCTCGCATCATAGGCGGACCTTGTTCATAAAAATACTTCTTAGGTAAGTTTCATATGTCAAGTTTTTTGTCTTACATATTTTTTTCCCTAAAATGACTCGCTGCGATATTTCATGTTAAGCGACACATTTTTTAAAATATACTAATTTATAGTTGATCAACAATTAAATATTTCAACTGAAGTCAAATTAAATATCAACCCTAAATAAGAAGTGTTTTATATGTTTTAAAAGAATGTTGCTGGAGGTTTAAAATGTTTGTAGTATTGAAAGAAAATCTGGCTAGTGTTCGGAAAAAAATAAGCAGATAGCTGCTATTTCAAAGGTCTTTTACATATTTATTGGGAAATAAAACGCAACAGCAGTGTCTCAGCCTGACAAACTATTTCGAGAATATATTGGGAACAAGCATTTTTGTCTGGAACATATTTTGAAGTGTAAGGCATGGATTTACAATGGCATTATTTGAGTTTATTTTATTTCCTAAGGTAAGCACTTGATTGAAATTGCCGACTGAAATTAATTGACTTAATTTATTTGTTTTTACATTATAAACATTGTATTTGGTGTACAAACTTTACCTTACCGTGGTATATAAGTTTTTTTAAAACGATATATTACAAATGATAAAAAGGCAACTTCTATTTTTTTATTTCACTGCTTTTTTGGCATAAAGACACGTTAAACAAATCTAGATTTTTAGCAAATGTTTAAGCTGCGCCCTCAGAGATTGATAGTTTTTATCTTTTTTAAATGTTAGCTCTCAGAATAAGCTAATTTTAACATCAATGTCTTCATATTCAGTCATATTATATTTCACAAAAAAGCAGGCCGCAATTTCTCGAAACTTCTTAAGCTTAACAGGCTTAAGTAACTTATTTCAATAAGCCGAAATTCATCCTTAAATTGAATCTTGGTAAATGAAAAAATGGTTTAATGTGGTTATCATAAAGATAGTTCCTATCTAAAGTATGAAATCTTTTAAAGAAGTAAATATTACGCAAATTTAATATTGAAAAACAAAAATAGTTTCGAGAAATTGGGGCCAGATTTCAATTCTTAGAGTTCATTTTTCTTAAAGCGTTGGTAAAGCATTTAGCCTTACAATATTAATTTTCGAACTAAATATGAAAAACTGCATTTAATCTTTCGTCAACATTCTTGCTGGTTTCCAGACTTTTGCGCTAAAATTGGCTCATTCCAAGACAAAATATATAAGAAGTTGTAAAAACGGTCAAGCTGTTAGAGTGCAACTTTGAAATTAAACTGTAAGGCCACACCAAATTAATGTTTAGTTCCTCGGATTTTTGCCAAAAAAAATTGGAGCGAGCGAAAAAAAAACCGAAGAGAGCGCAGAGCGAAAAATATATGTTTTCCTTATATTCAATATAAATAAGAAAGATTGTTAAAAATAATTGCCCTTAAACCCATTTTAATGCCATCTTGAACTGAACCTCTAATGAACATTGGGAAAATGTCGGAATATATACTATTTATTCATCCGTGTTTAGTACAAATATTATATGGATAAATCTAATTTCTTATATAATTAAAATGTACTTTAATATGACGATCGTTCATAATAATAAATAACCCTGCTTTTAGTAAAAAGTTTGAAACGACTTATATCAATCTACCTGAATCAGTTTAACATAATATGCAACTGTATTTAGACATAACATTGGATTTGTAAAAAATGATCACTTACACACTGGCATCATCAAACATCAGACTAAATATATTAGACTAAATTTTGTTTTTATTATCACAGGAAATGCAATGACATGTGCTTATTAAAACAGAAAGAAGAAGGTTATTTTTCAGAGTACTTTTTTTGGTTATTTAGATGTTTTTATGCACCAGCCAATTGTATATGCCCCCCCCCCCCCCCCCCAAGTCCGGAATAGCGGGGACTTTGACTTCCGGTCTCTCAAAACCCGGGTAAAATACCCGAACTGCAGGGACACACTGCTGGTAAAATCCCTGCCAAATGGCCCCGCAATCACGAATACCTATGTGAGGCCCATTCCCGACTATTTTCAATATGAAGACAAAACCACATTCACTAGGAACTGCGGGGCCACCTGAAAGGTAAAAACACAGCCCATTGCCTCTGCTGTCCCCGGTACACCCCTGGAACAAGGGCGAGGGGTGGGCGGGGCAGTGGTTACAATTGACAAGTGCATTACAATCCCGGATTATGCTGCAAATAAAAACAAAATATAAGGTGATAAACTTAGGCTTACTTACGTTGAGGTATATCCAGATCAGTGTTTATATCGCTATTTGTGAAAAGATCTTTGTTCAAAATTGTTGCTTTGTCAGAATTTGATAAAAATGAGCTTGATACATCAATTTGGACCAAACAATGACTCATGTTCCCCTTAAGTTGACCTGTCATCTTCAGCATCGTCGTAACGAAGTAAAATTTTGGTCCCTTGTATTATGACTTGAATAAAATAGTACTAAGTTGGTAATTCCGATTTCCATTCAAAACAAGTCATTAATTACGCAATATAATTGCTACCAGTCTCCGATACACATGCTTTATTGCATAATGATTGCTTTAAATAATGATAATTGATCAAGCATGCTCAAAACATATTTATTGTCAAAAGTTAGATTTAATTTCCAAACTTCAAGCCACATTGTTTATACCGGAAGCCGCCATTTTGATTGAATTTATTGAAACCCATGCTTAACCGATCGATATACAGTATAAAAACACTACTCATCGGTAACTTTCCTTTACAAAAACACGAAAAATTATACTTGATTATTTTTAGCCTTTTAATAAATTATTACCTGAAAAAAATCTGCTTGGCGATCAAAATGGAGGTGCGGGCGCACAAAAAAAATATAAATATTTTTTTTTACATTTTCAAAAAAATAGGAGCGGTAAATCCGCGGAACGAAATATCAATTTGGTGTGGCCTAAGTTTTAAATGTAAAGTACTATCTTCATTCAATTCAAGTATATCAGTTTCGTTTACAACTGTATTGCCTCAAAGTATACAAAAGTATGCCGTTCCATTGATATTTCTGCTGATACAAGCAATACTACAATACAATGGCCAAATGTAACAATGCGTTCGCATCTCATCAATCAGATACGTCTGTTTAAACGAATACTTTACCGAAATGAAAGTCTAAAGACCTTATGATAAAGGTCTCGACTAGACGGATGGTGATGTCATTTTCATAAATCTAAAAGAGGATTGTCAAAAAAACGTTTTCTTCATTTCCGTAACGTCAGTTATAATTGACAACCGTCCGATAACGTACACAAAGTACACAATATCTTAATCCTTTATTCTCCAGTGTGTGTATACCACGTGATATATTGTGTCATAAATGCTAAGTCCGAAGGCAATTGTTTGCTTCGAATGAAGACTTGAAACAAAGATAACTATTTCTTCACCATTTTAAATGAAACATAGAGCGGTCTATGCCGCTTACGGAGCCCCACCTTCAGTCTTTTACCAGATTTTGATTGAGAGTTTAGTTTCTTAAAACACTTCGACAAATCTTTTCAACATACGGCCGTCTGACGGAGCACTATCAAAACATTATTTTGGAAACAGGGTTGTCGAAGTGTTTGATTAAACTAATCATCTTATCAAACTCCCGTAATAAAATTAAGGCGGGGCTCTTTAAGCGGCATAGACTGACCTTTGTTTTATTTAAAATGGTGTAGTAAAAGAAAAGTTATCTTTGATTTAAGTATTTTTTAAGCAAAATGTTGCCTTCCGATTTATCATATATGACGTTATTTACGTGGTATACACACACTGCTCTCTTTCTCGTACACAAATTTATAACGTGGCTCAAAGTAGTGCATATAGGAGTTTGTAGCAGAACACAGAACAGTCGTTTTAATATGGTTTACAAATGCTACAACGACGTTATAATACCTAACCAGTACATCGTATCGTTTTTCACCAATATAGAAAAGTAAGTGCGCTTTACGCACTTTTAATTCTATCACGTGTGATATATATAAGAGTTTACATAGTAACGACCTGGCGAGTAATTGAGTATTCGCCTTAGGTGCAGAATGGCGAGGGCATAATCAAGGGCAATAATACAACGATTTTTTTTTGACAATGATAATAAACAATATATACCTAGGCCTCACCAAATATATGCTTCTTTCGGAGGATTACCGCATCTATTTTTCTGAAATCGCTTACTTTTTAAATATAATTATAAGCGACTTCTTTTTTAAACTTTATATTTGAAATAATTTTAGAATATGCTTTCTTGTAAAGGAAAACGCAAAATTATGATACTTCATGTTTGTGACAATTTTCAAAAGACCGAAATACGTATATAAGGCCACACCAAATTGATAACTTGTTCATAGGATTTTTTCCAAAAAATAATGGGGCGAGCGAGCGAAATAATAATAAAAATATTTGTTTTGCATTTAGCAAAACAGAGCAGCGAGCGAAGAGCGAACAAATATATATAGTCATTTAACTCACTTTTGCTCACATTTTATTCACTTATTTACTAAACAATGATATTGTACACAGTACAAGGATAACATCCAGTGAAAGAATGATAACACTAAAAGATAATTCCATACAAATATTAGTTTTGAGATCAAACAAATGCTTTTTGAGATCAAGCAAATGTATTTCTTTAAACTATTTCATAAATGAGAGAACTCAAAACAACAGTTATCCAGTTTTTAAACCTTTTTGGAAAGTTTTGTTTCAAAATACCCTATGCATGGCTAAGTTAAAGCCTGGACACAAGCGCCAATGGTCACAGCCACATGCCTGCCCAATGGCATATCCAAATCAATGAACTAGGTTTTCCACTTTTCCTAAGGAAAACTTGGTTAAAAATAATTCTCTATTAAAATACATTGTCATATTTCATGCCATGGAAATGACTAGACAAGGTGACTTGAAAAATAACTCACAAAATGAATATAGGCATTTGCAATCAAATATAAACTACAGCTATCACTCTTGCTTTGACTACAGGATTGGCCTTGGTTAAGCCATCTAAATTATAGAAGAGAATTTACAAAAAACCTACACCGTATTGTAAACCATTTCAGCTGAAAATATGTCACAGAAAATTCATGCCAGCGCCAGTTTGATTTTAGGCTTTCTCAGAATTTAACGCCTATCTTTTTTAAACTTGCAGATTTTCCTTATTTTTTTTAGATATCTGGTTTAAATTTAGACAAGTAATAGAAAACATAAACATATATACAAAAAACACTTTTACTTCCTTTTAATTGCAAATACTGATAGTGTCAATTTTCATATATTAATAGCAAAAAAATATTTCAAGAAAGTACAAGAATATGCAATATTTTTTTCATAGACAAAAACCTATCAGCATAAATATTTAACACTTGAATGATTTCCATACATAGTTTGCATGAAGCACATATGAATGTCAGTCAGGTTAATTTTTAGCGTCATCAGGGGGTCCAACGTGAAATGTGTTCGCCGAATTTTAAGTGAGGGAAATTGTGTGAAGCCGAATAAAATGGCGGAGTTGAAAGGAATTTCGGTGTTTCAAGGATGTATTTTCACCTGGTAAGTAAGTTATATCACCTTTCTCGCAATATAAATACGCCTACCCGGAGACCACACGTGTAAGCGTCTCTCGGTTTTTTAACCTATGTTTCTAGAGGCCTTTAAAAAATTGTTATTGAATGTATAAGCTGAACGATTGATTGTTTACAAAGTGAAAATAGAAAATTGCGTGACTTGAAACTGTGTTTTCGGCCCAAGCTTACCATTTTTGTACCTGTTTTAGCTATTTGTTATTGAATATTTGCATTATTTATCTTTTCGACCGCTACTGCACTTACATGGGTATTATACGGCCGATGTTTTCATGTTTAAACAACTTTTATGTTGGGCGACGAAGTTTTATGCAGTTTTTGTGTGAAGCAGAATCAGAATATACGTGCATTAATAAAAGTTTGATTAAGACATGAGCTGTAACACATGTTAATATTATAAATTATAACAAAAGGAAAATTGAACGTACCGTCTATTTGTTATGCAAAATTACTTGTATATATAGTATTCCAGCAATTCATCTATATGAACTCGGAAATCAAATTATTACTCGGTAAATAAATATAAGAATTCTTGATGTAACACGAACGTCCCGCAATACGGCAAATACAATGAATGCAATATTATCAGTCTAATTTTATCTTACCAACGAAAATACGTTTTAAAGCAGTTTAAGTCTACCCATACCCATACCCAACCCCACCAACCCCGACAGTTGTCTTGCAATGGATCTTTGGGTACAACGCTAAATAACAAAATATATGTATGAAATAAATGTTATGATATAATAATAAAGCACAATGACCTACTTTTACTGAAATGTACTGATATTAATGACAACATAAATATCAGTACATTTCAGTGAAAGTTGATCATCTAGACGTTTGTATCCGGATCTATATCGTTCATTGACTCTAATTAGAGAGGCTGCATGATTGAGCCGGTGCTTTGATAATTGTTACGATCGAAATTTGCGGTTATAAGGGCTACATTCTACTAAACAAATTAGCGCTCGTATAGAATAACTATTTTTTTAGATGGTGCGGGCGCAAGTGATAAAAAAATAAAAATAAATGTTTTGCTTTTCTCAAGAAATAGCTGCGGGAAATCCGATGAACATGTTATTAATTTGGTGTGGCCTAAAATGAAAATTTCGCGTTAGCTTTTCCTGTAGCTTACATTAAGGGTGAATACTGTTGTAATTTTTCACGATAACATTACATACTAGCTATAAAGGAAAACAAGTTATCGTTTTCACCCGCGCTAGTTTGTTAACGAAATGTGGAAAATGATTAGTATAGAAAAATCGGCCATATGCGATTGAATTTACCCTGATTTCCTTAAATGAATAGAGATGAATAGAATAGAATCTAAATTTTCATTGGTCATTGTAAAATAGAACAATAAATCCCATTGGCCATTGTAATGATTGGAATATAAAAAAACACAAGGAATTATATTGTCCATTGTAAAAGTTGTAAAGTGAAACAAGGGTCATATTGGCAATTGTAATTATTGTAAAGTGAAACAAGGAATCCTATTGTCCATAGTAAAAGTTGTGAAGTGAAACAAGGGTCATATTGGCAATTGTAATGATTGTAAAGTGAAACAAGGAATCCTTTTGTCCATTGTAAAAGTTGTAAAGTGAAACAAGGGTCATACTGGCAATTGTAATTATTGTAAAGTGAAACAAGGAATCCTATTGGCCATTGTAAAAGTTGTAAAGTGAAACAAGGAGCATATTGGCAATTGTAATTATTGTAAAGTGAAACAAAGAATCCTATTGTCCATTGTAATGAAAGTCGAAAAAAATAAAGAAGTATCGAACAAGTATCGAATACGATCGTTTTAGCTATGTGATTAAAGATATTTATTTTTCGCGAACGATTTTCTCAGAAAAGTAAGACGGGTACACACAACGAGAAGAATGCTAAAATATGATACAAAATCGGAATTGGCCTGGCTGGCCAATATTCAAAGGTCAAGATCACCCTACGCCGCATTCTACATAGATTAGTCAAGGCTCAAAATTATTTCGTTTTGTCGAATATTGTATTGCACTGCTCTTCTATTCCCTCAGAAATCAACGGCTAAATATCCATTACCGGTCAACAATTAAACCAGAAAAGATTTCTAATGTGGTCAAATGTTCACCTTCAAACACTAGTCAACCGCTCCTTTAAAATGGACGAGTATCTTTTTTAATATATTCTTGTTTCGTATGTGCACCAAGTTTTCTTGGCCAAAATCCATCGAACCAAAATTTTAATTGTTTTGGTTTTAAGAATAGTCATCGGACCGAAAAGCTGTATGTTATGGTGTTATTCATATACATAGATGTCGTTTCATAGCGGACCTGTGGCTTGGTCAGAGCGGCGATACTCCGAGCACGAGAACATGAGTCTCCAACTCGACCGGCTCCTACTGGGGTATGACAGGCGCCTGAGACCAGGCTTTGGAGGTAACGTTTAGTAGTAACATATACCAGGCCCCAATTTCTTGAAACTTCTTAAGCTTAACAGGCTTAAGTCGCTTATTTCAATTAGCCAGAATACATACTTCAAATGGATTTTGATAAATGGAAAATGGTTTATTCTGATAGTCATACAGACTATTCCAATATAATTTTCAAAAATTCTTGAAGAAGTAAATATAACACATTTTATAGCACGTCAAAAATAGTGAGATTAGCTTAATCCTGTTATAAAGGACTTAAGAAGTTTCGAGAAATTGGGGCCCGCTTTTTAAGCCTTTAGTATAATTTAGGCTTATATAAATCGTACTTTAAGAATAAAAACGTGTAAAAAGAGATATATAGTATAAGGTATCTTTTTTGTTAATTTATCTCCTTCTTTTTTTTTGGAGGATGGGGAGGGGAGAATTACTTTATTACCGCAAGACTTCCCGATTTATTGCTCTGTTACGTAAGGGTTTTGATCACTGGCACCGGATTTTCAAACTAAATCAATTTTTAAAAAAATCAAAACAATATTTTTTTCACATATTCGATATTATATTTTTTAGTAAGGAATTATAAGATTTTTTTTTATTTAAAAAAAAATGATTGAGTTTGAAAATCCAGTGCCAGTGGTTTTGATGCATCTCGCTGTTTTTCTGCGAGCATTTCACCCTGCTTCATCGCTAAATAAATGAGAAACTTTTAACTAATATTCATGCGAATTTCTGCAGAAATAAATGTCAAATGTTACAGGCAAGTGAATTTGTTTTATGATTATTTCAGAGGAGCCCCTGGTGATAAAGACTGACATTTTAGTTCGTTCCATGGGACCTGTAAATGAAAGAACAATGGTAAATATTACCATAATACAAGCGTTTAAGCAGCTGTTGAAGCCAGAAGGTTTGCGCACGTATGATTTTAAATTGCTCCTGCACTTTTTTAGCTCATAAACTACTTAGCCCAATTTCTTTTTTCAAAAGTACAATGAAAATTACAGTGACAAATCCAGGAGCCCAAAAATACTATGACGCTATTTAAAGGCACCAGGTTCAAAAACAACAAACACTAACCGGGAGACACACACAGACAAAGCAAATACTTAAAAAAGTACTTATCGGGCATTTCATATGCTGCTAACTATATGGACCAACGTCTGATATTTTTTTTAATGTTTTTGCGGCATACATTTATAATCATTTGCAGTTTTCCGTTATATTTCAACTTAAAAAAAAACAAACTACAAAACCTATGAACAAACAAACCTTTAAACAAACAAAACCCATATTTATAGAAACACTGTTTACTTCTTAGTGCGACAAAATTTGTTTCTTAGTGTTATAAACATTTCTGTGTTTTAAAATTGTAATTTACTTGGACACACCATTTCAACGATCTCAGCACAACCAAAATACAACAACAGTGGAAATATTTTCGATTTTGGATTTGTTGATTTCAGTATCACGTGCAAGTTTATTAAATGTCAATGCGTTTATTTCATTTACATCGAGCTGATCATCGGGTTGGTTATGCAGTCCAATTACAGTGATTCAATGAGGTTTTTACGACAAACTTCTTGAAAACTCTCAATAAACGACGTTCCTTTTCGAATATATTCAAGACCAATGTCGTAATAAATACGTCTCAATCGTTTCACTCTTTAAAGGCCTAGTTTAAGGAATGTTTGGCATGATAATCCCCTGCTCTGCATTCCCTGCTAATTGCACTAGTGTCACAGTAGGGGCCAATTTCCTGTGTATTCGTTTAATGGCTCAGGTCATTCAGGGACCACTTCTATAATAAAACTTCCAAAACTGCACAGCAGGATACTCAGATCAGAGATCTCATAAGAGGGGTCAAGGCAAGTAGATTAAGATCAATAAATAGAGGTTGTGTACTGTGCACATTTGTTGTTGTTTTTATGGGGGGTCACTTAAAGAAGGCTTAAACAAGGCCTTTAAGTATGTTCACTAAGAACTCGTAATATGACTTAGTGATAAAGGATGAGCGGAGCTAGCGTAGCGAACGAGCCCTTCTTTATCGCTTGAATTTAAACGGGAAATTCTTCATGAGTATGCCCAGTACGTAATGACTGCCTATCTGCAATCTCATTGGCTCAAAATCTAAATTGTGCTATAAGAAAGGTGAACACTATGAAATTTCACTTGTCGGTTATTGGCTCGGTATTGCTATGCAATTAACGGGAAAGGGAATTGAAATACTGCGGAAAACATTTAATAGTTATCGAAATTAGTTGATGTACTATTGGAACTCGAAATAAAGATGTCTTTATACGACACTGTTTTAGTGCGTTCTATCAATGAAATTAAACCAACTTATATGTATATTTGATTCGCTCATGTTTATGTTACAAAAATGATATTGTCCGTAAATATAACAATGAAAAAAAGAAGAAATTAATGTTATCCTGGACATTTACGAAATAATTATTGTGAATTGTGATATATGGTTGGATGGATTTGTCCGAATAAATCCTTAAATTTGTATTAGACATTGATGAAACTGCCATCCAAACACAATATATACGTCTCACAGATTTCGTCTGTATTATGTATATTGGTCCAGTCACTTGGTATTCAATTTCAGTAGGTTCCATTGTCTCTATGGACCGTTTGCAATTACTAGCAAATCCACACCCAAGCAATCCATTCTCGGTATCGGTCATTATAAATGGAACAAATCTGTCTCATTTGAAAGGGAATTACTGGACTTATTGTCTTAGCATGAAAAGTAGCAGAACAATTCACCATGTCATTGCCCTGTTTTATTGTTAAACATAGTATATACCGTTGATAATTGTATATGATTGCATCTTCCCACATTCAATTGTTAATCGTTTGAAAATATCTATTGTCTGATATATGAAAAATGTATAAGATTAGTAGTATTATTTTGCATACCGAAAATGTTTTATACTCTTTATTATTGCTTGAAATATGTATTACTAATGGGCTGTATGCTTACAGTGAATAAACTGTCTATCTATCTATCTTTCCATGAAATAAAACATGTAATTCTTACAGCCGTTTGTAAATCGATGTTCATTCATGTCATCCTTTGCCAATGATATCATTTAAGACATGAGCTTCAAAAAATAATACATGAATACATTACCATTTCATTGGAAACAACTTTTGATTACTTAACTGGGTTTGACAAAAATAAATATGAACAGCATTAGTATTTCGACAAGCCCTTTTCATTGCTACTTTTATCCGTATTAAGGTTGTTCTGGAACTAAATATTTATATGTGCAAATGTGGCTAAATTTCCAAGGACTATTCGATGGACTGTTACTTCCGGCAACTCTGGGTCGACAAGCGCTTGGCGCTGAACGTGTCAATGCCAAACATCTCCCTGAACATCAAGGTCATGGATAGGCTTTGGTACCCAGACACAGTCTTTCTGAATGGCGGGAAATCATTCGTCCACATGATCCCGATGCCAAACAAATTCTTCCGGATCAACAAGGATGGAACCGTCTTTTACTCACAAAGGTTTTTTGATAGAAAAATGTGTGTGCGTGTGTGTGTTTTATGTACTTATGTTGAGAATTTAATAATGCTGACATTATTGAAGAGTAAGTACTTTGAATTAAATGTAAAAAGTAACTAGAATTATAATGATGGGTTATCTAATTAACATGGCGTTTCCAATTTCAACGTTTCGCTCACTTTTTATGTCCCTCATATTTTTGGCCTCGATAATTATTGTTCTCTTCTTTTTTAAATGATATGGTGAATCCCATAGACGGAAAAATCTACAGTCCAAAACAAATCTCTGCTATTTCGGTGTTTTTATTGAACTTCAAGTCAATTTAGTGAAAAAACCCCATATAAGACCCATTCACTCTTACTTTAAGCAAACCTATTAATATTTGCTGGTCTGTTCCTCAAAGAGAAATGTCATACCATAGATGGGGCTTTGCGTTCGCTCCATGGCGCTCTAAATCCTCTGGTTATATATTGTGCTAGTTTAGAAAGTGCGCTAACATTTGTACAGTTTTATATGCTCACTTGGTTCAAATAGGTAATATTAAAAAACCTTAATTTCAGAGCATGAACCAGTGAAGTGAAATACTTTTTAAAGACAAGTGCATTTTACAATTCAGAAAATGTTCTACCACAATGGTGCATGTTCATATTTTTTCTATTTTTCCTCAGACTGACAATTACAGCTACATGTCGGATGCGACTGGAGAAGTATCCCCTGGATTCCCAAAACTGCCATCTCTATGTAGGAAGCTGTAAGACAAATGCACATTTGCTAACTACATACATATTGCTGTCAGCTGCCTATTTGCATGTGTCGAAATTCTCGGGAATGAATCACATTTAAACATATTTTTAAGAACAATCCCGTAAAAGCAATTACCCCCTGTCAGTAGCAAATAGATATATTGTAGGCATAGCTTTTAATATGTCAGCGAATGCCAAATAATAGTTTAATAGTTGATATAAAAAACAGCGTTAAACGCGACTCGAAAACGAAAAAATATATTGTTTTTAGTAAGTAACCTCGATAAAATAATAATCAATATTATTATTTTATTTATTTTATTATTTTATTATTATTATTATTATTATTATTATTATTATTCTTATTCTTATTCTTATTCTTTTATTATTCTATTATTATTATAATTATTATTATAATTCTTCTTCTTCTTCTTTTACTTCCTCTTCTTCTTCTTCTTCTTCTTATTACTATTATTATTATTATTATTATTATTATTATTATTATTATTATTATTATTATTATTATATAATCTCAACAAAAATGTAGAACAGGTACCAAATGAATCGTCATTAATCGTTATACTTGACAAAGACAATTTATTCCATTAACCTCATTATCCCACGTGACCATGTCCTTATCGCCAGTCGCCTATTCGATCGATGACGTCATCTACGAGTGGAGGTTTGGGGCCCAGAAGTCTGTAGAGATTGCTGCCGGCATGACCTTATCCCAGTTTGACCTTCTTCAGACGCCCTGCTTCAACCTCACGTCAACAATCAGAGGAGGTGAAGGTCATTTTTTCATATTACATTAATAGCATGAAATTGTGTCGAACATTATTATCCAACTTTCTTAGATGTAAAATCTTGTTAATTAATCATGAAATAGTGTGTGTTTTTTCGGGGCAATTTTTTGAAGTTGAGAAAAGATGTTACCATTGCATGTACGGCAAATAATTCACGGTTTGGAGTGTATATATCAAACACTAGAATGACGAAGAATCTGACGTTAATTGCCTCTAAAGGCGCACAATATAAGTTGATGCAAAAACTATTTTTTATTATAAATGTATCATGCATTATCTTGTTAGCTCATTTGACTTTAATGATCAAAACAAAAACAAAGGATATGATTTGTGTTTGTTCAGATAAAAATAATAAAAGCGATATTTTGGCGGCGCATTTTTACATGGGAATTAGCGGCAAACAAAATATTTATTAAGGCTAATATTTGTTTTAACTGAATACTTACCATATGATTTGTTTTATTTAGACTAAAGTCAAATGAATTTAACATGAGAATGCGTTAACAACTGCACAACCTGTACTGTGCGCCTTCAATCCTTTATTGGAATTTATTTCAACTTGCCTCCATGGGTGGCAGTATCTGCCAAGGATAGAATACTTTACATAATAACATAGTAAGCATAACTTCAAAAAGCACATGTGTCGTCAAACCTGATATCGGCAGCGATGTATGGATCAACTAAATGAAACTACACTGGAACGAACGAATATTTTAAGGATTTAAAATGGTCCAATGTATATACATGTACTTATATATCTATAAATCTCTCTCTCTCTCTCTCTCTCTCTCTCTCTCTCTCTCTCTCTCTCTCTCTCTCTCTCTCTCTCTATATATATATATATATATATATATATATATATATATATATATATATTACCACTCCTTTACGAAACTGACTGCTAAGATACTTCCAAATACGTCGTCTTCGTTTTTGTACTTTAGTTTCTCCCTTGTAGCACCCCATTCCGTATTGGCGGTTCATTTCTATTTGAGGCGCCACATGGGTTTTTTCGTTATCAATGTGTACGTGCCGTGCCTGCTGTTGGTTGTCCTCTCATGGGTCTCCTTCTGGATCAACCGCGAGGCCACTTCTGATCGGATCGCCTTGGGTAATGAGGAAGTTTGGCGCAATATTACAATTATCCCATGACTACTTTATTTAGTTAAACAGTTCTACAAAGTAATAAATGAAAACAATTATTCTTCTTGTTAATATGATCATGTACAGGTGTATTCAGTCAAAACTCAAGTCTGTTCTATTATATGGTCGTTTGAAACTAGAGCAATACAATTATCTAGTAATGTGGCCAGTATTGATATGGAAATTGTGTGAGTTCGACCATTTTTGTTAATATCCTTCAAAGCTACTGAATATTATAGGTAAAAAAAATCTCGTAAATTCAAATTGTCGTGGATATCTCCGGACATGTACATATTAAGTCCAGACTAACACATGAGTGTCTGTGATATGGGGCGGTAAAGTAACAATAGAATAATATGGACCTGTTGGACGTATAGAGAGCTTTATATGTGTATATCTTTTTTAAATCTAATATATTTCACTTTGTTTGACTGATAAATTCAAGACACAAATTCAAATATTTTAATTGTTTAAGACTTATTAATAAGTTGTGGTTGATAACCATAACTATTTTAATTTGTACATTTTATTTTTCAATTCGAAGGCACTATGACTGTGTTAACTATGACATTTATCGGATTGGACAACCGTAACGACCTCCCTCGTGTCTCCTACTCTACGGCTCTCGACATCTATGTGGCAATCTGCTTTGTGTTCGTCCTTGCCACTATCATCCAGTTCGCTGCTGTGCACTACTTCACCAAGTTTGGCTGTGGGGAGGGGCCGCAACTCGTCAAGTACATCGCCAAGGAGGTTGAGCTTGAGGAGATTCTCGAGGATCAGGTAGGGCACGGGGTAATGGTGTTGGTGATTTATGCGAGTGTCGTTGCCCAGAAAGCGGTGTTACATGTGTGTTAATGGTTAAAAAAATATTGTTGAAATCAGGGTTTGTAATTGACTAGGGCATGTTCAGCTGGAAAAGTATACTTATAGCTCTAGAACGCTTCGTGATATAAATCCATTACTTTCGTCGTATAATAATTGCTTTTGTGAAAGTTTTACTAAGCCGTTTGCATTCTTTCATATCTTATTCAGAAGATCAAACTTGGAATAACTTGAGTAGCTAAGTAAGCCTGATTGTTTGGAATATTCGTCTGAACTTCTAAGAATATATGATATTAAAAAACAATACACAACAAAATGTCAAAAACTCTCATTAGAATTGCTAGTAAAATAAGACCTACAAAAGCAAATAACAAATGAAAGATTTACAGGCTGCAGTCAAGTCCAAACACGATAAATGTATCTCTTTTTATGTTTAAAAATGTAGGAAGATTGAGAAGAAATTGCAAAACTGTGTACAATGGCCATAAATTAGAAAAAGTGAATACATTTACGTATCAAGATTTGTTTTTACTCCAACTGAGTCTTTTTCGAGAGCTATTACATAATAATATTGCTGTGATCATATGGCTTTCTAAATACAATGTTACGCCATTTTACCTCGACGTACTTGTAAATAAACTCTTAACGCCCTTTTTCAGAACGAAATGACAAATATACAGATGGAACAATAGTGTTACTTTTAGTCAATTTGTTCAGCAGGAAGACGCAATGTCGACGAGGTCCATCGAAACCGTCCTGGAAAACGGCCACAGGAGACAAGCGTTCATTGAAAGAGATAAGCAGCCCGAATCGATCCTCTTCAAATGCTGGAATTGCTTTTTCGGCACCAGAAATGTCCGTCACAATACCGTATTTACAAATGCTTTAGGACTAAATAGCGTTAGCAAGATTGATAAATTATCTCGAATTATTTTCCCGGTCGTATTTCTTTTCTTTAACATTCTATATTGGTGTATATATCTCTCGGATGCCGCGCAGTTAAAATGAGTGAATGGATACTTTATTTTGTTGAATTGATGTGCCACGTTACCAAACCGTAAAGCACCATTCATGCGTTTATGATATATTGTGCTATTCATAAGGTCTGTAATGATATCGCTCTAACATTATTCACATGGTATTGAAAATAATATCTGTACAGAATAAATGCCTTGTAGACTGATGCTCCAATTCTTTTATATGTGCCGTGATAAATGATATGCCCTAAAACAGCATTTAGAATTGAAAAAAGATAACGTATTGTTATTGTTTTTAGATAGAAGAGCTTAAAGAGAAAAATGTTGGCAAATAAAAAATAGATTTGTTCGACCTTTTAAAAAGGGTGTTAAATTGAGCGAAGAGGACACCGCTCGTCTAAACAAGCAGCGGTCCAATGAGACCATGAAGAAATACGAGGAAAGCCAGCCGGAGATAAATAAGGTCACCTAACTATACATAATAATCAAGACAACATACATGTCACATTTACCTTTTGGTCAAAACGTTATTGTATATGTGATGACTAGAATATGACGTTTTGACTATAGGTTAAGCAAGTGAAAACCTCTCCATTTGGTTTTAAACATTTTAACGACGTAATTCAGACGTTATTACCAAAATGGGTATAAGAAATAGTAAGTCAAAACCTTACCATTTGGGTAAAACCAGTTAACGTCGTGTGTACCAAAATGTGGACGTTTATCAATAAGATTTAATCGCATACGCTCTCGTTTTAAGGAATGAATTGCGGGGCTGATGTCATTATCGGGGTATGAACGCAATTGGGTTGGTCAATGTGTGTGGAGTCCGAAGGACTCCACGCGTACTTTGACCAACCCAATTGCGTTCATATCCCCGATAATGACATCAACCCCGCAATTCATTCCTTATATTTACACCAATAGTTCATTATTTCATTCAAGAATTGTTAAAAAAATACTTCATTTCATTAAAGACAACCTTTCAGTAATCCGTTCTTACCCATTCTGTAAATAGAACGACCCGACTATAACCGGAAACATTTTTTTCAAATGACGTCACAATAACGCGGGAAAAGATCAACCACTTGAAATCACTTTCAAACGTAAAATCAAAGCACTTCTGGTACCAATATATTTAAAATATAATAAACTAACACTTGATCTATATTTTACGGGACCTGCAGACACAATACAACCAATAACAAGATCAATAGCGTTCATGTATATTGTTATGCAATTACGATCCGAACATATCCGAAGATGTTGCGTTCATTGATTGATGAACGCAACTGCCGAAAGGCAATTCATTTAAGGAACGGAAGTTGAGGTGTAAATATATGGTCATTAAAATGACTTTCTGACAAACGTTTGAAACGTTTACAACGTGACATCTGTTGTTGAAAGTCAATTACTGTAATTGAGATGTTTTGATTGCTACATCTTCGGTCAAGTACCCATAACAACATACACCCAATGCTTCATTAAATCGTTTAAACAAAAAAGGAACGTTTCGACTTCTTTTGATTGTAGTTAAACCTATCCAGTAACGTGTTTAATTAAACCCTTTGAACTGATATTTAGGCTCTCTACCTTCATAGTAAAAACAACTGATTTTCAGTAAAAAAAACACTTCGAGATACGTAAATAATACGTTTGCATGCCGACTTTGCCAACAGTGCATTTAAAACTTTAAAAAGGTAAGGTGAATATTTGTTATTAAATAAATACTGAAACGTTTTCACCGAAACTGGGACACTGACCTGTAAAATATGTTGTTAAATTGGTCGGATTCAAACCGTCTCAGTTTCAAACTGAGGTTACACACTATTACGTCGACCATTCGTTGTGATTTCTCGCCTACTGACACAAGAATTACCTATATAGTTCATCAACAAATCTATTACAGCCTACCGGATAAGTTGCATAGTCCAAGATCCAATTTCAGACCTTAAGTTATAGTGTCAAAACCTAGTAAGATTAGACTGACCTACTGACCCCTAGTGGTCATCGACTTGTCAACGCAAAACTTTATCTACGTGTTTATGTCATAGATCCAACTGTTAAGTGATACAAGGCAAGCAATTGATGAAGTTTCTTTGCCCTAGGTCGAATCGTTTTTGGAGTATTTCGCTTTTTTCCAAAACATTGTTGCCCAAGCCATTTTATCACAAAAATTGAGGACCAGTCGACTATTCAAGACCAATCTAACAAAGAAGTCATAGGTGCAAACGTTCATAAGCTGTGTAAACTTTTCGACTGACGAACAATCATTCGCGAACCTATAACCCCCTATTTGGAAAAAGGGGTGCAAAAGGGCCAAAATATTTCCTTAGTATTAACTTAAGCTGCCTTCTATAAATATACAATTGCATGCCTACCATACGAAATAGCCCATCTATAACCATATCACCTAACCATTTGTGGCAAAGGATAAACAACCTTCAGTTTTATTCAACAAACTAATCAATGCAAAACACATTGTACATATAAATAAAGCAATGTCCATTGTCGTTGCTCAAAACAAGTTGCAAAAGGTCAAAGCCATGGTATGTAAATAAATAAAATCATGAGTATATCAACTAGTTGGAACATACGGCGGCGCTTTTTAAACAAGAAACACGTTGGTGTCATTATAAGCAGATCTAACAACAGCGCGTGCTTAATGACACATACTTATGTCTAACGTAAGTACAATATATGTTGACAAAGAACTTCAAAAGTCCTTCACCTATATAGCAGTTCAAAAAATATTCTGACCGAGTCTGATTTAAGTAAGGCAAAAACTCGTACTCTAACCAAATTTGATTGAAATCGAATTGAAGGAAATTTAAGGAAATAAGGCTTGGAGAAAGTTATGTTTTGTTGTTGTTGTTGTTGTTGTTGTTGTTGTATTTATTTATTTATTTATTTATTTATTTATTTATTTATTTATTTATTTATTTATTTATTTATTTTTTATCTTTTATATTATTTTTTTTGGGTGTGTGTGTGTGTGTAAATAATACCTTACGCACTGTTTGACTCAATGTATCCAGTATTCAATCCTAGTATACTTCTTTCAAAGAAAACAATTGGCATCATTGTCTGATAACCTTATGTTTGATCTGATGACTCATACTCAAAGATGACCCACCTGTATATTAAACATGATGACCAAGTTACTGGAATCTTGGGTAAAATATGTATCTTATGTCTGGCACATCACAGTCCATAAATTTCTTCTTAAAAATCTGTCCAGATATCACAAACATTGCGTAGAATTAGCTCTGTGTTAAAAGATTTTCAAACAATTCACAATGTTTTTTTTTTTTTGCTTTTCAAACGAGTATGATGACATTTCATAAAATTCCATGAAGGCACACACTCTGATCAAACTTCATAAATGGCGTAAAACGTAGATTACAAGATTTTTGTAACATTTGACCTATTTATCTTATTTTCGACTCGACAAAACTCATTCTTTGCTTATATTGTATTGAGATGCAGGCATGATAGTTTCATGAAGGGGTAGATATTGTGCCATTAAAGGTGTAAAAAAGGCTTGTGTACTTTTTTACCTAAAGGCTTAAATTCATGACACCACATGACCCAAACATTAAGGAAATCTTAATCACATAAAGCCAAACATTCTAAATAGGCATGGAAAACCAGATACAAAATGTTTAGAAATACCATATATGCCAAGAAAATACGAAAACATGTGGATAAAATCAACACGTTCATTTGTAAACATGGCACCGTAATCCACATTCTGTGAAAACTCATTTTTATCTTTAAAGCTATGATACCAAACTAAGATGCCGATCGAAGAATGTGGGGGTTTTCGCCACATACTGGAAGCGTACATTTTTTTCAAAAATTAAAGAGAAAGACCACAAGACAACACTTGGTACAAGAATTGGTACTTTTGCTTACACTTCCGCCGTTTTGTTTAATCTGAAACATTTGTTCTCACTGAATGTTTGCATGAAACGAATTTACGTCCTTCCCACTGTTTCAAGTTGCAGGTCCTTACAAGGTCATTGTTCCAAAATACGCCAAAATAATGAATGTTTATTTTCCTCTCTTTTTTCTATTATGTTTTCCATTATGTTTTGTTCTGAATGGTGAGAGTGTACGTACGTTTAATAATCATAGTATGTGGAAATCGGTACTAAATGCTTAGTTTTTACGGACACAGAAACCCCCAAAAAATATTAACCTTCATAGCGTTTAACCTAAATCTGATGGATTATGTTAATGTATACGACACACAACGTAACATCGAACATTCATCGCATAATATTATACCTAACTTCTATAAAACATATAGTGAAAACGCCAGAGTAATATTTTCGACTATCACCCCGCACTATCACCCTCTACCGCACCGCTACCCTCTGACGTCATGAAATTGACAACACACTATAAAAACGCCTCCATATTGGAATTGTATTTGAAAATTATGATTAATAAATATAACTGGCATTGCAACCCAAGGTATTTTACTTGAAGTCTGTATCACTGAATCGGCAATTTTGCAAAAAAAAAAGCAGCAATATTTTCTTGATTAACATGTGAATTTTCATCGAGTACTTATTTTGTCCAGTTTAATAAAATATGTTTTCAGACTGCTTTGAGAATGACACTGCATATTGTCAACGTAAACTTCGGCTTCGCCTCGGTCGACAGTATTAACATCAGATTGACAATATGCACTGTCATCCTCAAGGGAGTCAACATTTATATATTATTCTTGAAAATTGGATCACCAATAACTGAAATGTTGATATTAAGTCAAATGCAAACTGATACTTTCCATGTTAAGTAGTTGATATTGCGTCCTTTGAAAGATTTTTTAACTCGTCACATACGCACACACTAGGTCGCACACTAAGTTTATTGATATCTTATAGAGATGAAGCTACAATTATCACAAACCGGCACTCCTCGGCCATTGTTCAACGAAAACATCTCCTGATGTATGTCGGTACATCAGTCCAACCAGTTCGTAAAATTAATAAATAAATACAAATAATTAATTGAAGTGTTTAAACATGTATTTTGTATTTGATTTCCAGTAATGTTTCTTATTGCATAAATCAATAATCTCTATACGAGTTAAGTACATAGGCTCAACTGCTTAATTGAATCAACTACGCGATGTACTTCCAACGAGGTCAAATGTAAAGAGTTACTGACATTGTAAACCGTCGATATACATCCAAGTTTGTCTTTAAAGGAGTTCCGAGTACATTTATCGCCTGCCCTACCTTTCACAGTATATAAGTCGATACAGTATTCGTGAAACAAAGACCACCAGTTGTTCAAAACAGGAAGATGTGTGCTAAAATCAAGACGAAACAATGGAAATAGAAAGCAAATTAGCTTGCAGCTTGTCGTCGCCAGCTTCCCTTGAAAGATCTCCTAAACTGATGGATGCGAATGAACTGTTACCTTTGATAAATATTGAAGCGTACGTCGAAAACGCCCGAGCAGGAATTTGTGCTGCAGAAGAATCCGAGTCAAGCGACAACATCACCAAGAGCATTGTAAAAAGTCTGGAACCGTTAAAATGTTCACTGTATCTTACCCCAAACAATCTGTGCCTGACGCCTATTCTAGCACGTGGAGCAGTCTCTCTTAGAAGATCTCCTCAACAGACACCACAACCTAGAATGAACCTATCGCTCGATTGTCTTACGGTTGAATCGTTCTTTAAGAACATGAAGTATGATCCTCCATCTCCGAGTATTTTCCCAAGCTCACCGAGTTCATTTTCAGTCAACTCATTGTTGCCAACCTTCGGAATGGTCTCCAACGCCTTCTGCATTTGGCTTGCCTGTCATGTCACCTATCTGCCTGTATCAAGAAAGCTTAAGGTTGAAGTGGAAAAGGAGGGAAAACTGCTGTATGAATATGCTGAGAAGAAATGCAGCATTACATTCAAAGTCTTCCTTCTACCTGGTAAACTACAAAAGCAGAATGTGTCTGTCTTTTCAAATCATTCGGGACAAAACAAAAAGACCACCGCCATTTTCAAGGGTTTCGACGAATCACAGTACAAGTCTATGAAGATAGGAGTACGACTGTTTATGAAAAAAGGATTCTTCAAAAGGCGAACACTGGTTCGGGAGTGGGTTGTCCCTCTGGCAGATGTTGACCTCCAACGACAAAAAGACATTTATTGGATAAAGCACGAGGAATCGTTCTAAAGTACAACTCTTTTATTTTTATTTCGTTTAGAGTCTTTTGTTAATATTTTGAGTGTAACTGTTACGTGCTTTTTATTGTCTTGTTAACATATTGTCTCCGGTCATTTTGACGTTTAATGTTTTACCACTGTCGATGTATTGTAGAACCATTACATAATCATATTTTATTTTAATCTTTAATTATACTATATATGATTGTGATCTTATTTTGATATAACACAAACCCCAATGATCACAAAAATCAATTAAATTTGTATATATAACTATATTTCAATGGTATGTTTGATTAAATAAACCATATAGGAAGGACAACAGGAATGGTTACAATTCTTTTTATACTAATAGTCGATCTTTAAATTTCTTCTCTTAATTTTGCATAAAAATACACCGTTTTTATTTTTTTTGGTAACAATATAAGTATTCATTTCTATCCTCATGTTCTGTAAATATTTATATTGTTATCACACGTATGTATTATACTCGTGGTGTATGTATACCATTCGTATGTTGTATTGTTAATACTTCAATAAACTTTCAAAGCAAAAGGTATGACCTTAGTTGAAAAAAATGATATGAACAGTATATTAAAAGCAAACGGAACAGTTAGACTAAGTTCTATCATACATAACTATCATACATAACAAGTTTCCTATCATACATACATAACAAGTTTCCTATCATACATACATAACAAGTTTCCTATCATACATACATAACAAGTTTCCTATCATACATACATAACAAGTTTCCTATCATACATACATAACAAGTTTCCTATCATACATAACAAGTTTGTCCGTTCTAAGAGGGAATAACAAGTAAACGTTGTCGATTTTAGGGGGAGACAAGCGAGCCTCGGGTGCGCCCCCCCCCCCCCAATTTTAAAGAGTTCTGAGACGTTTCTATGAAGTAACCTTGATAATAGTCACGCTAAACTCTTCTTTATTTAATTCAAGATACGGATAGTGATTTAGTGTATATGAAATGAGAGTTTTTCAAAGAGTTCTGAGACGTTTCTATGAAGTAACCTTGATAATAATCACGCTAAACTCTTCTTTATTTAATTCAAAATACGGTAAGTGATTTGGGGTAAATGAAATCAGATACTTAAGTTTGTTTTGCTTAAAGCTGCACTCTCACAGATTGATCGTTTTAACAACTTTTTTTCGTCTTGGAATAAGCCATTAATTTGCGTTAACGTCAGAAAACCGGTGATATAAGACTGCTTACCAACGATCAGATCGCACTTTTAATATTTGTACTTTCAAAATCTAATGGTTTATGGTTAAAAGCGTTAGTAACGCTTTAAGGATAACGATTTTCTCGGTATAAAACATCATTTTTGAACGTAAGTAAGGAAACTGCGATCCTATTTTTTGTCAGTAGTCTTTTATTACCGGTGTTTAGACATTCACTTAAAAATTGGTATATTCCAAGAAAAAACAAAATAAGTAGTCAAAACTGTCAGTCTGTGAGAGTGCAGCTTTAAGCATAGCAAACTTAAGTTTCTTATTCATTTTCTTTAAAATGAGAATCTGTGAGAGTTAAACTTTCAGATTTGTTGAGAAATTGCGATCAGATCCTCAACAAGAGACACACAGGACAGCAGTGTTTACACATGTATATATGGTAATCAATACTTCGACTGACAATACGCATAACACCTATATACTGACGGATGCAATGGCTGTACTTCGACTGATACAAATGTAGTAGTTGTTACGTTCGCTTCATGACTAAGAGAGGTCTTGAGCTCGAGCCATAGTGAAACCATGTGCACCCATTTTGTCATAGTTATACCATTTTGTTATCCTTTTGCATATAAGAGTCATTTTTTAAGTGAAAAGGCAAAGAAACGGTATTATTCCGTTGCTCCTCAGTACGATAACAGGTTTTCCGTGTTCCGGGAACAATATTATACAATACAATGCCGTGTCTATGTGGCGTGTTCATAAACAATTATGTTCTAAAACAAAGCGCTCCTGACGAAATGGAGACATTTTTGTTATAAAATGAAGACTTTGTTTTTAGTCGGAAATCTCCATTTATTTCTCTGTTATTTTAGATGTATGCTGTCCTAGGAGAGTTAACTTTAGCTGTTACATCGACGAATAGTTAATGGCTTGTGTGCATGCATGCGAATTTCGACAGAAATAAATGGAAAATGTTGCAGGCTCTTTCCTTTTACTTGAATTTCTCCAACAATCATAAGTCCTTTAAAAAGGAATCAAACTCCATTGTTATTGTTTTGTTCCAAATTGTGTTATGTTCTTTAAACGAGTTTTGAGAGTGTTACGGTAAAACAATTTATAATATAAGCACGATAAAACATAAAAGCAAGATAAAAATAAATAAAAGCACGATACAAAATAAAAGCACGATAAAAAAAATAAAAGCACGATAAAAAAAAGCACGATAAAAAAATCATGTTCAAGACTGTATTGTGGCTATATGAACTAAGATTCTTAAATGAAGTACCACTAGCGGATTCAGGGGGTGGTGGCGCACCCGGCGCGCGTCCCCCGAAATCGTCCAAGTTTACTTTTTATTCCAACATAGGAGAAGACAGGTAATGAAATACGCCAAAAATGCACCATTTCGGACTAGAAATTGTTACAATCCCCACCCCCGAAAAAGATAAAATTAAAAAAAAATCGTTTCTGAGGGAGGGGCGCAAGTAAAATGGGTTCGCCCCTTTAGTTATGCCCCTTCTAACGTCGAATCTTAGATCCGCCCTCTGCGTACGCTTAGCACTTTTATAGTCATTCAATCGGCATGGAAATAGCTTGTGTCCCAGTGTTTAAACATTTCTGACTTTATTTTTTTTCCTACAATTACAATAATATAATTGTAAAATTATGTGTGCTACTTCGTGCTTCGGCATTGAGTTTATATCAGAAGTACTTCAATTGGACGAATCAATTCTTAAACGTATTACGCTTAACACATATAGAGAAATTTAACCGGCATGGTCAATGTGTGTTTACCACGTGATAAATTACGTCATATATGCTACGTCGGAAGGCAAAATTTTGCTTAAAATAAAGACTTAAATCGAAGATAACGTTTCGCTTACCACCCCATTTTAAATGAAACAAGGTCAGTATATGCCGCTTAAAGAGCCCCATCTTAGTTTTATAACCGGAGTTTGATAAGGTGACTAGTTTCATCAAACACTTCGTCAGACGGCAGTATTGTGAAAAGGTTTGTCGAAGTGTTATAAGAAACTAAACTCTCAGTCAAACTCTGATAAACGGCCGAAGGCGGGGCTCCGTAAGCGGCATAAACTGCGCTATGTTTAATTTAAAATGGTAAAGAAAATGAAAAGTTATCATTGTTTCAAGTCTTCAATCGAAGCAAAATATTGCCTTCCGACGTAGCATTTATGACGCAATTTATCACGTGGTATACTCACACTGATGGTGATAGCTTGTGTCTCGGTGTTTAAACATTTATGGCTTTATTTTAACTTACAACTACAATGATATGTTTGTGAAATTATGTGTGCTACTTCGTGCTTCGGCATTGAGTTTGTATCAAAAGTATGAGATCTGTGTTCAATATTAGGAATTAAGGAAAACATAAATAGGGATGCCTTGAGAGCAGGCAATCGGTTTGCTATCAGCGATGGAATTAAATCATCGAAATATATTGGACTTCATTTTTGATGTTTTTTGTAGAAATTTGAAGAACATACCACGCCATGCAAATACGCGGACATGTAAAAATGTTATCATTGTAACAAAGTTTAGTGCGAAATGGACTTAACAGATTAAACCAGGTCATTGATGAAATTGACACCCAAACCTATATAAATGGTTCATATATTTCTTCATATTAATATGTAGACTAATATTGGTCCTTGCATATGGGACTCAGCCATTGTCTCAATAGGCCGATTTGAATTACTAGCTATAGGAAATCCACACCAAGCCGTAGCAAAATTATAAGGTATTACAACTTAAGCAAATCTGTCAAATTTGAGAGAGCCTTACTGTCATATATGGTTGTTACTTTTGGTTGATAATAATCTACTTATAGATCCTTTTCCTTATTTTGTAGACAAAGAAATGTTGGTTGTATGCGTCATATTAGGCGGGTGTGAATCACGAAGGGCGTTGTAGTCATTGTGTTCACAGTTTTCCTAGTAAGTTCTGCGATCCCCTCCCCTTCCCATGCTGTCACTGACCACCAGCGGACACAGAGGGGAGCGCACGTTGCGTCATCCCTTAAGTTCATCCTAAACTCGTCACCCTAAAGTTTTCCATAAAGTCATCAAAGTTTACCTTTAATTTCAATATAGGAGAAAAAAGTAATAAAGTACGCCCAAACTGCACCATTTCGGACAAGAAATTGTCAAAATGTTTTTTTATTGAGTACTTCAAACACCCTGCCACCACTTTAAATAAAAAATCGGTTGCAATGGAGTGGCGCAATTACCACCCCCCCCCCCAACCCGCCCCCTCCCTGGGTTATTCCCCATCTAACGCCAAATCCTATATCCGCCCTGCTGACTGTCATCATCACCCAGATGCCATGTGTGTATTCAATGGTATAGTACATGAATATCAATGGTTCGCGTGCGAAACATGCATGTATATGGCTAATTATCAAAACTTTGTTTGATTTGACCGGAGAAATATCCCATGGGTAGTATTTCATATGCAACTTAAGTCAATCTTATGGTCATACATCATTGACTTCATTCACTATATTGGTCAGTTATTAATAACAAGTAATCCGATTAGCTACATCGTTCTTAGATCCAATTAAGACCTATATTGAATACCAGACCAGGATACCTAAACTGCATTCCTCTATATGTGTAGTAAGTTGGAACAGACATGATTATTTGCTTACTTAATAAATACAAATGGCAGTTTCTTATAAGCAAACTATTTTACGTACAAGTACATGACAGCTCTGTGAATAAGTTGATGGTGGCATCATTCCGTGTATATACGCATATGTTTTAGTTTATTCCATGCGCTTTTGTGAACCAATATCAAAATCACAGCTCAATTATTTTGATCCAATTATTTCGGTTGCAAATGGTCATTCAAAAGCAGTATGTACGCCAAATTAGATGTTTTATGAAGTCAAGTATCGCTGAAGTGTACCTCAGGGTTAACTAAGGACGTTTCAAAGGCGGTTTTGAGAGACTCCCTCGTAAATTTATCGTTGATTGTGATATTTACTTCGAAACCGAAGTATTTTTGCGATACTGGGCAAAGAGTAAAATAAATGCTCAACACTTATATATCTGTAAACAATTGACGAACACACACTGTGCAAAAGGTGTATAACCCTTTGCACATGCACAGGCGAGCCTAATTGGCTCGAACTCGCTTGGCTCGATTTCCTCGTTGGCTCGAACTGTATGTAAAGGACCGGTTTTGTAACTGAAGTAAAGTATTCCTGCTTGGCTCGAGCTTCCCGAGGCTAGAGGTAGTTTCGCCGGTCCCCTTTGAGGTCGAGTCAAAGGGGTTCGACTGTATGTCAACATTCCTAGATATCTCGTTGAAAAACAACATGTGTGAAACAAAACCGTTTTTAGAAAAATACTTATGAAAACCTAACTGGAATAACATGTAGTTGTTTTCGGGAATATGATAATTTTCAATAATCACCTGCCTTAGTCGTCACGCCTATTTACAGGACCTGTTTGAAGAACATTCAAGTGCTTTATACCAAATAGTTTCATATAGTGCATATTACAGGCATTTCTGTCATAACTAATCACATCTTGTGTCAGGCAAAGTATTATTTTTTGTATTAGATTTAATCTTAGAATAAAATAAAATGCTAAATTAAATGAAGATATCGCATCTTGCAAAAATTGACGAACCGAAAATACTAATTTTAAAGGACGATTTTACAGTTTGGCCAGTGAAATGTGCATAGAAATGCCTGTTTTGCTTCTGATGAACTGAACAATATACAGGTATACAATTATTTGCTGCTGCTTGGTCTTTTGATCAGTTCGTGACCTTAGAAATCCTGAATAAAAGCAGGAAATATTTGCATAGTAGCCATTCTTATAATAAGTTTAAAATATTTATTTTTATTTTATGTTTTAACATTTATAACAAATATATATTTCGGACATGTAGTTTGGATTAAGTATGAGATAGTCAGAACCTTGAGTTTTATTCCATTCGTAAGAGCAGGGATGTGATTGTCCTGGAAGCTGGAGGGCTGAAACCATTTCGGCCATTGGTTCTTGGGGCACTTTTGGGGTCAAAAGCATACTGCCGTAGATGAAAAAAATGGCGTTTTAGAAGCTCTTTTGAGGGTTCTTCTGACTTTAAATTTGAAGTAAACTGGGATATCAACTCTAACAACCAAAAGCACACTTGTATCTTTTTAATCAGCTAAATAAATAAATATATATATATATATATATATATATATATATATATATATTTTTTTTTTTTTTTTTTTTTTTTTTTTTGGGGGGGGGGGCTGGGGCCATTAGATCCGCGGAATTCCGCGAATCCGCGGACAAATCACATCCCTGGAGCTTATTAGTCATACTTCCAAGAATTATTAGTTACCAATAATGACTGAGATACTCAACCTTTTATGCAAGATTAAGACTATATATTAAGCTACTTTGAATTGCACACTTGTTTCAACAAATACATATTAACGTCTACAACACTTCCGAGACCAACCATTATTCACCTTGGTCTCAACGATTAATAATGGTATTTCAACGTTGTTGCGCCTGCTGGAAATATTTATTAAAGTACGAATACCGACCCGTTTGGCCCAGTGTTTTACTCAGTCAAAATTTACATACTATCACAAATTGAAATTCTGGTATTGCCTTTTGAAACAAGGGTTTCGAGGTTTTTAGTTTCAAGACAATCTTATTTTCGCTATTATTCAACATTAAGTATAATCAAGGCATTGTAACATGCCGCATTCAGCACTCTCAGTGCTTTGATTATTGTACAAGGACGAGCAGATCAAGTTTCCCCCAAACCCTTATTGATTTGACATGTTGTTCAAATGTTATAAGCGATCACTCACAAAATGGGTCAGAAAGAGTCAGTAAATCCTGAGAAGTTCAACATTTTATCGCTCAAATTCATCACCAGGAAATATTTAATGTAAACATTTGCTGCTTGGAAATTGATGCCGTTCATCGCAGCTAAAATATGGCTTAGTTAAGTAACAGTTATTGCACCCACAACCCAAGTTATCCAACTTAATATAAACAAGCGCTTAATCGAATGAACGAGGATAATGGATGACGAAATTGTTTTATACCCTGCTGTCAAAGACAACCTTCAATAACATAGCGTTCGTATTACCCACGCTATAGTCATTATATAACGGTTAAGCTCCGCCTTCTCGAACCTGGTCACTGTTGCCGAATGTGTTGACGTAAACGGGCTATAACACATGTGTAACTGACATGATTAACCTCACGAATGAACTTGGTCGAGGCAATATGCTCACAAATACTTTAACCGAGTGTCATCAACTGGTTCCTTAGTTATAACATAACCTACTATACTTAATGTAAAAAGGGCATAACTGCTGTGTAACTAAGCCGATTAACCAACGGTTGAACTCGAATCAACTAGAACATTATGCCAACAAACACTGTGATCAAGTTTCATCATGTTTGGAAAATACATACTTAAGTTATTATCTGCACAATGTTGAGCTGATGGCGACACAAATAATACCAAGGAATAAACGAAAGTTCAAATGAAATAAACATTTCTTTATGGAATGTTATAGAAGAACATATAATGTATAATATTCTTCTTATCATGAAAGTGTTTGCAAGTTATAATCTTCCAATGCTGTAAGCAAAAGAAGGCATACTGAAAAAAGGTATGCTACGCAAATAATATGACAATCTTATTGGAAGTTTTATTGCATTTATTTGTGTAAGTCAGAATGTGTTAGAAATAAATATACACCAATCATCACCAGTGGTAATGCATAAGTATTCTGTAACATGATCACAGTTTATTTGAAAGTTATGATTTCACAGAAGTGTAAAATAAATCCTTGTTATTTCGAGAAGAGGCTGAGTTGAACCAGTGGAATCACTTGCAAGGTTGTCAGGTCAGCTAACACCGCCTAAAACACAGAAAATAGCGCTTTACAAAAGCTGCATTACTTCATACAAAACTTTACGGAATTTCTACTTTGAAGATATTTCTAATTTCTATACATGTATTCAAATTCAAATTTTATTTGTAAAGAAAGGCTACCGGCCCATAATACAACACATACAATACAAAGCATAAGATCTTTAGAGTTGTGATTCCTTAAAGACATTCATTTTTCCTTATCTTTTTGTTTCATTATTACATTTACAAAGAATGCTATATTTTTTATTCGGTCATCGTTTAGACTTTGCATAAGATTTATGAAGTTTTGGAAGTCTTGCCTACCCGTGTACCATTTATAGATATAAAATTGCCTTTCTTACCTGAATTTGTTACATTGAAAGTATACATGAAATTCATCTTCTACACATCTGATATCAAAATTAATTAAGCAATATCTACACAGTCTATTTTCCCTTTCGATACCCAAATGTCGACCAGTCTCAATAAACAATTTATGGCTAGAACATCGGAATCTCGCTAACGATTTTCTCACATAAAATGGTAGATTAATACATAAATATTTTTCTGGATTTAACGAAGTTTTAAAATGCTTATATGTGTCACATCATGTTGAGTCTCCCACATTTTCGAACCAGTTTTGTCTTTTACAATCAACTAACCTTTGCTTAAATGATATTAAAAAATCGCCAACATTTCCAACTTCCTGACTTAGCCAAACAAAACCAAAACCATATTTGAATAATAAATTCTTTACAGATGTAACCCAATTTTTTCTTCCAATATCATTATGTCGTTTAAGCATTATATAGCAGTTTCTTGGATAACGTTCATTGTACATGTAAAGCAGTTTGCACCAGTACTTAATACATTTTACATGATGATCAATACATAGAGGAAACCTCCCGCATCCCCCCAATGCAACACAATCGTTAACATAATTATTTACCCCAAGGAATTCCTTACAATATTGACTTTGTACCTGTTCAAGAATATCAGATATTTCCGTACCATATATTTCAGCACCGTAAATAATTATAGGCTTAACCATTGAATCAAATATTTTAAAGTATTCAGTGTGAGAAAAAGTTTCCAAATGTAAATTAGCATTTAATGGCCGACTGTGTAACAGTTTAGGTGATTCTTCATTTCGGGTGATTCATAAAAAAGTAGGTGTAAAAATGTGTCCAACATTCATAAATTTATTTTGTAAATTATATAAGTTATATAACAAAAATTATGTATGTACACTCATTCATATACATAGCTAAAACCCATTGTTGTGACCTAAAACATTATGTAAATCAATATTAAAAATGTTCACCTCTGCTGCATTGTAGGACTGCACTTTCAGTAAGTTGGTTTTTCGGAAAGAAAATATGGAGACAGCTAACACTGAAAATGGAAATTGACATTCAAAAAAAATCTGACACTATTTTTCAAATATATATCTGAAAAATGTTATTTTACATTTACCATGGGACAACATTACAAACTTTCTTGTTCATTTACTAAATACAATCAGGTATACACAATTTGACAAAGTTTTAAGCATCCAAATAAAACAGATATCATCAGTCATAAGTATATAATACTGTACCAGGAAGTATTTCCAGGGAGTTGTAAGCCAGCACCCTGTCCCAAAGAAGCAGCACCTGGTCACTGTGCAAGTAGCCTGAGAACGCCCGCACCAGCCATTTGAATGCTATACGTAACCTGTGGAATTATAAAATGAGGTCAAATGAAACTGTCTGTGCTAATCATTGCAAAGAAATATACTAGAAACTGTAATTTTGTGTTCAAAAGTTAAAAAAATGGGAAATCACTTACGGTTGACAGCCAACAGATTTCAGGTGGAAAAACAACTCAGCCTCATGCATTTGTAGGAGATTCTCAAAGAGTAGGCTGAGACACACGATACCCTGCAATGTATAATTATTGAGGCAATCAAGAAGGCTGAGACACACGATACCCTGCAATGTATAATTATTGAGGCAATCAAGAAGGCTGAGACACACGATACCCTGCAATGTATAATTATTGAGGCAATCAAGAAGGCTGGGACACACGATACCCTGCAATGTATAATTATTGAGGCAATCAAGAAGGCTCAGATACACACTAGCCTGAAATTGGAGGCTCTTTTCTGTTTAGAATCTCAGTTACAGCCATTTGGCTTATTTCAAGGGGCCATAACCTAGTCATGCATAGGCAGCTCTTGTTGGTTTTCGAAAGGACCTATGATTAAGTCAATATATAACTACTGTCTAAGTTTAGTGAAGAATGGATAAGAAATGAGGCTCCATCTTGTTCACAAGTTATTATAGTAATTTTGACAACTTCAAGGCCCATAACCCAGTCATGCATGGGCGGCTCAGGCTTGTTTTCCGATACCTAACAACTGTTTAAGTTTCACTGAGGTGCACTTAAAACTGAAGAGTTAATCAAGTTCACAAGCAATTGTTTATGGAGCACGCACAGACAACTGACACACTGCCATCGCATAAGCTATGCTGACCTTCATCCAGAGCTTAAAATGAGTGATAGTTTTAAAACGCCAAAAAATTCATTATCCTTTATAATCTGAACATGACTGTTTTATTGCATTACAAAGATATATCTCAGTGCATGATCATATTGCAATGTTGTGACATGATTACCACAAACTATTACTGAAAAGTCTCTTTAATTAATCACCTGTGGATGGGATGAGATGCTGTGAAGCCGGAAGAAATATCTTGTGTAGATCTCTCGGAACACGTAGTACAGCTTCACTGGTTCTTGGTACAGGTAACACAGTGGGGCAACTAGGCAAATGGATACTATAATTACTGTAATGGTCATACATGTAGCACAGTGGAATAACCAGGCTTAGGAATCATATGAATATTACCATAGCTGTACATGTAACACAGTGGATTAACCAGGCATACATGTAGAAATCATAGGAGCTCTTACAGGCATCATGTTCTGGAACAGCAAAACAGGTTCCAAAAAGATAGAAAGACAATTGAAGTAATTGTAAACAGACAATGTTAGTTTTTATGTCACCTTTTAAAATTGAGCATTTCCAGTTACCATATATGTAAAGATATTAACAAAAACTTTAAAAAAAAACTGGTTAACTTTAATGACGGACTATATTCCGAAAATAAGGCAAAGAGAAAGCATTGCCAAAGAAACGACTCTCCTGACATTACATTTATAACCAATCTTACCATACATAGCAAATCCATGGAAGGGGATGACTCCATTTGGAGGGTAGACTACAGCAAAGTTTTCATCCCCAAGTTTTCCCCGAATGTATGACTTGGGCGGGGACGCACTGTTTTTGCCAAAATGTTTGAGCACGTCTGTGTCACGAGTGAATGGAAGGAGAATCTGAAATGTTTAATTGAAATTAATTTTAAAGACCAGCGGCCAAAAGGTCAATGAAAATAATGAGTTTAAGAAATTTAATTATTAAGTTAATATATAATATGACCAATAAAATACTCCAATTAGGAAGGTGACATAAGTTAGGAAATGCGTTAAGATGCTTTATGAATACCAGCCCTGGGCCAGTGTTCATTAAACATCTTAAGTAAGTTCTTAGGTTGATTAGAAGTTCTAGTTGAAGTAGAAGTGTTTTAAACATAAAGGTATAACATAAAATCTGGGACCAATATAATTAATGAAAATAAAGTATTTTAGTTGTTATTCAATTGTAATATTATAATGACCAGTGAGATACTTAAGTTAGAAAAATAACAGATGTTTTATGAATACTGGCCCAGATATGTTTGTATTCCTTAAAGCAACTGTGCACCAGATGATCAATTTGCAAGAAAAATTGTCGAAAACTGTCATAAACTTGGTATTAATGTGTACAATGCATTGAAACTTTCTAACTGAAGTACCACATAGTTTACAATTTATTTAAGTTTAGCCGTTATTTAGTATTTTTCCATTAAAAAAGATTAATGGGTATGTCTACCTAGTAGAATACATTCCTTATGCGTGATTGGCTAGTCGGTGTTATCATGTGATATTACCGAGTTAGGTATATAGCTTAATTATGTCACCCAATTAGAGTAAGCCGTCGTAGCTCAGTGGATACGACACTGGACTGCAATTTTGGCGACACGTGTTCGAACCCGGTCTCCGACACAATTATTTTTTTACATTTTGGTACTTTTTTTACAATTATGATATCAAAGCGTAACACATTCTATTAAATAATTGTTCTGAGATTCGTTACAGAAAAAAACTTTTTTAGGTGCCAATCTGGTGTACAGTCCCTTTAATGCACATGTTTTCCAAGATAAGTATTTTTCTGTCTCCATTTGGTTTCCATAGCAATCCATTCAACAAATTGTCATAGTTCAGCTTTTGCCGTAAACTCAGTAAGCCTTGCTACCAGCTTATGTGCCTGCCCTTGGGTCAGAGTTTTCTATTCAGACCGAGAGAACATGATAGTTATCATTTATGAAGAGATAGATAACTAAGGCGAAATACCATAATAATACAATGTACTCCATGAGAACAGTAACTTTATGTCACAGTATTGCTAAAATAAATGTGCAAAATTTTGAACAGAGATTTCTTATGGCTTTTTAGTTTTTACTAATTAATAAGCTAATGCAATCTTGTTATTTAAATTCTACTCATAGCTTTGAACTGAATATGTTTGGTAAAATACTGTACTTTTGATAAAATTAGCACAGTGTGGAACAACTTGTTGATAACCTGTGTTGTTTGATTCAAATAATAATGTTATCAAGTGTGTCTAAGCCAGTCCTTTAAAACATGATATTTTTCAACTTGTTTAAATCTTACTGGTCAACAATGCAGCCTTCCAGTGGGCAGAATCAATCAGGAAGGAGCTACAGGTGCATAGGAGCAGTGTTGATCACAGATGCATATTGGGTAGTATCAGTCAGGGATGGAGCCACATGTGCATAGTGGGCATAGGGGACAGTATCGGTCAGGGACAGAGCCACAGGGGCATAGTGGACAGTATCAGTCAGGGACAGAGTCACAGGGCATAGTGGACAGTTTCAGTCAGGGACAGAGTCACAGGGAATAGTGGACAGTTTCAGTCAGGGACAGAGTCACAGGGAATAGTGGACAGTTTCAGTCAGGGAAGGAGCCACAGATGCATAGGGGGCAGTTTTGGTCAGGGACAGAGCTACAGGGGCATAGTGGACAGTATCAGTCAGGGACAGAGTCACAGGGAATAGTGGACAGTTTCAGTCAGGGAAGGAGCCACAGATGCATAGGGGGCAGTTTCGGTCAGGGAAGGAGCCACAGATACATAGGGGGCAGTTTTGGTCAGGGACAGAGCTACAGGGGCATAGTGGACAGTATCAGTCAGGGACAGAGTCACAGGGAATAGTGGACAGTTTCAGTCAGGGAAGGAGCCACAGATGCATAGGGGGCAGTTTCGGTCAGGGAAGGAGCCACAGATACATAGGGGGCAGTTTTGGTCAGGGACAGAGCCACAGGGGCATAGTGGACAGTATCAGTCAGGGACAGAGTCACAGGGAATAGTGGACAGTCTCAGTCAGGGAAGGAGCCACAGATGCATAGGGGGCAGTTTCGGTCAGGGAAGGAGCCACAGATACATAGGGGGCAGTTTTGGTCAGGGACAGAGCTACAGGAAATTAGGTCTGCTATAATGACAAGTTTAATTCAAAGCTTCAATTGTAAATTCTTTTTTTTTGTTTTACTACTTTATTCTTACTGTTTGTTTTGAAATATTTATAATTATCACTACAGACCCAAATGATTAATCATATTATATGATCATTGATGAGAGGGTCCAATAACGTATATAATTATATAAATGTTGCCATCCTTGACTGATACACTGAGTGAACCCTATGCATAGCTCACCAGGAATAGGGATGATTGTTGTTTGCAAACATAAAGGGCAAAGAAGTTCATTGGATATGATTGTAGTTTGCACAATAAAAAATATACGGCAAGAAGTACAATTGGATAAAACTGAGAAAACAAACTGTTCAGGTGTTGTTCTGATAATAAAAAAGTGTGATTCCTGATCATTGGCGTACATATAGTAAAAAAGGACAATACTTTGGGTGTTTTTATCACATATTTCTACATGTTCAAATACTCTGTTACTTTTTTGGTTCAGTTGGGTAAACATCTTGAAAGAATAAGTGTAATATTTTAAGTGAAAAAGATGTTCCATATGTTCATGTGGTGAATATATTTTGTGTAGATATAACCACCTGTTTGAAATCAAATATCGGACTTGTATTTGATACAACTATATTAGCAAACGTTTCATTTGCTGTTAATTGAGGATACCACAAGTCTGAAGTTTTTAACAGTACCTGCAATATCCATCCCCAATTAAGTGCAGTATCTTCTCCACATTTTGACAGAGGATAGAAATCGAACAAAGGGCAATAACTCAAGAACCACTGCAGCCTGAGTCATGGTTTCTGTGAACTGCATTTTTCCTCAATTAAATTTATCTGTGAGTTTGAAGTAAATGTATCAATGGGTTATGCTCGAGATAAAAAATGAAATGGACCACTGATGCCTTGGTATGTAACAGGTGTTGTGTGTAAATACTATGAACACAACTCATCATTATATCAAAATTTGTCAACATTGCAACGAGGGTTGTATCAATTCAAATGTTATGATTTAAAACAAACCTGATATAAGAAATCCTCAAATACGAAATACTGGTCATCGTTTGTGGCAGTCAGTTTTACATCCTGAAATATTGGGCAATGTAGTCATATTTCCATTTCAAACAAACATCATTGGCTTAAACAATACTCATTTTGATACAGTATATGAAAGAATGCGGATAAATATTAAAAGAATTCGTAGGGAATACAATATAGAAACATTAGTATGAGGTAGTTTATATCATAAATGGTATATGCTTAGAAAACGAACAGCATATGCGATGTCCCTCTTCTATCATTCCTTGAACTGCTAATAAATATGTGAGAGTTGGTGTAAAGATTTGAAAAGGGTATAACAATGCCTGTGAAATGTATGCACTTTGACCGGTAAATGAGAATCAGAAGAATGTATAGGACAGACTGATACCAGTAGGGGACAAAAAGGAATAGAAGTAGGAAGAAATGGGGACGGGTCATTGCTACGTGGTATAATAGACAGGTCGGTTTAAATGTACATAAAATCAAATCTGTTGGTTATCTGAATGTAATTCTGGACATGTTTAGAGAACTTTGCATTAAACTGGTCCATGACATCATTGAATCCAAAACGAAGGAGTCAAAAGGCATGAATGCTGATAACTGGTCAAACAAGTTTGGTTGTATTCATGTGTATTTTGGTTAAAAGGATAGGTAAAACTGAAGTAAAATATATCTACCATTTCACCATACTGTTTATATGAACGGTTTACTATAAATTTAGAAAGCAACTGTTCATTTAGGTTGCTACAATGCATACATAGACTGGCATGAGTAACACTCAACTCTCTTGTCACATTCTTATTAAATCTGTAGGATAGTTTCCTTGTAGTTGCTCAGATTAAGTTTAAAATCTGGCAGATATGGGGAAGACTAAATATCATTGTGGAGGCAATGATTTTCACAAGGTTATATTTGATTGGAAAATGAAATGGATATGAGACTTCCTGGCAATGATTCTGAGATTACTTGAATTCCGAAGTATATGAAGTTGTATCATTCAAACATGGATAAATAAAAGGTTAAAGATTGAGAGAGTTTGTTGGGCAGTGTGAACTTGTGTTTGTTTGTCCTGTCTTTCAGAGAAGTTCAACCGAAGTTTTATTATATAGATTGTTGAGAAACACAAGTCAAATGGCACCAGCTGTATATAATTATTGCCGCCATGTGTTGCAACTGTTCAACATCGTTTTTATTGGCTTTCAAAAGAGGATGTTCCAGGCAATGTCTGTGTATTCAAGTACGGGCCTTATAAAAAAGGTATATATTCATTCGAGTGACCTACAATCAGAGACAAACTGAGAATGAATGAATTATAATAATATGCCGCCAAGCATTTTGTTTGAGAGACGAACATGATCATGCCATGAGCACATACTCAAAAGGCTAAAGTGTTTATGCTATGTTTCTTCGTAAATTTGGATGTTGTTCATATTAACAGGTGGATGCACAGGTTTGTTGGTCTATCTACAGAAGATGAGTGTTTCAGTTTTTACCGGGTTGAATGATACCTGCCATCATTCTGCTGGCATGGATATGACCAATATCTTTGTTAAGATTATCAGGAGCAAAAATAGGATCTTCAGTGATAATAATATATATAGCTGTGTCAACTGTGATGCGACAAATAGGTGACCGTTTTTCAAGAACAATGTTGTAGACTAAGCAAGATATGGCACTGTAAACTCAGATTATTAAACAGTGACATGCTGAGATAGTCTTTAAGCAAGGAAAGTAAGGGACTTGAGATAACATTTTGCTGAATAATAAAGAGAAGACCTTCTTGCTGTGTCTCATGCTCAACACAGTCAAAAGCTTAGGAGATGTCCCTATATATAATAATTATTTACTTTTGGCATTAATAAGGCTATGCAAAAATTCTTTAAAGAATGAATTTATATTCTGATTCTGATTATATGTGATACCCATTAAGAAATAGAAATACTACCTTGTACAGCAAACTGTCCACCAGCAAGTCATGGGCAATCACATTTGATTTCAACTGCTCATAGTACAAGACATCCTGAAACACAGTTATACATAAGGGTGATAGAACTTCATGTTACCCAGTTAAAATAACAGCTGAGACATAAGCTCCAATTTTCTTGTCAGACATGGTAAAATATCCATATTCAACGAGAGCAGTAATTGAAAATATATGCTATAATAATTCAAGTCTGTTCTCATTTTACAAGCACTTTTCACTCAAGGAACAGAGTTCTTGTATATTTCTCTAAATTCATATTTATTCTAAGCACCTAATCTTCTGAACAAGGTAATCATTGTTAAAAAAAATTGCTCCATAAAGCAGGAAACAGAAAAAAGATTACTATTGAAATTATTAAGCTTACCTACCAAAACCAAAACATTGTTTTTAAATTTTTGAAGCAGTTTATAAGACTGTAAACAAAACAAAGAGAGACAGACTCAATACAGACACACCGACAAGTGGCATAAATATGTTCTCCTTTCGGGGAGCTTTTCCTTCGAGAAGCTTACACAGGCAGGATGCACTAAACGGGTCAAAATTTAATTATTTAATCTACTTACAAACTCATCTATGATGACGCCAAGTATCTGACACCAGAGGTCACCACGCAGGCTGATGGGGCAGCCCTTCTTGGCGTACTCCTGGGCAAGGGGACCATGGTCTGCAGTTATCACTTTAATAAAGAGTATATGTTCATTGCCTCAGTTTAATAATCTGTACAACTATTGACAAATTTCAGTGGTTAAATGTTAGAATAGTAACTTCTGTAACGGATCCAAAATATGTACAAATGAACATAGCCCCAAATTATGGGTCAAATGTAACAGACTGCACAAATTGCTATAAGCAACTGTCAAGGATAGAACTCAAAACCTCTGCCTCTGCAGATGGACACTCTACCGCATCACAATCAAAGCTACATGTAGCTCGACAGCAAGACAACATAAGTGCTGCTATGTACATATCTAATACCTGGTTACATTACACTTTCATAGTCCTAATAATCTGATCATAATGAATATCAACACCATGAATACTGAAACAGAAAGGGTGGTTCGTATGTTTTACCTGGAATCATATACATTTGGAAGAAATATAAAAAATGTTAACCACATTGTTCCTTTGAATGCGCAAAGATTAAAAAAATAAACAGAGAAAAGGAACACCAATTGAACAGGCCTTACCTTTCCTTCCCAGCTTCATCCGATCAGCATCAAACATCTCTGGTGGAATGTCAACGTCATCTACACCTGTCTGACACTGGTTAATGGCCATGTCACTGTACAACAATCGCTGGAGTAAGAAAATGGCAATGTTAGTAAAGGTCTTCTGAGCCCCTGAGAATATTAGGTCTGGTGAAAAAAATGCAAAATTTGAAATAATAGAACAGAAAATTCCAATTTCATAAAATCTTGATGAGTTTAACCTATTTTAGTATTTTACTTTGTACTTTGTTTAATATTTCCCATTTATTTTGATTGATAAATATTTCCCATTTATTTTGATTGATAAATATTTCCCATTTATTTTGATTGATGGTCTGCGTTCAATCAAAATGAATTGGTTGTCTGAATCAGACTTGAAATGATTTTTACAGCTCGAAATCAATGCAGGAAAGGAGATGAAATCTGCTAGAAAATTACCGTAACCATTTTAATTTCAAATTACAAAAAAATCTTAAATGGACGGGATACAACTAACAAGCCCAAACCTGCCCTCACAACCAGCTTACTTTCCATGTTTGATTTTATTCTGACATATATAACAGTTACTTTTCAGTTTTGTGTGTGTACTTTTGATGTACAGAGTTTTTCCATTGATATTATATTTATTTCTAACATCTTCAGAATGCCAATAATAATAAAGACAACTTTGGTATTCAAACTATTTTAATGTTTCGGCCGACCAGTTTCAATTATATTAAAATGAAATTGAAAATAGCCGCAGCAGCTATGCCTAGACCCATGCACAGAGCTCTAGATAAGGTTCGTAATTGCGTAAATACTTATTAAATAATACAAAAAAATGCAATGGATTTTGAACATTTCAATTGGATTTAGTTCCTCTTATCTATTTGCATGGGTATAAGCCAGTATGGTATTATTTGATTAAATTTTGAAAAGTGGAGGGTAGACAGTTTAAAAAAGGGATTATTTCTCTTAACAATACTTAATCTTTTCAATTTTAAGCGGTCAGGTCATTGCGTAGGAGATCTGTAGTAAGTTTGGCAAATGGTTTAGCATCTAACTTATAAATGATAACTAGATCTGTAGTAAGTTTGGCAAATGGTTTAGCATCTAACTTAGAAATGATAACTAAACAATCATTTATTTTATCTGATACTTACTATTTAAATGTTTAAGCTGGTATATTAATTTGAATGAATACTTTCAGAATATGTTAAGCACCTAATTCACTCTTGAAAACAAATCTGAGGGAAAAATGCCGCGTGAATCAAAACTGTATCTGGTGCCTTGCAGTCAATTGTATAAACTGGTAAATTGTTTCTTATGGTTAAAGTCAGTCAAACTGTTTAGTGATTGGTCAATATTAATTCATAATGACTCTTGACCAATTAAATTGCTCGCATGTGCAAACTAACCAAAAGATAACCTAGGAATAAGTTATCCAGTTTTATATAATTGGCCCCTGCATGGTGTACTTGTAACAAGGAGAATTTTCACAACTCACGAGTTTATTGACATCATTCAATTTCAGAGGCAGCTGCACCAGTCCCCACAACGTGTATGTGCTGTAAAGTATATATCAGAATCAATCAGAAATAGAAGGATAAACGTTAAAAATTAGAAGAAAATTAACAATGTTTTAACACAAAAAATGTACAAAAAGCAAGAAAAAATCCAAACAATACAGGTTTATAGATAATTTTGATGAAAAATAGGAGATATTTAAGATATGCTTTGTTGAAAATTCGAAGAATTTGAAATTTTTCACTACTAAGCATGATTATGAATATGGCCACGATATTTCATGAACCTTGCTTTGATGTATACCTGATTTATTTCTTTGCCATGTTCATTTCATTGACGCATTGATTTTTAAAGCATTTTTTTAAGTCTTGCTAAGCAAAGCCAAACAACATGGTAAAAAAAGCTACTGCTCCCATGCAAATAGACAATGATGCCAACCTACCCAGTCGAGTCGCCAGTATTGTAGTTAGGGTTCTGTAGAGCCATGATCACATCCAGAAAGTCCTTGGGGGCATACACTGGGCGGATCTGACTGAGGTCTGTATTAAAAAACAAATATTATAGCTGTAGAACTATACAATAGCCTCATCCGATTGGCCACACAATTAAAACAAATTCTATGTATAATTTGACCAAGAAAGATTGAAGCTTGTGTTGAAAGTAAAAAAAAAATACTATTTTTCCATATTATTTAAAAACTGAAGCGAGCGAAGGCAAAATCATTTCTATCCTATACAACTTATATTATAAACAATAACCCTAAAAATTCATAACTTTATTCTCTTTTCTATTAAAGCACTTTTAAATCTGCGACCCAATAAAGTAATTATTTTATATTACTGTTTAAGTCCTATGCAAGTTGGCAGAGACATAAACATTATTTCATTGTTACATCTTTGATGCAACATGGTTAAAAAAAAGGGTGACAAATAGAAGCAGTCCCTTGAACAAAATGAAACCTGTTTTAAGTATAATAAAGAAATATCAGTTTGCGCAGCCTATAATAAATAAACAGGATTATTATAAGCAGATAAATGAACTGGAATTGTACATTACTAACACTGATATGAAATAGTACCAAAACCTTTGTTATTACCAATGTCTTTGCAGTCCAGCAGCTCCATTTTAATAACAGATTGAGATGGCTACATAAGATACTACTACATATCCTGCAAGTTTTTTTATTAAGACCGAACATCTTGATTTATTTAAAACAATTCTTGAGAAAAAATTGACATAACATAAAATAATATATTCAAACATGATTACCAGTAACAGTCAGTTTTGTTAAATAAAATATTTTTTTTTAAAGAACATTACAATATTTGATCAGACCGAAATGATAATGAACAAATGAAAGTACTAACCAGGTCCATCAGTGCCAAGCTCTGTCCATCTTGACAATAAATCCCTTTGTTCCTTGTCTGGCCTCTGGAAGTTCAATTGATAGTATGAGAATCTCGACAAGTTCTAATTCATGAACCCTAGATTTTATAAAGACCATTCATAACAAGAGGCCCAAAAGGGCCTATGCTCTACTGGCATGGCTTTTGTGGTCATATCAATCCAGAGCATGTATGTATGGGTAAAAGGCAACAGACATATGGTTTATGTTTTGTGTTTGGCTTACCTGAAAACGTAGCACGTTAAACATCTGAGCCCAGAAAGTATTGTAAGCAGATTAGTTCCATGAACTATTTTAATATGTGCCAAGTAAAAGTCATCTGACAAAAAAAAAATGCTTTCAAAACTGTACTCGTAGTAAAAATTTCTGTAGTTTTAAAAGTTAAAAAAAGTTGGTCAAAAGGTCAAAGTCAAGGGCATCCTAGGACAACATTGATCAATTTGAACAAACATTCACAATCAATTGTGCTGAGATGGATGGACGAACACACAAAAAGATTTTCAAACCTTTCCAGATTTATGTTTACCAAACCTGTGAACCCTGGGTGTGGCCAGTAATGACACCAGGTGCATAACTTAAACATTCACAACCAATTTTGTTAATATGAATGCGCAAACTACAGAACTTAAAGCTAAAAAATGGCCTTTGGGCTTTCAACAAGAACAAGGCAGAGTAATTCACAAAATCAGCTGCAGAAGCAAAAAGCAAATTGTCTCTCAAAATCCTAGACTTGCAAATTGTCTCCCTTAACTCTAGACTTGAATTTACATGTACATGTAAACTTGGCTAAAAATAGAATTCGCTCATGCAGACCTGGCTAAAAATAGAGAGCATTTCTTTAAAACTTTCATGGCCCATAATCTAGGCATTCATGGGCGGATCTGGCTGGTTTTCGAAAGGAACCGAGCTCTAATGGATATCTAGATACTGTACAAGTTTCATTGAGATACAATAAAAACTGAAGACTGTATCGTGTTCACAACCAATTGTTTACAACCAATTGTTTACACAATAGCATTTTTTTATACTATCAAGGGCCATAATCTAGGCATGCATGGGCGGATCTAGCTGGTTTTCGAAAGGAACCCAGCTCTAATGGATATCTAAATACTGTACAAGTTTCATCGAGATACAATCAAAACTGAAGACTGTATCGTGTTCACAAGCAATTGTTTACAGACGCACGAACGCACGACCGCACGGATGCACATACTACGTACACATTACCATCGCATAAGCTCTTCTGGCCTTTGGCCAGTAGAGCTAACAATTAGACAAAAAAAACTGTAGCTGCTGGATTTTTCACAAGCAAACATGCTAACATAAAATGTTTTCATTGTTGGATAAATCAAGGGGAATAACACTTGACCTTATAGTCCTATCTGGATTCCACTGGGATTTTATGGCTTTGTACAAGTTTAAATATGATTTCTTTAAAATGTGGATGCAAGAGTGTTTAGAACCAAAGCTACTGTAAAAAAAAATAAGAATGACGGACATCCAATAATCGTAAAACCAGTAGCTTAAGTGCTCTGTACTCATGCTGTTACTTCTAGCAAGAGGTATATTGAGCTCTGTACACATGCTGTTACTTCTAGCAAGAGGAACATTGATCTCTGTACACATGCTTTTACTTCTAGCGAGAGGAATATTGAGCTCTGTACACATGCTGTTACTTCTAGCGAGAGGAATATTGAGCTCTGTACACATGCTGTTACCTTTCTAGCCACAGGAATATTGAGCTCTGTACACATGCTGTTACTTCTAGCAAGAGGAACATTAAGCTCTGTTCTCATGTTGTTACTTCTAGCAAGAGGAACATTGAGCTCTGTATTCATGCTATTACTTCTAGCAAGAGGGACATTGGGCTCTGTACTTATGCTGTTACTTCTAGCAAGAGGAACATTGAGCTCTGTACTCATGCTGTTACTTCTAGCAAGAGGAACATTAAGCTCTGTTCTCATGTTGTTACTTCTAGCAAGAGGAATATTGAGCTTTGTACACATGTTGTTACCTTTCTAGCCAGAGGAACATTGAGCTCTGTCCACATGCTGCTACCTTTCCAGCTATAGGAATATTGAGCTCTGTACACATGCTGTTACTTCTAGCAAGAGGAACATTGAGCTCTGTACTCATGCTGTTACTTCTAGCAAGAGAGACATTTGGCTCTGTACTTATGCTGCTACTTCTAGCAAGAGGAACATTGAGCTCTGTACTCATGCTGTTACTTCTAGCAAGAGGAACATTGAGCTTTGTTTTCATGTTGTTTCTTCTAGCAAGAGGAATATTGAGCTCTGTACACATGCTGTTACCTTTCCAGCCAGAGGAACATTGAGCTCTGTACAAATGCTGTTATCTTTCTAACGAGAGGAATATTGCGCTCTGTACACATGCTGTTACCTTTCTAGCAAGAGGAATATTGAGCTCTGTACACATGCTGTTACCTTTCTAGCCAGAGGAATATTGAGCTCTGTACACATGCTGTTACCTTTCTAGCTATAGGAATATTGAGCTCTGTACACATGCTGTTACCTTTCTAGCCAGAGGAACATTGAGCTCTGTACACATGCTGTTAACTTTCTAGCCAGAGGAATATTGAGCTCTGTACACATGTTGTTACCTTTCTAGCTAGAGGAATATTGAGCTCTGTACACATGCTGTTCAAACTCTTGAGTATTCTCTTCTCCCAAGCTTGCTGGAATAAAAAAAAATGTTCTTTCAAAATTTAAAATATATCACCTTAGGCTGTTAAACACTGAAATAATTCATTTTAGTGATAAACTTAATAAAGAACAGGTCCAAAGACAATAAAAGAATACTTCTTTCTGTTGCCATTTCAACAATTCATTATGAATTAGTATACTTATTATATAGTTCACTATACACAACTGCTTTTAATCAGTTCATGAGATATAAATCTACAGGTACATTGCTTGCTGGAATTAAAGCTATTTTGTAACATATTACAATTTGTACATAGACATACTTATATAGTTGGGAAAATGTACATGTACACATAGACTGAAGAAATAGTTTTTAAACTAAGTAGTTTTAAACTGCTGTACCCGACTACATGATGAAGAACTTTTTATGTATATGCTTTTAATTTAAGTCACTAATATGTAATTATTGAAAGGAATTTCGGTAACAATCTTCTAGGATAACGCTGAAACATAATGATTCAAAAATTGCTTTAAATCAATGAATTTAACTTCTTTATTTCTTTCAATTAGTCAATGTCATATTAATATACTAAAATTGTATGTATGATAATATTACAATCTATACCTGAGCTTTCCGGAGGTAAAGGAGTGGTTCCTTCATGTGTTCTGGGGGTGTAGCCAGGGGATGGATGGAGAGGGGGTTCACCTGCAGGTACTGGTAGATCACATTCCGCAACTTCCTCTCCCATCCTGACTCAGAGAAAGACAAGTGGTAAGCATTATCTTTATTAAAGGAAGTATATTGTGTTGCTTTTACATGAATATGTATTTTAAGTTGCGGGTTAGTAGGTTACCCAAAAGGGCAAAGGATACCATGTCAGGGAGATCAAAACTCGGACCCGAATATGGTTTCCTGCACCCCCTTTGTCCCATATCGGATCACCTACTAACCCCTTTATGTATATCACAGGGACAACTTGTTTAAATTGATCAAAACCCCAACATTATCTGGGAAATGTTTCATTTATTCGTCTGTTCAGAATCAGAAAAAAGACACCATGATAGTACATTAATATAAAGATTTAAGTGACCCAATATGGATTATAATAGGATCATTCCGTGACCAGGCCTGGACAAATGATGTTCCGTCATTTATGTTGGAGGCGTGCTATATTATAAGTGTAAGGCATAACACAAAATCACTTATAATAATATATGCATCTTGAAAATTTTTGACTTTCTTTACATGCCATATACTTCATTTATACAGATCATGAAAACAATAAATTCATTTTACTTTGAAAATGAGTTATTTCCATACATATTATATGAATAAATACTAAAATGTCATGTACCTGATGTAGCCAACCCTGTCTGGACTCCTTTTTTCAGCTCTGAAACTCTGATTGTGTTTTTTGAGATCTCAGTCTACAATGTATAAAACAGATTGGTTGTAAGAATTTGTCTTCTTTCTATGAATTCCTATTCATTTAAAAACTATATATACCGGTGGAACTAGATAGCTAAAATAGCCTATTTTCATGAAAAAATATGAATACTGTATTAAAACAACGACACACAGTCCTGATGAGATTTATGAATATTTCCTGATGCTGCACAGACACTGAATACAGTGCTTTTTAATAACAAGATGTAGAATTTGCATAAAAAAGTAAGAATTGTTCACACATTAATAACACTTAATTATCAATTTGCACTGCCACGTATAGCATTGATTCGACACAGTGGAACAACCGGGAAAATAAAGAAATAAACGCAGTGGGCATTATGCTTATATCGTTGGGTATAGTGAAATTTGGATTTAAAATTTAACATTCAGGTAGTGAACATGTATGTTTTATTAAATAAATAAAAAATGAGTGTGAAAGTCTTTGTATGTAACTTTGATGCTAGTTACAAGAAGGTAGATTCAGTGATCAAAATTAGGCTTTTGGATGAACAAGCCCGAATTTTTATACAATTGCTTGGCATCAGATTTTGAACAAGCACTGCTATATAAAATATAAATATAAAAGCCTTTGACCAGTGCGAGGCTTTTGGGCTTGTGCTAATTTAGACCACTGTTTATTTGGTCATGGCTTGTCATGTTTTGGTACATTTATTTTTGTAAAGTACAATATCAATAATTTAGTTACAATTTGACCTATTTTGCACACATGTAAGTATTTAATACATATGTAGTAGGCTAAGTTAAGAATGTGCCCAATCCATGAATCAAACGTGAATTTTTCGAACATTTCGAGACCAATTATCAAAAGAAGGTGGCAACAGACCTGGCAGAGTTTGCAATTGGATCAGTCCAAAATGGTAGGTAGGTTGAAATGAACCTAATTTTTGCAACACCTGGGGCCATATTCAATAAGCATATTAGTAACAATTTTCAACTAAGTGAAGAAAAAATAAAATTCTAATTTGAATTTTAAGAAAACAAACAATGTTTGTACACCAAGACACGGACCTATAAACCATGGATTGGCAACTGCCCGATATCGGTGAAACGATAAGAAATTACAATTTACCCACAATCCTTAGCGTGCGCTCAGCAAATATCGGAAAATTCCGCAGAATCTCCGATCGGTGATTAATGGCGAGTTTTGGTTATTTCCGCCAGCTCTGCTGATACCGGTAATTATTTTTATCACCGATTGACATTTCGCATGTAATATGTTTGTAGTTTGTCGTTATTGTATTTTCTCTAATTATCGAAGTATTAATCAGGACCTAATATGTTCCTGATTAAATTTATATTTAGTTTTAATTAATGTTTTCCTACATGTATATATTCGGCCGATGTCGGATGTCTCGAAAACGACCACACGGTAAGATCTCGGAATGAAATCGCACTGCACGCGTGAGTTTGAGCTAATCGCATTTACAAAGACGAGAGTTGCCAATCCATGGTTTATAGGTCTGTGACCAAGAGTATAAAAATAAGCAAGAAAATGGTCTAAACAATAAATGCACATGAATAAATTTGATGAAAAGTAGATGGTTTTAAAATAATCGGTGTCAAAAATTAAGAAATTTTCACTAAGTTGAAAATATTAACTAAGATGCTTATTGAATATGGCCCCAGGTCTTATCTTTAAGTCTAGGTGCTCGGACAACAGGTCATTTGCACACAGGCTGTGTAGGAATTCAGGATTAGTCCATATAAATAGCCGCTTGAGAGTCTTTGATGATTTTTTTTATTTGGCAACTCTACGCGTCCATATCCCACTTGTTGTATTCCTAGCAAAGAATGACAGATCCCTGAGCGCTCAGTATATTGAGCAGAATGATAATGGGCACTTGCTAAATAGTTCCAAAATGGCGATGCTTTGTTGGCTGTAGTCGATCTGAATTAGTGTTTCATGAAACAATGCAACGGGCACACTTTTCTCCCTGGTTTACTTCAGGCCCCATTGTGAATAAAGAAATACCAACCTGAGCAGCATTATGTAGATCGGTATAAATCTTTGAGGCTTTAAGAGTCTGCATGAGGTTCTGCACATATGCAGGAGAAAAATGGGAATCCATGTTCAGATGATTTTTGTTTTCAACTTTTTAACAGCTGTGAAAATGTCAGAAAGTTTGAGTGACATTTAAAAAGTTTACCAGGCAATTTAACAATGCAACTTTATGCAATGCTTTTCACGTTTACATGTCTATTTTCTCCATTTTTCTTACATTTTTAAAAACAACAACTTCATTGTTTACATCTCCAATAACCTGAGAGTAAGCTCCCTTTAACATTAAATCGGTCACTGTGCAGGAAACATTGTGTATGACACAGTCGAACTCCACGCAACGGTGACGTCCCCTTTCAGGTGAATTATTATTATTATTATTGCAAAGATTTAAAATACGTTTTAACTATTGCTGTTAACCTTTGACATTAAATCGACTCATGATGAACTTGTTTATGAGACAAAAAAGAAAACAAACTGCTTATATTTATATTACACCTTTTCATGGAGGATCTCTGTCGTAAAGTATCTCTAACGATACCAGACACTGCATGGAAAACTGAATTAAGTTACAATGTTAAAGCTTTACATTTGTGTGTAACATACTCATTTAACTATTATGAAATAAGTGCAAATTATTATTATCGCAAAAATCATGATAAAATGTTTATTGTAGCAGATAGGTCGAAGTTTCGAGCGCCACACGGTACGGGGCTTGTTCTAATATGGACGGTTGCTTACCCAGTAACTAGTTGAACAATGAGTAATGATTGACTTCCTGCCAGGTGTTCGGCATATCCTCATATGTATATAGGAAAGGAAGTAAAGATGTTTATCAATCATGGTGTCTCATGATGAACGGTCCAGCGGACTCAGGTCCTGCATTGATAGGGCCGGGTGTCACATTAATAAACACTTAACCTTAATTTGCTTCCTAATCACTAGCGAATTTGGGGATGGGGGCACAAACGGCGTGCACCCTCCCTAGAATCGTACATTTTTACTATTTATGACAATTTCGGAGAACAAAAAGTAATAAAACACGCCCAAAATGCAATTTCGGACTAGAAATTGTGAAAAGAATTTAGGAGGAGTACCCCTTAACCCGTCTGCAAACATTAAAAACAATCAAATGTAGGTTTTTAGGGAAGGACGAATATCAAAAGGTTGTGCCCAGAAGTTACGCACCCTCTAACGTCTATTCCTGGATCCGCCCTTGCTTATTCTCATAGGAACTTTCAGGAGAGTGTGGCTGCATACTAATTCAAGTCTTACGTATTGCTATAAGCCAGTAAATTCGTACTCATTTATCTTTGTGTTACACTAAATCAAAGACAGCACCAATGACTTATTCTTGCAACGCATATTTAATTATTATTGTAAGTACTTTTTTGTGAAAAATACTGTTTTTAATCAATTAATGAGTTGCGCGTGACTAGTCATTCATGTAAAATGTACATGTATATGTGCAATATACCTAAATAAAGTGATCAAAACACTTTTTCTAAAAAAAAAAACATATAGGTATTGGACTTATTGGTATTAGTCTACAGCCACAACAGGTGCGTCCCTGTATAAGCGTTCATTAAAAGTATTACCGATGCCCACAAGATTTATGTCATTTTGGCAAGGTGCTCTATTGTGAATGCTTTATCCTATAAATCTTTCGACAAGCCTCGCAAATGATTGATAACGCTTCAAGGATTATTTTTGTTGTAAATTAGAGAATAGCAAGCGATAAATGAACAGCACTTGAAAAGTGACAAAACTTAAATTAGAAGGCCAATACCCTGTTATGTACTGTACATGTAAATGTACGCAAAAACTATGTATACAAATGGTCATGAAATAACGACAGTCTAAAGCTATCATACGCTTCAAGTTCAAATGTTTAATATAAAACATCTTAATGGTAGAAAGGAACTGATATTACATTTCTAAAAATCAAATCATATTTCGAATCTACAAGTAACGGCTACTAAACGTTTCCATGTTGTTTTTGTTTTAAAGCGAAGGATACAAGTTTATCTTTTTCATGTTTGTTGTTGTTGTTATTGTTGTTGTTGTTGTTGTTATTTCAAATTAGGTTGTCAAATCACGATCAAGAAGGGCCATTATTTTTATTCGCTTAATGGTCTGTGAGATGTGCAACACATATTTTTTTATTTGATAATTTAAGATTATTTTTTTATTGAACATCAGCAGACATGTTCCAAAGTGTTTAAATCCTCAGTATCATTATCGTTTGATTTATTGTGATATCTTACGAGAGCCCCGTTCCTTGATAAGCTTTGTTATCGACGTGACTACCTCTTAAACCTCATTGAAAACCTGTAAAATGTATAAATATATGATGCCCCGTCCGTATTTGTTTGCTGAAACCATTTTATGGTAGAATGATGAATGACAATAATGATATTATTTGCTCTAGTGTGGATATCCAATAGTGAAAAGGTCTAAAGTTTGTTTCCTCTAATTGGAAGATGTAAAATGCAAATAGCAAATATAAGTGCACGGAAATTGATATTTAATGATTCTGTAAGCCTTTATACATCCATACCGATACTGAAAGTTTTCCCAGGCGTTTAACATTATAATGACTTTGCAGTGTTCAATAGATGGACGTGCCACTCACTCAAGAAAACGGATTAATAATTGAATCAAGACTTTTTGATTGTGTTATTACAAAATATATATATTGCTGAAAAGATAAGGATTTTTTAATGAAAATCAATGGATTTATTTCACAATAAAATGAGAATGTATTTTGGATAATAAACGCAATTTTGAAAATGGCGTTAACGTCGTGATATGACGTCACAAATTACTCTTAACGTCGTTTCCATAGTACGCGCCTGAGAGACATAACAGTAAGTTCATAAGACGTGTTGAAAACGCAGTGTTGCAATAATACCACCATTCAAATATGAAACAAATTACATCAAATAAAAAAAGCATCTTTGACAGCTTCCGTCATGTCTAGCAAAAACGACCCCGACGCAACTGATTTGGACTACTACTCAAAACCCGAAAACTACACCGGCTCAAACCTCCAGGCATTGCAGAAATTCAAGTCCGACAAAAGTAAGGCAGACAGTGCCTCAAAAAAGAAGGAGAAAAAGAAGATCGTCAAAGATGCCAAGTACTATTTCTTCCACCAGTACAAACACATCTTGAAAGACGTCATATTTATAGATGACCTGATCGATCGGGAGCGGGACCCGGATAGCGAAGATGAGTCAGGGGACGAGGATGTGGCTGCCACGGACGCCAAGTCCACCACCGCGGACGGCCTCCATCCCATTTATGAGGATGAAGGTATGGGTAGAAAAAGCATGTTTAATGTTAAAAATCAAACACTCTCGCAACAACATAACTCAGAATATATTTTAATATCATATCTTCAGTTATAGGAAACGAGTTGAAAATATTGAACATCAAATACTTTCGAAAAAAATAACTAAACATACTGTTTTCATACATGGCATATTTTCAACAATACACATGAATTAAAATCGAACAGTAGCTCGGTCTTAAGGTAATTAAACTGTGTACACTCTTTTTTCCAGTTGAAGTGCTTTTAAAAATAGTCGCGCACTTAAGCGGCGTACTTAAACGAAATGCATCTTTCTTGTTCAACTCATCGATTACTATTTCCTCATTAATCACACCAATTGTGTACTTTTTCACTTGAATACCTCTCAGAATCCCATGAATAGCTCCTAGGTGTCCTAACAAATTTATTGCATCAGCTTTCATCCATAGGGAAACTGACACCAAGAATATTAAAATGCCATTAAAAATGCCCGATCGCTCCAAAGAAGTATTAGCGTGGCTAGTTGGTGCCATCGTCGATGCCCACGGTACACATTCTCTCACTGCCACGATATTGTCCACTAATTGAGGTGAATCTTGACAGATGGTGAATACATTTGATACGGTAAATTCGTGAGTCGTTGTGAGTCTTTGGTGATTCTGGCGAATCGAGAAGAGCCACGTACGACTGTTGAGGTGTTGCTAGGATTTGTTACGATTTGTTTCCAATCCTAGCGCAATCCGGTAGCGAAGTCATTTACTCAATCTAACATAGTCGTACGGACTGGCATCCGTGAGTAATCGTAGACGATAGTAGTAGATCGTGACCTTTGTTTAAACATGACGCTCACTGTCACGATTGTAGCCCCCAATCCTCCCTGACTTATCGTAGATGCATGAATCGTGAAGAATCGGGAACGTATGGCACCGATTCGATACTTTGATACGATTGCTCACGATTACCCAGCGGTTGGAATACGAATACTGCATGGCAACAGTATTAGTACGGTCATATGAATAACAACAATATGAGGCTTCCTCAAAGTGACACTTTTATTCAAAATCAATACATACACATGTATAACAAACATCAATTTTGAGTGGTAAACCTTTAACTACTGACTAAATAATGCATTTATAGAAAATATTAATTACTGATAACAAGATTGTAGCCATATATTTTAAAGCAGAAAGCGCAAAAATATTAAATGATTGGTGAATGTTAAAAGATTTACTGTGGTTTCAAATAGTGATTTTATGAGGTAGAAATACCGTGTTTTATGACCGTTTCTTTCAAATTAAACTCAGTATCCTTCATAAGAACCATTGTTTTCGACAATTATTTATCCTTTTTGGAATATTAAAACAATATTATTAATTGTGGTAAATCTTATTTGGGAGTAAGAGTGCACCTTCAAGATTGCTCAAATATATGTTACACGCCTTAGTAGAGTAGCAAATCGTATAAATCGTGTTGTAGCAATCTTGTCCATTCGTACTGAATCGTGATAGAATTATAAAGCCGACATCGACTACAATATACCCACAAAAGGCCATGCATGCTAATTGATGTCCGTAAGACTGTGCCCGATCTCAACCTATTTGGTTCTGTTAGATATTTGTTCATTCAGTTATTTAGAAGAACTGTAAATACAAATTGGCAAGGATACGTATATATAAGGTGTCTATGGTCTTAATACAAGTGTTATAGCAAAGGAAACTACTTTTGGGTTATATTATGATACATTTATTAAAACAAGACCTTAAACATTCTAAATATTCCGCGTTTAGTGCATTATTATACAGCATATTCGCTCAGCCTCCACCCTTTCGTCAAGCTCCCTGGCTTTTGGCTCCAGCTCAACCCACAGAAGGGTGTGTAAACATGCTTATTCCAGTGAACAGGCGGTCAATCATTTCCGACGACAGAACACTCGATAATATTGGCATTATCTTAAATGTATGCTTCTTTAGTAAAACTCAGCTGAAAAGTGATGAAAATATTATACTTTCGTTTGTACACATGCTCGTGTTTCATGGAATAATTGTTCTTACTACTCCATAAACAGTAGTTTTACAAAATAAACCGAAGTACGTGTGAATATTAAACATATTTATATGGCACTGCATTCCCCGATTTTTCAAATAAGCCCTCATAATTGTGATATAAGATAAAATAACAAGTCATATTTAAAATTTACGATGATATCCGTTCTTTTGCTTTAGCTCGGAAGTGTCGTTGGCTCATTTTTATACACAGCTCCTAAAAGAGAACCCGTGACTTACGTTTTATCATTATCTCCGCTCTTTGTCTCTAGCTCGGGAATGACCTTGGCTCTTTTTTCTCTACAGCTCCTCAAAGAAGCCACTTTTTCGTCCTTTTTGATAAAGTCATTCAAAAATTATCATTTTATTTTGTTTTACCTATTCTTAAGATAAACAGTTGTGTGTGACTTTTTGGTTAATATTTGCAGGGGTATAATATGAAATTCCTTATAATCAAGACTATATGAATACCATAAAGTAGTATGAATTTTGTTCAACCGGGTGTCCTGGGACGCTGAATGTTTTATTGTATTATTCTGTACATGTTTCTTTTTACGAGCGGCACTTTTGTGTATGTTATTTTGATAATAATTGCACAACTACCGTGCCACTAACTAGTTTAAAGATGTACTCTTACTCCCACATACGATTTACCACAATTAATACTATTGTTTAAATATTCCAAAAAGGATAAATAAATGTCGAAAACAATGGTTCTTGTACCGAGTTTAATTTAAAAGAAAAATGCCTAAAAGACGGTATTTCTCCTTCATGAGACTATAGAGTATAGTAGATCACAATAAATCTTATAGCATTCACCAATCATTTAATATTATTTGCGTTTTCAGCTATTTAATACACAGTTACAATTCTGTTATCAGTAATTAATATTTTCCATTAATGCATTATTTAGTCAGTAGTTAAAGGTTTATCACTCAAAAATAATGTTTTTTATTCATGTGTTTGTATCGATTTTGAATAAAAGTGTCACTTTAAAAATAGTGCAATACATACATATTAATATGAATAAACTATGGTATTCGATACGAATTGCTCATGTACACGTGGATGTATGATCTATGATCATTTGTGTCAGGTCACATCCCGATAGACGGCAAGAGCCACGGTTCGTGCTCTAACGACACCTTCTCCCCCGGCCACGGCCCTCATGCGACCGCTAGCGGCACGGACGAGCTGTGTGTGACGCCGGACTCTGGGGGCTTTGGAACACCGGGTGGCAAGAAGCGGAATATGCTCACGCCCAGCCCCAGCGGACGCCAGTCCACTGCCATACAGAAAGTGGTGGCTAAAGAATACAGACGTAAACAGGTAGGAACCTGCTAATTTCTAGGAAATCGAATGTCTTTTGTAGACGCCAGTTGTCCCTGACTGCATGCATGGAAGACTCGCTTTTGCCGTTACTAGTTTTATTTAGCTCAAGTGTGCATCTCTTTGTTCTAGATTGTGTTTCATTGTTAGGATTCATCCCAGCTTTTTTAATTATATAGTTTATATCACAGAAGAGTATATGTTTTATCTTCGAATAATCGCAGTCTTTCTAAGAAGAATGACAGACCTCTACTAGTGTATGAAAGATTTTTTTTTAAATCATTTAAAAAAGAAATGTTTGTTTTGCAGCTGAGGGATAAATTCATCACCTGCATCAAAAGTGTAAAGGCTGTTTGTAGATTGTCAGCATCAGCGAAAAACAAGTAAGTAGTTACAATAGTGCTCTTACACGAAGGTAAACAAATACACACATTGATACTTTAGTGGCACCCAACATACAGTGATTAACGACCCGCGGCATGGCCATACATTCCCAAATACGGTTGTTTTAAAAGCAATGATCTTTATGTCACCTGTAAGGTTTATTGTGTTTGATCATTGACTTTTTTTCTCATTTTGATTCATCACTGAAGGAGAAAAAAAGAAAGTATAACTTTAAGACCATTGTTTAAGAACTAAGGCATCTATTTTCAAGGCAAACCTGAATGATACTCATATAACTATTACTTCAGTCAACAACTATTGAAAAAGTTGTTCGGCGCCTCTGATGCATTCAAAACTCACCAGAAAGCTCAAATTGAAATATGACCAATAAACCATTGGTACAAAAACTCCTGAAAAACGCACTCAATTTTATATTGAGAAGCCTGTATGTATAAAGTCAAGAGCCCCCGTAAGTCTGCGGCAAGTTGAACACTGAAGCAAACAGTAGCTTGAAGGACCAACGTCCGTTATCAATTATATTGGGTCCCATAATTTACTGTCACCAACAGTTGCTGCACTTCTTATTGGAATCTCATAAAGATAAGATGAATAAATATTTGAGTACGCTCACTATTTGTTTATTTCTTTCTCAATTTACAGTTTATGTTGCTAAATAAAATTGAAGAAGGCAAAAAATGGCACGAAGATATATTTAATTGACACTTGAATATGTTTGAAATACTGCACTTGAACTGTTTTATAAGTGATTAACTGCATGATATGTAAATACGTCAAATTATTCAAGTATTCATCTTTAATTGTGTGTACTTAGGTCTACTTTAGAAGTCGAATTAACACATGTATTTTGAAACTATTTACTTTTTACGATCATTTCTTAACTTATATATAGAATTATTTTATGTTCTATTAGTGAGATAAATGTCTCCCGACAGTGGAAACCGCCCTTTACCAACACCATCAGTCATTAGCAACACCAACTGTACCTGAATAACGCACCTTACCAACACCATCAGTCCTTAGCAACATCAACTGTTCCTGAATACCGCCCCTTACCAACACTATCAGTCCTTAGCAACACCAACAGTACCTAAATACCACCTCTTACCAACACCACCAGTCCTTAGCAACACCAACTGTACCTGAATAACGCACCTTACCAACACCATCAGTCTTAAGCAACATCAACTCTACCTGAATACCGCCTCTTACCAATACCATCAGTCCTTAGCAACATCAACTGTACCTGAATACCGCCTCTTACCAACACCATCAGTCCTTAGCAACATCAACTGTACCTGAATACCGCCTCTTACCAACACCATCAGCCTTAGTAACATCAACTGTACCTGAATACCGCCTCTTAACAACACCATCAGTCCTTAGCAACATCGACTGTACCTGAATACCGCCTCTTACCAACACCATCAGTCCTTAGCAACATCGGTGGAACCTGAATACCGCCTCTTACCAACACCATCAGTCCTTAGCAACATCGACTGTACCTGAATACCGCCTCTTACCAACACCATCAGTCCTTAGCAACATCGACTGTACCTGAATACCGCCTCTTAACAACACCATCAGTCCTTAGCAACATCAACTGTACCTGAATACCGCCTCTTAGCAACACCATCAGTCCTTAGCAACATCAACTGTACCTGAATACCGCCTCTTAGCAACACCATCAGTCCTTAGCAACATCAACTGTACCTGAATACCGCCTCTTACCAACACCATCAGATCTTAGCAACATCAACTGTACCTGAATACCGCCTCTTACCAACACCATCAGTCCTTAGCAACATCAACTGTACCTGAATACCGCCTCTTACCAACACCATCAGTCCTTAGCAACATCAACTGTACCTGATCCGCCTCTTACCAACACCATCAGTCCTTAGCAACATCCACTGTACCTGAATACCGCCTCTTACCAACACCATCAGTCCTTAGCAACAGCAACTGTACCTGAATACCGCCCCTTACCAATACCACCTTTCCTTAGCAACAGCAACTTTACCTGAATACCGCCTCTTAACAACACCATCAGTCCTTAGCAACATCAACTGTACCTGAATACCGCCTCTAACCAACACCATCAGTCCTTAGCAACATCGACTGTACCTGAATACCGCACCTTACCAACATCATCAGTCCTTAGCAACATCAACTGTACCTGAATAACGCCTCTTACCAACACCATCAGTCCTTAGCAACATCCACTGCACCTGAATACCGCCTCTTACCAACACCATCAGTCCTTAGCAACATCCACTGTTCCTGAATACCGCCCCTTACCAACACCATCAGTCCTTACCAACATCAACTGTACCTGAATACCGCCTCTTACCAACACCATCAGCCCTTAGCAACATCAACTGTACCTGAATAACGCCTCTTACCAACACCATCAGTCCTTAGCAACATCAACTGTACCTGAATACCGCACCTTACCAACACCATCAGTCCTTAGCAACAGCGACTGTTCCTGAATACCGCCTCTTACCAACATCATCAGTCCTTAGCAACATCAACTGTACCTGAATACCGCCCCTAACCAACACCATCAGTCCTTAGCAACATCAACTGTACCTGAATACCGCCTCTTAGCAACACCATCAGTCCTTAGCAACATCAACTGTACCTGAATACCGCCTCTTACCAACACCATCAGCCCTTTTGCAACATCAACTGTACCTGAATACCGCCTCTTACCAACACCATCAGTCCTTAGCAACATCAACTGTACCTGAATACCGCCCCTAACTAACACCATCAGTCCTTAGCAACATCAACTGTACCTTAATACCGCCTCTAACCAACACCATCAGTCCTTAGCATCATCAACTGTACCTGAATACCGCCCCTAACTAACACCATCAGTCCTGAGCAACATCAACTGTACCTGAATACCGCCCCTTACCAACACCATCAGTCCTTACCAACATCAACTGTACCTGAATACCGCCTCTTACCAACACCATCAGTCCTTACCAACATCAACTGTACCTGAATACCGCCTCTTACCAACACCATCAGTCCTTACCAACATCAACTTTACCTGAATACCGCCTCTTACCAACACCATTAGTCTTTACCAACATCAACTGTACCTGAATACCGCCTCTTACCAACACCATCAGCCCTTAGCAACATCAACTGTACCTGAATACCGCCTCTTACCAACACCATAAGTCCTTAGCAACATCAACTGTACCTGAATAACGCCTCTTACCAACACCATCAGTCCTTAGCAACATCAACTGTACCTGAATACCTCCCCTTTTCATCACCATCAGCCATTACATACATCATCAGTTCCTGGATACCTCCTCTTCCTACCACCGTCAGGTCCTGAATACCTCCCCTTTTCATCACCATCAGCCATTACATACATCATCAGTTCCTGGATACCGCCACTAACCAACACCATCATCCCCTTGATACCTGAAATAAATAGTGCTTTATCAATACGTTCTTCACTTCAAAATTAACATTTACAGAGCAGATACAATCAAAAGGTATATGGGTTATGGTGTGCAGTGCCTCATTATATGATATGTGAATATCATATATGCTAGCAAGTTCAAATCCAAATCACATATCTATATTATTTTATAATACATGCGCTTTTTCTAATGAATTCTTGTTGTGTCTTTCCTATACAGAAATATATAGAAATAAAAGGGCTTTTTATAACTCAGCAGAATGGACGTACAAGAGTGATGGTATGGAAGCGCTGGGTCCCAATATCGCAAAAATATTCAATTCAAATCTCAATCTCGACTCGATTTACAACATAAAATCATAGTATGATATTAAACAAAAATCTTGCATGTTTTTATGCTTTTTAAAAACGTATTTTTTTCATATAATGTGTTGATAAAAAGATTTTGGCAAAATTTCTATAACAAAAAATATACTTGAATAAACTGTTAAAAGGCAATGAACTACATTTTTGGTTTTAGAATACTTCCCTTGGAATCTAGACCTAGGGTTTTAATCATCATATACAATGATAGAATGTGGTTTTAAAATGTGTAAAAACATTATTCATTTTCAATAAATTTTGATGCTATGTAGTAAAAGACTAATATTGAGATTTGACTTAAGTATTCTTTCGTGAAAGTTAGGCTTAGCAGGACTTTCAAGCGAGGAGTGCATATTTCAAGCTTCCTTACTTCTGACTTCTAACTGCTTTACTTAATATTTAAGTTCCACGCATTTAACTTCTATCTTTCTACCTGGATTTCAAATGACGAACTTTTTACTTCTACCTGTTGGAATAGACTTCGGAACAGATTTTGAACATTCGCGGATTTCCCGTTGAAAGTCATTGACTGCCATTTTATGTAATATTTGATTAAACAAGTTGAGGTTCTACTCCTTCTAAATTGGCAAGGAGATTAGAAGTCAGATATTTGAAGCCAAAAGTGAAACATCAGTCGTAGTTAATATAAGTAAGGAAGTTAGAAATATGGACGCCGAAGTCCTTTCAAGTTTTCCATAACTTTCTTAGTCAGCTATCGTTTCATGGTGTTATAGGGCAGAAAAGGCTTATTCGTGGCGTGAATATATGCTTTATCTCTACTGCTTGCGCATTTAAATCAAATACGTCGGGAAAAATGGATAAATGGTCATTTGCCCAAAATGCAAGAAGTGCAGAACTTTACCATTTTATTACAAAATTGTTTATAAAATGTACTTTTAGTACTTTTTCTAGGTAATTTATTACTGAGTCCCACATTTCGATGAATTATTTTCTTTGTTTTAAAGTCTCAGAATATTTCATGAAGTTTAGTTATCATTAAGAGTCATTGCGTTCTTTTCTGCTGCTTCACCCTACAGGCAAACAGATATGCCTGGTATGCGGACGTTCATGGACATCGCAAACGAAGAGTCGACCACCGAAGAGAACATGAAAAACGCCGGTCTTTCATTCGACCCCAACTACTTCAAGGCCATACGAGAGGTAATAATTCAAATGTATTGCAAGTCAATCATCTTTGTTCATTCAAGGATCACATCAACAGCGGATCCAGGTGTGTGTGGGGAGGGGGAGGGGGGTGGTGCTCACCCAAAAGTTTGATTTTTATTTCAATGCAGGAGTAAAACGTTGTAAAATACGAGAATCTCCCCAAACCACCATCATTTTTAACACAATAAATTTCGGTTCTATGGGAGGGAGACAAGTCAAAAGGTAACGCCTCTTAGTAACGCCCCCCTCTTACGCCAAATCCTGTAACTGCACCTGTCACATGGGCCAATGATTACAGGTTTTTTGCATATAATGTAGTGAGGTCGGTGCGGTGAAATAGTGATATAGACGTCCACCTATCTTTGTTGAGGCCCCGAACTTGATCCACAAAGTGGCCTCTCAATATCGACCCAACATTATCCACGCAACGGATACTTGTATTTAAGGGGAAGTTTGCATGTGCATGGATTTTACGTAGGAATTGGAAACAGCGTGAGTTCATATAAAATTATCTAACAGCATCCTCAAATCAGATCAATCGTTTGATCAGACTCATCATGAAAGTGTTTTGAATTTAAGTTTGATTTTTCAGATCTCATTGAGCTCAGAAACCAAGAATATTCTAACAACTAGTCCAGACAGACGAACGCCGGAGCATGTACAAACGGTAGGTACTAACTTCATTAATAAAATCACAATAACAAACAACCTCAATGCATTGGCAACCATACCTTTAACCTCCATTTGTTAGATATTGGCACCACAGTGGAGGATGCGTTGGGGCATTTTCGACGCCAAACTAAATCGTTGTCCAGTTTTAACCTACCTTTACAAATAAAAAAAGCAATGCAACTCGATCAAGCAAACTAAGTTTAAGTTGCTAATTTTCATTTGAACAATACTTTCTATTCTAGTGTGTTATAGCCTTATATTAATTGTGTTTTATTTCAAGGCGATGTTCGGTCTGCAGTGTCTTCGCTCGTATGCGGAGTATCCGCTTCACATGCAGGAAAAGCTTGCTAAGGTCGCTTGGTATGAAGTGTAAGTAAAAGCTTTTATACGTGTGGGCGTTCAAATTAAATATCTTATTTGGCTATTGAACGAATACAAACATAATATTTGTCTTCAAAACCACACCTGTCATGTGTGTATCTTGTTTTTCATCGTAGCCTGTAGCTTAACAATAAATAATCATAGTAGTTTTCGGATGCAAGTCCATGTAGTTACCAAGTTATGCAATACGATTAATTAAAAAAAAAAATTGAACGTCATAATTGTACATGTTTACGTGTCTACGTTACTCTTGATTTATGAATAACACATTTAAAACGTGGCTTCATGAAAGCAAACCTGTTTACGTTTCAGTGTCGCCCCAAAACGCATCATTATTCGCCAGGGTCATTTCGCTGAAAACTTCTACTTCATTCTCTCAGGACATGGTATGTTTTATTCGTTTTCATTCGTTTTCACACGGCATCGCATGTTCTTTTATTTTCACACGATATGGCATTCAAAAATAAATATAATTTTATTTTTTGTCTTGGAATTGTACAGATCTATGATTGTGATAGATGATTATGTTCAGAAAATTGAGCATTGCTGTCTGGCTTGCTATGTGTGACTTGTAAAATGATTTAAAGTTAAACTTACGTATTATTTTTATCAATTCGTTTAAAATAATAAGCATTTCTATTTCTAACATATGCATTCTATATTGCGAACAGTGAATGCACTAACCAATCTAATTTACAGCGGTTGTGACCATCCTCTTAAAGAACCCAAAGACCGGTGCAACATTCGTGAAAACAGCAACAATCATGAAAAAGGGAATGAGCTTTGGGGTATGGACTTGCGCTTCCTTAAAATCACAAAGAAATACACAGTTTAAAGTATCGACCGTCGTATTGTTTATATAATTGGCAAAAATAATTTCGAAATATTAGACAAGGGTAGTTCAATTGCTATAATTAGATAACGGAGAGTGAAATACGGATATTTCTTTCCGGTTTCCAAATTTTATGTTTATGTCTCAGAACATTTTTGACCAAAATTTAACAGGTATGATAAATGCATTTATTTAGCTCACCAGAAATTGTTTTGCTTCATCACTTGTGGAGGGATTCAAATGTCCAGTGTTTAAACAAGACTCGAACCAGCTGATGTATATGGGTTTTAAGAATATTTAACACCTACCATATTTTTATATTGTATTGAAGTTTTTTGTCCGCCCCAGTACACGACTAAAAGTGGACGGTCACAGTTACTAGCCAGGATATGATGCTGCTCTCCAACTGTGAGACGCAATATAAAAACCATCTATAATACATTATAACATTGTAACTAAATATATGTCCCATCAGGAACTGGCATTGCTGCATCACTCCAAGCGAACGGCCACAGTGACCAGTCAGGACACTGTGCAATTGCTGTCCATCGGGCGTGAAGATTTCTTCGATATTTTCATGTCCGTGGATGGCGATGACAACATGCCGCATCATATTCGCTTTGTCAGGTACATATAAATCTGACCTTATACGTATGTCAAATATCTTAAGTGCTAAAAGCTAATAAAATGACGCTAGAGTGCAATTCTAGGTAGAAACCAGGGATTGGTACCCAAGAGAAGGTGTGTGTTTTTCGCGCAAAGTTCAAACTATTAGATATACATTGTAAATGTTTCATACATGTTTGAAATAGGGTATAATGTTCAAAGTAATACTGAAATATCAATACATGAATATGTTTCAGTCTTAATTTTATGCAGTTATAAGAAACAAAAAACACACATTTTTTTTTCTCGAGCTTCTCAAACATCTGCGCACTTTAAATGTGTTTATTTTCTCTTGTGTTGCGTTCGGGCATAAATGCATAATGCAGACTTGCACACCCTTGAAAAGACGTATTATCCTTGTATTCATTTTTATTTTTCAGTAACCTTGACTTCATGAAAGACTGGCCTATCGAAGAATTGATCGAGCATCCTGAACACTGCCTGCTTCATTTCTTCAAGTAAGTCCTTCCATACTTGTTGCTCAAGGGATGATATAACATTACGTTTAAAGTATTATGTGTAGTTTCATAGCCATTCTGATACTTTCCTAAGCCGAAAATGGTCATATCAGATGTTTTTATTCTGCAAATGTATATAGACCTTCTTTTATCTAGCTATAATTTGTGTTGCCTTCATTATATTTGTGATGCATGCTTCTTTGATTTTCCTTCAGACGGAATACTACAATCGTCGCCAATAGCAACAATTCGGAATGGTTGTACATAGTCAAATCGGTAAGCTATTAAATGATATTCTTTATTCGAACCTCTTCATGAATAAATCTGCAGAGTATACCGCATTGAAAACCTTAGAGTTTATGTTTGTAAAAAATCAAAATAGAAACTGTTGAAACCAACACAAAGAAGCATGATCTGAATTATTTTTGCAACTTTTTTACAGGGATCGTGTGTCGTTATCAAAAAACTGAAAGGGGTGACTGCGCAAGCGACCAGGGCCAAACCAAAGGTCAATGACGATGACTTCCTCCCGCCAAAGGTCAAGGCCATCGTATTCGGTAAGCTCTTGTCATTCTCATTCATCAGAGGTTTGGCAACGGTCCATCTAACCATGTTACGCATGATATCATCCCTCTGTTGTATGAGGCTCTTGTTACAGCAATTTTAAATAATTTTGTTAAATATGTGTTTAAGATCGTAAGTTACTTGACATTAAGTGCAATCATTTAAAATATTTGATTTATGTTTACAGCTCCAAAAGTGGACTCTGGTCTTCGGAGTAAACCCAACTCCACAAAAGAAGAGGACAAAGATAAAAAGGTAAGGTTGAGCGATTGACTCAATATATTTGTCTTTACTTTGCAATTTGTTTTTCCCACTGTCGATTTTCCGCGGTCAAATTTCTATATAGAATATTCCGTTGAGTGTGTTATACAAAAATCCGTTCGGAGGACCTCGGTCATTTTCCATCGAAAACAGCCTTCGATGTAAAAGGATTGTTTACAACGTCAGATTTCTAAACATTTAACTAGGCTACAAGTAGATCGCGTAGTTATTTCAATTCAGCAGTTAAACCTAAGGGCTTTACACTTAGGACTTTTTGTTTGAATGAAATACACTTAAATGGGAATCAATTTTAAATTTCTATCATAAATTGCACGTTATATTAACACGAAAATTAATTAATTAATATCATTATTATAAATTTAAGATCTACCTCCCCTGATGCACCAGCATACATCACAGTTTGGTTTCGATTGAAAATGGCCGAGTTGTTTCGAATGACGGTTATCTTTTTGTATCTTTCTGCTTTGCATGGCTGTACATTAAGTTACCTCTTCCAATACACATAAGTGGCAATAAATTAATGTGAAAATGAGTAAATAACCAACTGATTTTTTAACAAATTCTAGTGGTTCTTATCTGGCACAATTATTTCAACCAGTATTTATTGTCGTCATATATTGTTGGCATTTTAATTTGAGCGATTAAACCTTCTTTTTGATAGGTTGTGCAATAAGTAAGTTTTAACTCCCAAAGTTTCAGCGTAAACTTCAGATTTTAACATGTTCATCGATAGAAAGAACAGCCTATGAGAGAGGTAGAAGTGTTTTGAGATTGTTTCAATCCGTGTTATGGCAAACTTATGTTTCCTTCCTTTTTTAAACTAAAATACAGATTCAAATTTAGACACATTACAATGAATATATGCTTGCTAAATAGTAAACTGGTATACGATGCAACAACCTAGGTTAAAGGGCTTTTAGATATTTTAAACATGACCTTGTTTTGTTCAACGTTTGTTTTGCATTATATGTATGAAGTT